>NW_028319909.1:270000-595000 GCF_062004578.1 Staurois parvus | reverse complement strand
GATAGATAATAGATAGATAGATAGATAGATAGATAGATAGATAATAGATGGCTAGATAGATAATAGATAGATAGATAGATAGATAGATAGATAGATAGATAGATAGATAGATAGATAGATAGATAGATAGATAATAGATAGATAATAGATAGATTTTTTTTCCAAACATGGAGCTAACTTAAAGGAAAATACCTACTGAAGAGTCCTCAAGTTCTAATATGAAGAAGTTTTTTTTTTTTTTGGAATAATAGCTTTTGAACGACTAAGTTTCTGCAGAAATTTTCTTTGTTCAGTGATTTACATATTTGTGGCTTGCTGGACATACTTTTACTTTTCTCAGCCTTCACCTCAAATGCCTTGAAAATTCTGGATATTATAGAATGTGAGAACGTTGAGTCATTCCCTTACTTATAATAACTTAGACATCTTTTACATTTATTTCATACAAAATACTGTGGAAGCAGCCATGGGATGACTTTACCTGTTTCATTAGATAACCTAGATGTAATAAGATCCAGGATGTGGTGGTCCACTATGGTCAGAGGGGTTCAGTCCTAAAGGACTTGCCAGTGGTCTCTAGTGCAGCTTAACCACTTGCCTACCAGGCACTTATACCCCCTTCCTTACCAGGCCAATTTTCAGCTTTCAGCGCTGCTGCACTTTGATTGACAATTGCGCGGTCATGCAACATTGTACCCATATGAAATTTTGATCATTTTTTTCTCACAAATAGAGCTTTCTTTTGGTGGTATTTAATCGCCACTGGGCGCTTTACTTTTTGCGCTATAAATTAAAAAAAGTGCAAAAAATTTGAAAAAAAAAAAAAGTTTATTTGTTTCTTTTATAAAATTTTTCAGACAGGTATTTTTTCTCCTTCACTGATTTGCGTTGATGAGGCGGCACTGATGGGCACTGATAGGCGGCACTGATGGGCACTGATAGGCAGCACTAAAGGGCACTGATAGGCAGTACTAATGAGGTGGCACGGATAGGCGGCACTGATAGACCGCACTAATTAGGGGTCACGGATAGGCGGCACTGATATGCAGCACTGATAGGCGGCACTGATAGGTGACACTGATGATGGGTACTGATAGACGGCACTGACTGGCATCACTTCTGGGCACTGACTGGCGGCACTGACTGGCAGCACTGCTGGGCTGCACTGGTGGGTGGCACTGGTGGGCAGCACTGGTGGGTGGGCACAGGTGGGTGGCACTGGTGGGCACAGGTGGGTGGCACTGGTGGGTGGGCACAGGTGGGTGGCACTGCTGGGCACATGTAGGTGGCACTTGTAGGTGGCACTGCAGAGTGGCACAGGTAAGGGGCACTGCTGGGCACAGGTGGGGGCACTGCTGGGAACGGGTGGGCGGGGCTAGTGGGCGCACTGCTGGGCGGAACTTGCGGGTGTCACTGCTGGGCACCGATCATCAGGGCACTGATCATCAGTGCCCTGATGATCGGTGCCGATCCCCGCTCTGACAACTGCCGGTTCTCGGCAGTACTTTCCTCACGATCTGACAGCGTGAGGAAAGTGCAGCCGAGAACCGGCACTTGCATTTCCCTGTGATCAGCGTGTCATTGGACACCGCTGATCACGTGGTAAAAGGCCGGTGGGATCGGCCTTTCACCACATCACGTGATCAGCTGTGTCCATAGGACACAGCGATCACGGAGATCGCCGGGTGCGCGCCCCCTGGGGCGCGCAGGAGAGCGCGTTCTGGGAGGACGTCATATGACGTCCACTCAGAACTGGCCGGCCGCGGTGAAGCCGTCATTCGGCTATGCGCGGTCGGCAAGAAGTTAAGGTGTCCCATGGAAAAGGAAAGTGGGAGGCGGGAGAGCCCTTGTAGTGTAAATAATTGGCCCAAAGTTAATTAGCTCCAAAATGGTTCAACAATAGCATAAAAGAAAATGAGAAAATTATTTACAGTACATCTGCAATCAGGGGCGGACTGACCATTCGAGCACTCAGGCACTGCCCAAGGGCCCGGGGGTCAGTAGGGGGCCCCACGAAATGCCCCTGGTACCTTTTATAGGCTTTTTTGGGTGTGTTTTGAGTGTGGGCAAGGACACAGGGGCCCCATGATCCCCTATTGCCCGAGGGCCCCATGAGTTGTCAGTCCGCCCCTGTCTAAAGTCACTCTAGGTGGTGGGAACATGTAACCTTCCAAGTACATGGATGGAGAAAAACCTGTCTCCACGTAGGATGAAGGTGGTCGCTCTCAATGCCATGGGGGTCCCAATCCTGAGTCCTCCATGGGGTTGTCCGGTGGTTGTGTGAAATCAGTATGTTCAAAAAAAAAGTCTGCAAAAAAGCCCATTGTTGGTTCAATCAGCAGAGGTGACCATTGTTATATGTCTAAGAATGGGTTAGAGTCATCTGGTTAAATGAGGATCAAATGTTTTTATTTCTCCAAAAAAAAGGGTGCGGCAGCCGATTAGACAACCAACGGGCTGTTCTGCAGACTTCTTTTGAACTCACAGACTAGAGCAGGGGTGTCACACTTAATTTCATTATGGGCCGCATGAGCATTATTTAAAACACAAATCACCAGCGCCAAAAAATCGTGAAATTATATACCAAAGTAAACAAATAAATGCTGCTGCTCATTAGTGTAAATATATAAAACATCAAAACAGCACAAATATGTTAAAATTAATAAATACACACTGCAATAAAAAAATATATAAAATGAAAAAAATATTAATAATAAGCTCCACTCCAAATCAATCGTGAAAAATAAAAAAAAATTTATATAAAAAAATAATAAATTATATTCCTGAAAGTCCTTTTCCCAAAAAAACGTTTTGACCAATGTTTCCACCAAGATAATGCTCAAATGAGTGCGGGGTATTATGTGAGCACTATCTCGGTGGAAACACGGGTCAAAAAGTTTTTTGGGGAAAAGGACTTTCAGGAATATAATTTATTATTTTTTTATATACATTTTTTTTTTATTTTTCACTATTGATTTGAAGTGGGACTTATTATTAATATTTTTTTCATTTTATATATTTATTGCAGTGTGTATTTATTCATTTTCACATATTTGCGCTGTTTTGATGTTTTACGAATGAGCATTATGGTTACCCTCAAAGGGCCGGTTGCATCTGTAAGACTAGATGTCCAGAGCACCCCACCCACCCCCCATTACATCAGATGTCAAGAAACCCCCCCCCCCATCATCAGAAGTCAAAAGTCCCCCACCCTCCTTTACATCACAGTGCATTAGAAGTTCCTGCATATCAGACATCCAGCATCATCTAGCCTTGTCCTGCACAGGTCTTTATTTACAATGAAGAAAAAGAGAGGGAAAAAATGAACCGGAAAGGATCAAAAACGCTTCAGAACGTGACAAAAACGTATCTAAAATTCACCAGAATGCGTCAAAAAACGCGCTTGCAGAAATGTATCAGGAACGCATCTGGACCAGGGGCGGACTGACCATTCGAGCACTCGGGCACTGCCCAAGGGCCCGGGGTCAGCAGGTGGCCCCATGAAATGCCCCTGGTACCTTTTATAGGCTTTTTTGAGTGTGAGCAAGGAAACAGGGGCCCCATGATCCCCTATTGCCTGGGGGCTCCATAAGTTGTCAGCCCACCCCTGGTCTGCACAGAGAGGTGCAGGATCTGTAGGAGGAGTTCTGTCCTCCCCTCTGCTGCAGACAGCTGAGGGGGGGCAGAGACAAGCCTTTCCTGGACTGCATGGAGAAGTGAAAGCTCTGGCAGAGGAGTTCTGTCCTCCTCTTTGCTGATAACTGCTGAGACCAGGTGGGGGCAGAGACGAGGGGAACGCCCCATGACATGGCCTGGCTGGCCAGATTCGTCCCACAAGCCTTGTGGATTAGATGTAGTCAGGGGCAGACTGACAACTCATGGGGCCTCCAGGCAATAGGGGATCATGGGACCCCTGTGTCCTCGCCCACACTCAAATCACACCCAAAAAAGCCTATGAAAGGTACCAGGGACATCTCATGGGGCCCCCTACTGATCCTGGGCCCTCGGGCAGTGCCCGAGTTCCCCAATGGTCAGTCCGCCCCTGGATGTAGTAAAACACTTTCTGCAACTGGGTGAACCTGCAGTAGGAAGGCCAACTCCATCAACTTCCATACAGTAATTGATACAAATCTGGCGCAGTGGTTTTTGGCAATGGTTATTCTCAATTGAAAGCATCTACCCTCGTGTTTCCGAAGTGCGTTTAGTATTTGGCTGGAGTTGCAGACAGCAGATGGGAGGTTTGGTCTTCTGGCATTAGAATCTTCACACGAAATGTGGAGAATCCTCGGCGTGTGAACCGTTCCTCAAAATGACACCAGGTTCAGTCTTCTAACTTATTATCGTTTAGCCTTTAATTAATACACCAGAAAGATTTTATGAAAGCTTGAGCCGGCAATAACAATATTTATTCCTTTCTTGTTGGTATCAAAGAAAAATGCTCCTTTACGGACTAAGCCCCGGGGACAGGAACTTCTGACAAATGTAATTACAAGGTGGTGGGTTTTGGCGGCGCCGTGCAACCAGTATGATACACTTTTCTGTAATGCCGTGGCTTTTATTGCATCCAAGGGAGGAAGTTTAGATGTATATATAAACATAGAATTTTGTCGAGAGAAACCATCTAGTGATTACAGTGAGTAGAATATAATATATATGCCGCAGTGACTAATGTGAATTCATGTGAACATAGACTGCACAGGTCACCAGTGAAGAGACATGGTCATCTCCTGTACTATGTCCGCAGTCTCTGGTCATCTCCTGTACTATGTCCGCAGTCTCTGGTCATCTCCTGTACTGTGTCCGCAGTCTCTGGTCATCTCCTGTACTGTGTCCGCAGTCTCTGGTCATCCCCGTGTCATGTGTCCGCAGTCTCTGGTTATCCCCTGTACTGGTCATCTCCTGTACTGTGTCCGCAGTCTCTGGTCATCTCCTGTACTATGTCCGCAGTCTCTGGTCATCTCCTGTACTATGTCCGCAGTCTCTGATCATCTCCTGTACTGTGTCCGCAGTCTCTGGTCATCTCCTGTACAATGTCCGCAGTCTCTGGTCATCCCCGTGTCATGTGTCCGCAGTCTCTGGTCATCTCCTCTACTGTGTCCGCAGTCTCTGGTCATCTCCTGTACTGTGTCCGCAGTCTCTGGTCATCTCCTGTACTGTGTCCGCAGTCTCTGGTCATCTCCTCTACTGTGTCCGCAGTCTCTGGTCATCTCCTGTACTGTGTCCGCAGTCTCTGGTCATCTCCTGTACTGTGTCCGCAGTCTCTGGTCATCTCCTGTACTGTGTCCGCAGTCTCTGGTCATCTCCTGTACTGTGTCCTCAGTCTCTGGTCATCTCCTGTACTATGTCCTCAGTCTCTGGTCATCTCCTGTACTGTCCGCGGTCTCTGGTCATCTCCTGTACTATGTCCGCAGTCTCTGGTCATCTCCTGTACTGTGTCTGCAGTCTCTGGTCATCTCCTGTACTGTCTGCAGTCTCTGGTCATCTCCTGTAGTACATCTGCAGTCTCTGGTTATCTCCTGTACTGTGTCCTCAGTCTCTGGTCATCTCCTGTACTGTGTCCGCAGTCTCTGGGTATCTCCTGTACTATGTCTGCAGTCTCTGGTCATCTCCTGTACTATGTCTGCAGTCTCTGGTCATCTCCTGTACTATGTCCGCAGTCTCTGGTCATCTCCTGTACTATGTCCGCAGTCTCTGGTCATCTCCTGTACTATGTCCGCAGTCTCTGGTCATCTCCTGTCCACAGTCCATTGGTTCAGAATATTTTTTTCTTGTTTTCCTCCTCTAAAACCTAGGTGCGTCTTACGGAGCGAAAAATATGGTATATGAATTAAAATAGTTATCTACTAATTAGTACAAAAAATGGCCACTGCCCCAGTCTATTGTATAACTGGCCTTCACAGTGAGGAGCACATGGAAGGGTGACGCATGTCAAACAACAAAAGAGAAAAATTCCCAGCTCAGCTTGCCAGCCAGCCTGCAAACAAACCTGTCTAACAATATGCGTTAAAAACAGGGGTTATTTAAATTATTCTTTACTAATTAAACTTATTATAATAATAATAAATTATTTAAAATATATTTAAGTCATAATAAATCATAATAATTTATTGTTTAATTCAGTATATAATCGCCCCTTTAGATTGTAAGCTCCATGAGCAAGGTCTTCCTATTCCTTCTGTATTGAACTGTATTGTAATTGTACTGTCCCCCATTTATAGTAGGTTTTTGTTTGCACCGAAGTTCTTCTTTAAAAAAGTGCATGTAAGACACGTAACACCGTGCTGAGTGATGTTTCTTTTTCTCTGTAATTAATGACTCAGATAATTGAAGACCGAAACATCCTTTACACAAAATCCACAACAAAAGATCTGTTTGTCCTTTAGAAGATGAGGACAGGGAGACACATTATTCATCTTTGACGTTGTGGTAACACTGGACGCTTCAACTGCAATGGCTTCAGAGCTTACAAAAGTTATTTTTATTTTTTATAAGTACCCTGATTGATTCCTAGATTGTAAGCTCCAAGGACCAGGGCCCTCCTTTCCCTCTTGTATTGTTGCTGTATTGTTGCTGTATTGTCTCCCGTTATATTGTAAAGCTCTGGACAATCTGTTGGCACTATAAAAATCCTATATAATAATAATAATATATAAATCCTGTGTAATAATAATAATATATAAATCCTGTATAATAATAATAATATATAAATCCTGTATTATAATAACAATATATAATAATAATATATAAATCCTGTATAATAATAATAATTTATAAATCCTGTATTATAATAAAAATTTCCTGGGAAGGGTCATTTGAAGAGAGAATTTGTACTAGGAGGGGAGATTGGGGGGGAAATATTTGTGCTGGGAGGTTGTGGTAAGATGGGGGGATTGGCGGGGAGATTTTTGCAAGGAGGGGGGATTTGGGTAGGGTGGGAGGATTTGTCCTGGGAAAGATCATTTGTAGGGGGTTGTGCTAGGTGGAGGGACTGTTTACATTTTTATGTGAATGAGTAGGAGGACTATGTACCCCTTACTCATGAACATGGGGGAGGGAATGCTATCTGGGGTCCACTTATTATTAAAGCAGGCTTCAAAATTCTGATAAGCCCCCCACCTACAGACCCCCACAACCATCAGGCCAGGGTTGGGGGGAACAGGCCTTTACCCTCATCAACATAAGGAAAAGGTGCTTTGCCAAGTGGTTCCCCCCAGTCAAAGTGCCTCCCCATGTAGGAGTTGGGGGCCTGGCATGGCATGGTTTGGAGAGCGGGCACACATTCTATCCCCCACTTTCTTGATCTGCCAGGCCTAATACTCAGATAAGGGTTTGAAATTGATTTTTTGGGGGGGCACACTTTTTTTGTACAATTCACACTATGCCTGAAGGACCTTGTAAGGGATTTGGAGAGAGCCCATGCTGTTTTTTTACATTTTCCTGCATGGGTCCTCCTTAAAATTCATATTAGACTTGAAGAGCCTGGCATGAATTATTTTAACCTCCTCCGGCTCCTTTGCTTACAGGTATGGGAATTCGTAGCCATTTAGGTGAATGGGACAGATGACATCACTGGATCCACTCACCAACATCCTTAATGACCATTTATATGGAGTAGCTGTTATGTGTAATAGTGGTGGTAAAACATCTATTGTACAAATGGTCAGCTCTCACCAAATGGGAAAAGGTTTGTATCATCGCACAATCAATCAAGGTTCAGTCCGAGCTTGTGTTTGGACCAAACCTTAAGCTCATCGCTACCCAACAGAAATTCTAATCCTTACACACTTGGCTATCTACAACTAAAAGAAAATGTTTTGGCTGGACTTACTCTTTAAAGTGAAAATTCACTCTGGAGGGAAGTTCTGCTTTATGCTCTCCTCCCCCTCCTCTTTTCCTCTTTTGGAACTTTTTTTTTTGGGGGGGGGACATGTACCTAGTTGTAAATTGTAGTTGTACCCACTCCCAGTTCCAGTTAGATCACCTAAGAAATTTACAGAGACCTGACTTGAACCCTACTAAAGAACCTTCTGGGACATAACTCAAGAAGGCTGAAGGACCATTCCCAAGATGCAGCACGGTTCGCTCATGTGCAGTGGGAGGCCTGCTGTGAAGCTGCAAGGAGTTACAGCTGGATTCCCATAGTTTGGCAATGGTGACCGGCGATCAACAGTATTTGTATCTGCTTGTTGGGAAGGGGGCATACCATGTTCCCCTCCTCGATGGGCACCAAGTGTGGGTCACATGAGAGGCCTACCCTGGGGTGGGTTCTTTTGGGCTACGCTAGGCATCTTGAGCAGGGTTACTGCCTTACACATAGGGAACCTTTACTTTGGGTTGTGCACATGAACCAATAAGCCGAACTTCAGCGGACTCTCTGTAGTCCCTTGTCAATGTACAGCTTCACTGTCATGGCTGCATTTAGGAGGGAAATGCTGAACCTATGCCCGTTTCACCTGTCCAATATATCTCCGCTGCCATACTCCCAGTAATGGAATGGGGCCTCACCGTGCGCCTAATGCATTTCCTTAACTCTTCCTCCTACTTACCTTTGAGCAGGATGGGGACCTCTGCAGTGCTGATCTGCTCCCGTTGCTAAGGGAGATGGAGAGAGTGCCAACAACATCTCCTGCAAGAGGCTATCCCACCCATCACATGTACACGCTTTGCAACAGGCTACACCTTTGTTACCCTTGGTAACCATTTCTGTCTTTACACTGCGTTAACTCTTACAGTACTGTCGTCATACCCCAATGCGTCTCAACTGACCCATGTTGTAGACTAAGTGCAGATTGTGCCGGTTACTTGCATTACACCCCTTTAGTAACCAGACAAAGGGACAAAGTTTCAATAGTTGTACTGGAATAACTTAAACATTAAAGATGATAGCAGTAACAGTCTTTCCCTAACATCCCTAGCCCCTAACTACGGCTTGCAGCTGCCCCAGCATACCTGCATAAGATAAAATCCATTAAGGCAGAATTCCAGCTCTGGAATTCGGATGTTCTGTAGTTCTCAGTGGTTCTGTGCCCTGTAGAGGTTCTTTGATCCAAGCATCAGCAGAAGGCAGTGTGAATGGACCCTGGTGACAGTGACATGGTCCCGAAGTCGAACCCCTGTTCTATTTTTATATTATACAGGACCAGTGGGCTGGACCCAAAAAAACCTGCCAATAAAAACCCAGGAAACAGTTTAACCCAAAAATACCTGTCAAGAATAACCCAGGAAATATTTTAACCCAAGAAAACCTGCCAAGAAAAACCCAAGAAACATTTTAACCAGAGAAAACCTGCCAAGAAAAACCCAGGAAACATTTTAACCCAAGAAAACCTGCCAAGAAAACCCAGGAAACATTTTAACCCAAGAAAACTTACCAAGAAAAACCCGGGAAACATTTTAACCCAAGAAAACCTGCCAAGAATAACCCAAGAAACATTCTAACCCAAAAATACCTGCAAAGAAAAACCCAAGAAACATTTTAATCCAAAAAAACCTGCGAAGAAAAACCCAGGAAACATTTTAACCCAAGAAAACCTGCCAAGAAAAAACCAGCAACAGGGGCGGACTGACAACTCATGGGGCCCCCGGGCAATAGGGGATCGTGGGGCCCCTGTGTCCTTGCCCAAGCTCAAAAAAGCCTATGAAAAAGGTACCAGGGGCGTCTCATGGGGCCCCCTACTGACCCTGGGCCCTCGGGCAGTGCCCGATTTTCCAAATGGTCAGTCCTCCCCTGCCCAGGAAACGTTTTAACCCAAGAAAACCTGCCAAGAAAAACCCGGGAAACGTTTTAACCCAAGAAAACCTGCCAAGAAAAACCCAAGAAACATTTAACCCAAGAAAACCTGTAAAGAAAAACCCGGGAAACGTTTTAACCCAAGAAAACCTGCCAAGAAAAACCCGGGAAACATTTTAACCCAAGAAAACCTGCCAAGAATAACCCAAGAAACATTTTAACCTAAGAAAACCTGCCAAGAAAAACCCGGGAACCATTTTAACCCAAGAAAACCTGCCAAGAAAAATCCAGGAAACATTTTAACCCAAGAAAACCTGCCAAGAAAAACCCAGGAAACATTTTAACCCAAGAAACCCTGCAAAGAAAAACCCAGGAAACATTTTAACCCAAGAAGATGTGCCAAGAATAACCCAAGAAACATTTTAACCCAAAAATACCTGCCAAGAAAAACCCGAGAAACATTTTAACCCAAGAAAACCTGCCAAGAAAAACCCTGGAAACATTTTAACCCAAGAAAACCTGCCAAGAAAAACCGAGCAACAGGGGCGGACTGACAACTCATGGGGTCCCCAGGCAATAGGGGATCGTGGGGCCCCTGTGTCCTTGCCCAAACTCAAAAAAGCCTATGAAAAAGGTACCAGGTGCATCTTATGGGGCCCCCTACTGACCCCGGGCCCTCGGGCAGTGCCCGAGTTTCCAAATGGCCAGTCCTCCTCTGCCCAGGAAACGTTTTAACCCAAGAAAACCTGCCAAGAAAAACCCGGGAAACATTTTAACCCAAGAAAACCTGTAAAGAAAAACCCGGGAACCATTCTAACCCAAGAAAACCTGCCAAGAAAAACCCAGGAAATTTTTTAACACTAACCCTCCCGGCTGGGGCAGCATAAAACTCAACTTGCCTACATGCTGACTTTTAATTTTTATTAAACCTGACTAAAGAACCTCATCCCTACCCAATCACTTCTCCCCGACTATCTAACTAAAAGAAAAGGTTTTGGCTGGACTTACTGTACTCTTTACGTGGCTTCTGAGAGTCTTCTGTACTTTTATTACTAGACTTATGATGGTCATAAAATCAATATAAGGGGGTTTTAGTCGTGAACGTGATGCAGCTCATTCTGGGAATGAACATAAAAATAGAGATGGGTCATTTCAGAAGAACTGGCAGCTCCGGGAGCAGTTGGAACCATTATATTCTACGGTTCCTCCAACCACAACAGATGACTGGGATGAATTTTCCATTTGGCTCATTCCCGAGTCTTCACTTGGGCTGCAGTTGGCCTTGGTCTACCCTGAGGAGCAGAAGAAGTGTGTTGCTGCAGCTGTCACCACAATAAACACATTTCCTCCACATTTCTCCATACAAGTGAAGGGGAGAAGTGAAGAAATCAGTAAATAAATGAGTGTAGATGTTATTACAACGCCTTCCTGGAGGCACCAACTCCGCATGTTGGTCTATATTTAGCATCAGGAACCTATAAAATAAATGTGTCAGGGAAAATTAGCGCTGACTTCAAACTAAACAGGATGACGGATGCAAATTTTGGGGAAAGGAAAAAATGTTCAAAAGTTAAATCTGCACTCCGGCCTTCCCTTCAATCTTACACTCTCTTGGACTGAAATTGCTTACTCTGATTTTACTGCACACTGTGCACTTCTCACAGTGTGCATTAGAGGCTGCAGCAAGTCAGACTAAGCCCGCCTCATTACCAGGCTGGAGGACATCAAGCATCATCTAGTCCTCCTCAACCTGACTGTCCCTGGTCCACCCCTTTCATTCACGGAATCTCAATTCTTGCAATCATGGAGGCTCAGCAACACATGTGGGCAGGGGCAGACTGACAACTCATGGGGCCCCCGGGCAATAGGGGATTATGGGGCCCCTGTGTCCTTGCCCAAACTCAAAAAAGCCTATGAAAAAGGTACCAGGGGCATCTCATAGGGCCCCCTACTGACCCCGGGCCCTCAGGCAGTGCCCGAGTTTCCAAATGGTCAGTCCGCCCCTGCATGTGGGTGTTACGTAGGGTGGTCTGTATGTGAATACTGTCCTTCTAAGATAGGGGTGGGCAACTGCAGCAATCCAGCTTAAGAGGCATTGCAAAACTGACAGTTACAAGCATGACTCCCAGAGAAAAAGGCAGGATGGGATTTGTAGTTTCACAACAGCTGGAGGGCCACAATTGACAACCCCTGCTCTAAGAACACCACTCCACCAGACTGACATCTACCCATCAAGGCTTTTTGATAGTCGATTAACTCCTCCCAAGAGCCAAGCCACTGCTTGTATCAGAACTGAAGGCTATTGAGAGAAGTACTGGGGCAGGGTGCTAGGATGTTTTTCAGGAAGCTACAGTATGTACAGCACACTGCCAGCCCTCCCACTAGCCATGATATGTCTGATTGTAGAGAAGAACAGACCCAGTGATGATATCATTGGGTCTAATAAAAGGTATGTAATAAAAATGGAAAGGTTGTATTTAAAAGGGAGGAAACACCCAAAAGGTGAAGTTCTGCTAGTTTGCATCATTCCCCCTCCATTGCCACATTTGGCACTTTTTGTGGGGAGGGGGAGCCAGTACCTGGCTTTGACAGGTACCCACTCCCACTTCTGGTCAGATCGCCTTGGCGATGTCTGGCCCCTCCTCCTTCCCCCTTCAGCCTTCTGGGACACACCACAAGTCCCAGAAGACTGTGGGACCGGTCACAAAGTGCAGCCCAGTAGGAAACTACCCTTTCCCTTACCTAAGATGAATCTTGAAGAATTGGCTCGGGTGCAGGGGCGGACTGACCATTTGGAAACTCAGGCACTGCCCGAGGGCCTGGGGTCAGTAGGGGGCCCCATGAGATGCCCCTGGTACCTTTTTCATAGGCTTTTTTGAGCTTGGGCAAGGACAGAGGGGCCCCATGATCTCCTATTGCCCGGGGGCCCCATGAGTTGTCAGTCCGCCCCTGCTCGGGTGAGAACATCTCTTGATCCCTGGACAGGCAAGTGTCCATATATTACAAATCAGAAGCTAATGTATTTGTAGCTGCTGAATTTTTTTGGGGGAGGCAAGAGCTTCTCTTTAAACTTTAGCATCAAAGGGATACTATAATGGTTTGGGGTCATTTTTATAGTCAGTGAAAGCGGAAACCCGCTTGGCTCTCCAGCATTTGGACGATTGGTGGACAATCAGACGGAGGACCCATATGTTGCAAGGCTCTTAAATCTTTACCTTTGTGAGTTGCCATTAACAAAGTGCACTTTTTCATTCACCCATTTCTACACTTAGACTGCTGCCCCTGGGGGTGTTCCCTACAGATGCTGCAATTCCTTCCTAGGAACCTCATCCTGTTCTGCAAAGGTCCATGCCCAGAGGCTGACCCTGAAAGATGTTTCTATATGTACATGTCTGACATCACTACAATTTGTTATGTAAGTTGCCAATTTTCATGTGAATAAGTGAGCTTTTATACTGCTACACTTAGATGTGCCCTCTGCTGTCCTTACCTTTTGGTATTTTCGGGCTGGGTCCTGGAGTCCAGTGGCTTCAGTGAGTCTTAGGATGGATGAAAACTCCAACCTTGGATCCAGATCTTCCTGGAGACCTGCAGGCTGTGTGTGTGGGTGTTCATAATCAAGGGCCTGAGAGTAGTCCCGGGCTCCATCCAGGAGACATGATGTCCCTGCCCAAGGGCCAGGACATAGGTTAGAGCCACAGGAAGTTTGAGAGAGGTACAGAGTTGTATGTGGCACACAGCGGAGGCACATGGTCTGAGGGACCAGCCAAAGGTCTAAACTTGAGGCCTAAGCAGTGGTGCTTCAAAAGAAGCCAGGAAGCTTAAGGTCATTTTCCTTTTTTGTTCTGAAGGGATGATGGAAACCCTTGCGAGGGTAACCATTTGTTTTGTTGAAACTTTGACTTACTTCTGAAGTAAAAGTAGGTCATCAAGCCCTTAAATGTATTTCCTGGCTGGACTGAACTCATTGGAAAGCGCTACACTTGAGTGAAACCCCAAAGTATAATCCAAGTCATGTCCCCTGGCGTGTTTTGCCCCAAGTCCTATGGGGGGGCAAAACGCGTCAAGGGCATGGCTTGTATTGAGCTGAGCTGAAGCTGCCATCGCTCATGTGATGGACAGGTCTCTACGGATAGCTTGCATTAAGTTTGGATAGACTCTGTACCCAGCCTGCACCCCCAAGCGGAACCCGTGTCCTTTGAACCTCTACATAGGTTCACAGGCAATTGAGTATAATTAGAAAAAATATGTAGTAGAAAAAAGTACACCATACAGACCCATTGTCAGGGCTCTGTCCACAGCAGAGGTACTTGGAGACCTGGCATTACTGCCAGTACCTTGCATGGCCGCAGAAATGCATGTTGGCGAAAATCTATGCGCATTGATGCGAGCCGGAACACGCATGCGCACTGGTGCACATGCATTTGCTCAGTTTGGCGCCAGATGGCCTTTATAAGGAAGCCCATCACTCCCTCAAATTGCTGGTTGATATCTGGCTCTCCAGTACCTTTGTCAGTGTTCCCTTGCTACTGTGATCTCCTGTTAATGATTTGGCTTGTTCCTGGACTTGTCTTCTCTGCCTGACTCCTGATCTGACCCTGGCTAATGGATATTCTCACCCGCTCTTCTGTGTATGACCCCGGCTATCCTATTGACTATGTCTGCTCCAATCTCCACCTGGCATCTGACCTTGGCTTTGAGCCGACTACCCTGTGGTCCTGTGCTTCCCTGAAGGCCTGCATACCTCTCACTGGCACCACCTGTCTCCAGACACCATTCCAGTGCATCAGCTGTGCTCCTGGATGTACCTCTGACAAGCACTCCAACAGGCGACCCGTGCTACTTTGGGCCGGACTCCTTCTGTCCCATATCCAGGGGAGTCTGGAACTTAGCCGCATGGGAAGCCCTCTCTCCATTGACCTCTAACACCAGGTACATGATACCCATCCAGCTCTGTCTAAGCAACACCCATGACTAAGCACTATGGCTGGGGCAAAACGTGTCAAGGCATGGCTTGGATGGAGCCAATGTGAGGCTCGTGTGATGGACGGGTCTGTTTGGTGTGTGGCACTGTGGATATTCTTTCTACTCATAGCACAGTTTGGATGGACTCTTTACCCAGCCTGCACCCACAGCGAGACCCAAAAGCCTGAGCCTGAGACCCAAAGCTCTACATAGGTTCACAAGCAGTTGAGTATATTTAATGAAGAACACATCATCCTCAATGAAATACATACAGTCAGGGGCGGACTGACCATTTGGAAACTCGGGCACTGCCCGAGGGCCCGGGGTCAGTAGGGGGCCCCATGAGATGCCCCTGGTACCTTTTTCATAGGCTTTTTTGAGTTTGGGCAAGGACACGGGCCCCATGATCCCCTATTGCCCGGGGGGCCCCATGAGTTGTCAGTCTGCCCCTGCATACAGTATTTATAATGGTAATTCATGCTGAGCTAGCCATAGCTTAAACAAGCACCAAGCAGCTTCTGGCAAGAATTATAAAAGAGCCGGTTGACTTTCGGATTGCAGTCTAAATAAATGCTTATTAAATGCCTTGTGGTGGTTTTTTTATTCCCCACTGAATAGGAAGCTCTGCAGACTTCTGTTTAAAAGCCAAAATGTTCAGAATACGGTCATGTGTACTTAAACTTATTGTTTCTGCTAATTATTGGTCTGTGATCTCTCACAGGCCTGTAATAAATCACAGATGAATTATTTTTATGGTTTTATAAGCTGTAATTCTGTTGTGTGCCGGTCATTCAGCAATGGCAAGTGGGTCCTTGATGTGTAACGGATCTTCTGTCGTGTTTCAGCTCCATTACGGCTTGGTTCATATCTATGCGTGTTGTGAAGACATGCAAAATATCACGCTTTCTCAACATGGAGAGAAACGCGTTGCCATTCAGCAGACAAGCACAGGTGCTGTGAACTGTTAAACGCATGCATTTTCAGATGTGCCGAACTTGGTGAAACGAAACAAAAGATGTTCAATGTCTCCTTTAGAAGGTGGGTAGCAGGATGCGTCGGTGGACGATGCTGTGGACGTATGGCAGCTGATGATGGATGGTGTGTAGGGAAACCGGTACTGAGCAGCACTTCTAAAGAGTGGAGACAAATGGGGGCCATAGACGGGTCGAAAATCAGCCGAAAAAAAATTGGCTGATTTTTGCACCGTTAGTGGGTTAATCGGTTGGCCATTTTTTGGGCTTTTTGCACATTTTTTTGATCAGGCATGTTGGAAATTTTGCAGCCGATTTTGACGATCGGACGAATTTGACGATCGGCCGATTTTCCCGGAAATGTTGGGCAAATTGGCCAATCGTTTTACCCATAAAAAATCTGCGCATGAGCCGTGACCTGCAAGAAGAAGAAAAAGAAGAGGAAGAAAAAGAAGAAAAAAAAAAGAAGAAGAGGAAGAAGGAGAAAAAGAAGAAGAAAAGAAAAGAAGAAGAAGCAGAAAAAGAAGAAGAATTCCAGTTTGTTATTATATTTTGTATGAAAAAGTATTGTGGTTGCAACAATGTATCCGAATAAAACCATCTGTATCCAAAATGGATACAAATGGATACATTGTTGCAACCGTAAGACTTTCATGTAAAATATAATAGCGGAGCTCTCTGCAGGGACAGAAGTAATTATTGGGTTAAATGCCAGCCGTAGATGGGATGAAAATCGGACGATTTTTTTAACGTTGGTGGTAACATCGGCCAATCGAACGACCGATTTTTTTAAAAAAACGGCCAGTTTCCGACCAGTCTATGGCCTACAAAACTCTGTGCAGAAGTTTCACCTTCTCTTTAGAAACTCGGGCACTGCCCGCGGGCCCGGGGTCAGTAGGGGGCCCCATGAGATGCCCCTGGTACCTTTTTCATAGGCTTTTTTGAGTTTGGGCAAGGACACAGGCGCCCCATGATCCCCTATTGCCCGGGTGCCCAATGAGTTGTCAGTCCGCCCCTGACGTCTACGCAGCATGCTGGCAGAGGAAAGGCTTTTCAACACATGCTGTGGCTGTTTTCTAAAACAAACTTTCACCTGATTCACCTACAATATATTTAGTTGATTTAAACTGAAAGTTCAATTGAACCTTTATGCAGATATTGTGATTGCTTCGCACCAAAGATGATGTACTACTTTACTTCTTTAATTGCTTTGTGTTGTCATTGAGTGGTTTGTTCTCCTTTTATCTTCTGATTCATCCTCATCCATTTCCACTTCTCCATCATTACTCACCTCCTCCTTCGTACAATATGTATCCGGGGGGGGGGGGGGCACAGGGCACACACATAGAGGAATGCCACAAATACACTGCAACTATTCAAGAGACAAAAACATAGAATGTTGGTAAAAAGCCACCAGCAAGAGCTCGGAGCCCACAAATAATAGGATGAGTAACCATAACCATGGAGGTCCTGGACGCTGCGACATGATCCGAAAATTGTTTATTGGTTGAACGTAATACATTTTCACAACCTTAAAGGAGAAGTCTATGTTTTGCAAAAAATAAATTCATTAATGAAATAATTAATAACAAAATTAAATAAATAAAAGTATTTTTTTTTTTGCATTGGAGCCTCAGTGCACCCAGTGCCGGGACAAGGTCATCTAGAGCCGAACATGCCAAATTGGATCCCGCTCCCAATGTATGAGCGTTATGTGTCAGCAAAAATCCCCTGCAGACTATAGAGAAAACCTTGTGGTGTCGCTCCAAGCTAGAAGAAACAGAGGGTCACCCTGCCGGTATATGGGAAGGGGGAGCAGAGTCCAAAATAGTTCTAGGAGCTCCAGTGTGGTGAAAGGATGAACGCCGCTCAAACAGGCCCAGAGAGTCAGATGTGTAGTATGGCATCAGCTGCCGCTCCGACCATGCCCCCTAACACGTTTCGCCCTGTCCATCGGGGTTTGGTCACAGAGGCCTTCCCCAAAAAGAAATCAAACACTAATCTGCATACTGATTCACTTAACATAAAAACCCCCCTCCCAGTACAAATCCACCCCCCTGCTGAAATCCCCCCTCCCAGCACAAATAGCCCTCCTCTATCACCACATCTCAAATACTCTCTCCCCATATGCCCCTGTTACAAATCCCCCCCTCCCAAAAAAAAATGTTCTCACTCCCAGCACAAATCCTCTGACTCTCAAATTTACCCTCCAAGCACTAATCCTCTTCCCCCCACTCCATATCCCCCCTCCCAGCACAACTTCCCCTCCACAATCCCCCACCCTATTGCACCCCCCCCAAACATTCCTACTAGCACAAAAAAATTCTGCCTCCCAAAAAAAAAGTATTCCCTCCTAGCACAAATTCCCTACCCAACCCCGCATCCTACCACCCCCCCCCCCCCAAGCATCCCTATTATCACAAAAAAAATCCCGCCCCCCACAAAAACAAAATTCCTTCCTAGCAAAACTTTCCTCCCCAATCCCCCATCCTGGCACATATCCCCCCCCCCCCGAACAAAACTTTCCTTCCTAGCACAACCCCTCCCCCCAAAAATCATCCCTACTAGCACAATCTCTCCTGCCCCCCCACAAAAAAAAATCCCTCATATCCCCCCTCCCACCACAAATCCTCTTCCCCATCCCAACACAAATCCCCCAATATAACCACTCCCCAAATTTCCCCTCCTAGAAAAATTCTGAGGGGAGGGGGCAGTGTCGGGGACAGGGGCGGACTGACAACTCATGGGGCCCCCGGGCAATAGGGGATCATGGGGCCCCTGTGTCCTTGTCCAAACTCAAAAAAGCCTATGAAAAAGATACCAGAGGCATCTCATAGGGCCCCCTACTGACCTCGGGCCCTCGGGCAGTGCCCAAGTTTCCAAATGGTCAGTACGCCCCTGGTCGGGGAGAAAATGGGTTGAGGAAGGCTAAAGTGTGGAGCCTGGAAGGGGGCCCCAGGGAGGGGAGCCTACATACAGGCAGGATGCTGAAAAAGAGGATCCATTGCATCAAGGAGGACAGCCTATGTAGCAGGGAAGGAGCCAGCCCAGTGTAAGGCCTGATGGCAGCCACCAACTCACCCAGCTAACAGGAGAGGACAATGTGAGTACTCATACACCCCCTGGGCTGGATAAGGAGTGAGGGCAGTCAGATGCAAGACTAGCTTCTCATCCAGGACTGTTCTAATTTAACAGCCCATGGGCCCCCTTTGCCCAGGGATACCCTCAGGGCAGCTGGGTGAAAAGGAGGAATCATCTGAGGGCTGGGGAGGTACACCAGAAAGAGCCTTTGGTGCGCTTCAAGGAAAGAGACTGTTGCTATCCACATTTTTGTACATAGTTGCTAAGCTATTTGTCCTCAAGTTTTGAAGTTCCTTGGGCATCCCATATACCCCTAGACCCCATCCAAGTTCTTAACCCTTTAATAAAATCACAAAACCACCCATATGGAAGAAAAATATATTTGAAATATATTTTAAAAATATTCTTCCGAAACATATTGACATAAATTTTAAATACTACAATTTTGGCCGTATTCAATATATTTAAAAATATATTTCAATAAATATATATATACAGTAAGTTGAAATGCGTTTTTATTACAAAATATCTGAAAAATTATTTTTAAAAATACATTTCAAATACACTGTATGCCTTAAAAAATAAAAATCTACATTTTTGGAATGCATTTACAAATATGTGTAAAAATATATGTTAAAATGACTTTTTTATATGTAAAAAAAAATCTGAAGAATATATTTAAAAATTTTTTTTTTTAAAATATATATTTTTAAAGCAGTAGTCTCCAAACTGTGGCCCAGGTGGCTGGATGTGGTCCTTTGCTTGCCTTGGGACACTATTCCTTCTACTGATACAATGCACCATTTCTTCGACACCAGCAATGAGGCATAATGCTAACATTGACGTACAAAGCTGTCCATAATACTGCCCCAAACTACATCACCGACCTGATATCCAAATACCACCCAAAACATACTCTCCGCTCCTCACAAGACCTCCTACTCTCTAGTTCCCTGGTCTCCTCCTCCCATGCCCGTCTCCAGGACTTCTCCAGGGCTTCCCCCATACTCTGGTACTCACTACCACAATCCATCAGACTGTCACCTACTCTCCTCACCTTTAGGCGCACCCTGAAAGCCCATCTCTTTAGGGAAGCCTACCCCACCCTCACCTAATTGCCGATCTCCTCCACTCTTCCTACCACTCCTTCCCCCACAGCTATCTCCTCCTGTACCACCATCCCCTCCCTCCTAGATTGTAAGCTCCAAGGAGCAGGGCCCTCGAACCCCTCGTGTACTGAATTGTATTGTTACTGTACTGTCTCGTGTCTCCCATTATAATGTACAGCGCTGAGCAAACTGTTGGCGCTATATAAATACTGTATAATAATAATTCCTGTCACTGACACCAACAATAGGGGACTATTCTTCCCACTGACACCATTGATGGAACAGAATTGCTCCCACTAACACCAACTGTAGGGCCCTATTTTGCCCACTGACACCATTGATGGGACACTATTTCTCCCACTATGTTGAAATTACTTATATATGTTAAAAAAAAAATCTGAAGAATATATTTTTAAAAACTATATTTTTAAAAATATTTTTCAGATATTGTGTTATAAAAAATGCATTTCAACATACAATATATATATATATATATATATATATATATATATATATATATAGAAATATATTGAATTTGTAGTATTTCAAATATGTCAATATATTTGGGAAGAATATTTTTAAAACATATTTCAAATATATTTTTCTTCCATGTGGGCTAGCTCAAGAACTGTTCTTTAACTCCAGTGTACAAAGTGTGTAAAATGCGTGTTGCTTGGCCGTGCAGAGCATAGGGGGACCCAATCCAAATCCAGCGGTCCCTACAAGGGTAGTGCTACAGTACATAGGTATGCTGTGTGAATGGATGAACATACGAAATATAGATGGATTTTCTTAAATTTGACTGCAAAAGTGAAAATACAGAATATTTTAGATCACTAATTATCTGCTACAGAGCTCTTCTCTGGGGGGTCAAGTGAGCTCATAGTGTGCAAAGTAACAGACCTTCCCCGAGCTCATAGCGTCCTCCCTTATAGCAAATAATAGACCATCCCAGACAACATGTTATCCAGAGGAATCTTGTGGTGGGAGAAGAATTTTGTGGCAGAGAAATAGAGGAACGCCTGCACCACAAACCACCTTCTACTCCTCCTTCTGATGAAATAGAAGGACCAGCCAGGAGTCACACAGCCTCCCACAAAAACATTTGCAAAGTGTTGAAAATATCCAAATGAAGTGCTAACTCTTTATGAATGCTGCTAACCAGGATCCCTGCTGAGTTACCAACCCCAACCCAACCTCTTGTGCCTGTTGTGATCAGAAGGTCCCTTCTCGCCTCGTCAGAAGGTCTCGTCTTGTCTCACCAGAAGGTCTCATCTCACCAGAAGGTCTCGTCATCCAGCATTAAGATCTACTGGCTTTACGCAACAAAAAACACTTTATATATTTACCTTACTGGCGGCCCATTTATTGAAAATCTTCAGCAACTCCACTTCCAAGTATTTGATTGTTGGGTGACTTGATTACTTGCTCCCTCTGCTTGTTGATGTGGTTCCTCCTGCCAACTCCCAGCTTGAAAATCCATCACAACTCCATTCCCCAGCTGCTGCAAGTATTACCCATTGGATAAGTTGAGGTAACTACATGTTCCCCCTGCTAGCCAATGTGGATCCTCCCACCGGTTCATACCTACTGTAGTGATGTACAAGTCAATGGGAGACACCACAATGGGCAGCAGGGGAGCAAGTAGTCGCACAGAAGTGTGGAGCACTTGCAGGGGCTGAAGAATGGAGATGTAGCAGTTTTTATTGCATGCAGTGGTGTATTTAGGTTTTGTGCTGCCTAATCGTCTGGCCCCATGGACACTGACCAACACAACCCCCCCCCCCTTCCCCCTCCCATGGAGAAAGGCTGACATTGACCAACAACACCCCTACCACCCCCCATCTGGGAGAACCTTCCACTAGCCCCACCCCTGGTGATATAGAGACTCTCATCTTCACAGCTCCAGACATCCCCGAAACGGGCCCACATCCTCTCTCAGATCCCACCTGGTTCCCATGTTACGTGTGTCTCTTCTTTCATCCCTTCTTCTGGGAGGAGGTGCTGCCCCACTGAAAAATGCCACCCTAGGTGAATGCAAACATAAGTCCCGCACACAGAGGTGTCCCTAGGGGTGGTGTCACCCGGTGCGATAACACTTGGTGACACCCTCTCTGACGATCCCTGCAGGATGGTTCGGATCTGCAGATTGAGCATAATGGATCGGACTCCGATCCATTATGCTCCCCAATCCGCAGATCCGATCCATCCTGCGGGGATCGTCGGCTTTCTTTACAACTTACCTTTTCGTGGAGCGGGTCCGGTGTCACCCCGTATAGGTTGCATGTCGATGATCCCCGCGGGATGGTTTGGATCTGCGGATTGAGCATAATGGATCGGAGTCCGATCCATTATGCTCCCCAATCCGCAGATCCGATCTTTCCTGCAAGGATTGCTGGCATGCAACCTATACAGGGTGACACCGGACCCGCTCCATGAAAAGGTAAGTTGTAAAGAAAGCCGACGATCCCCGCAGGATGGATCGTCAGCTTGCTTTACAACTTATCTTCTTGTGGAGCGGGTCCGGTGTCAACCCGTGCGTTAGGTGTTACTCCGTGCGGCGCGCACCCCCCGCACCTGCCTCGGGACGCCACTGCCCGCACACATATGTAAATGGTGATCACACCACACATGTGGGATATCGCTGCAAACGTCAGAGTGAGAGTAATAGTCCTAGCAACCAACCTCCTGTGTATCTCTAAACTGGTAACCTGAAAACATTTTTAAAGGGTTTCCTACAGAGATTTCTAGATGTCTAGTTTGGTGCCATACCCAATTTTAAAGCATGACATGTTTGGTATCTATTTACTCGGCGTAACATCTTTTATATTTTATTGAACAATGAGTATTATATTGTGTTTGTGTTCACTAAAACTCATAAAAGTGTATTTAAAAAACAAATGCGTTTAAAAAAAACAGCTGGGCAAATACCGTGTGACCTAAAAACTTGCAGCACCCACAATTTTATTCTCTAGGTCCTCTGCTTACAAAATGATATAATGTTTAGGGGTTCTAAGTAATTCTCTAGCAAAAGATACAAATTTTTCACGCATGTGAGAAGTGTCAGAACTGGCTCGGTAGGCAAGTAGATAAATTAGTGTACAAACCAAAGTTTTCAAAATCCATCTGGTTAAGATGTATTGAACCCTGGTGATAATGATGACTACCCCCCCTCCCCCCCCCCCCCCCCCCCCACACACACACACACACACACACTTTTTCTCCCAATATTAGCAGTAAGCCTATGCACATGCTAATTCCTGGGACTGGATTGGTTGCCAACTGGAAATTATGTGCAGATTTTGAACATCTCAGCATCTACTGTAAGTATTACCACTTTCCACCACAAGGTGGCAGTCATAAACTGGTTTAAATTTTCTTTTTTTTTTAATTGCAAAAATATTATTTTAAAACAGATGTAAAAAAAAATAAAACACAGTAAATACCGAATCTATCACTTTGCTTTAGGTGAACTGTAGATGATGAAGAGGGAGAGACAAAGTGATGGCGGTGTAGATATTTTCTCCCATTCTCACCTTGACATTGTACACTGAGTACAGAGAGTCTCTGAGACAGACATCGATCGGCCATAACTTTATGACCACTGACAGGTTAGCTAAATAACATTGATTATCTTGTGATAATGGCATCTGAAAGTCTGTGGGATATATTAGGTGGTAAGTGAACATGTTGCCCCGAAGTTGATGTGTTGAAAGCAGAACAAAATGCTCATCACAGTTTGTTGCGTATGGGGTTGCATACATGTCTGGGTCTAGGGGGGTGCTGAGGTGGGCTATGCCCCCCTCAGATTTTAGTTGTGCCTCCCCAAAGCCAAAGTTGTCTGTGTGGGGAGGAGGAGCTCTACTGCCTGTGCCCAGGCTTTATGCAGTGCAGGGATGGGAGAAGGAGCTCTGCTGAGTACGCTGCCAGTAGTGACCCCTGTCTTCTGCCCTTCCAGTAGTGACCCCTATCCTCTGCCCTTCCAGTAATGACCCCTGTCCTCTGCCCTTCCAGTAGTGACCCCTGTCCTCTGCCCTTACAGTAGTGACCCCTGTCCTCTGCCCTTCCAGTAGTGACCCCTGTCCTCTGCCCTGCCAGCAGTAACCCCTGTCCTCTGCCCTGCCAGCAGTAACCCCTATCCTTTGCCCTGCCATGCCGTGACCCCTGTCCTCTGCCCTTCCAGTAGTGACCCCTGTCCTCTGCCCTTCCAGTAGTGACCCCTGTCCTCTGCCCTTCCAGTAGTGACCCCTGTCCTCTGCCCTTCCAGTAGTGACCCCTGTCCTCTGCCCTGCCAGTAGTGACCCCTGTCCTCTGCCCTGCCAGCGGTGACCCCTGTCATCTGCCCTGCCAGCGGTAACCCCTGTCATCTGCCCTGCCAGCAGTGATCCCTATCCTCTGCCCTGCCAGCAGTTACCCCTGTCCTCTGCCCTTCCAGCAGTGACCCCTGTCCTCTGCCCTGCCAGCGGTGACCCCTGTCCTCTGCCCTGCCAGCGGTGATCTCTGTCCTCTGCCCTGCCAGCGGTGACCCCTGTCCTCTGCCCTGCCAGCGGTGACCCCTGTCCTCTGCCCTGCCAGCGGTGACCCCTGTCCTCTTCCCTGCCAGCGGTCACCCCTGTCCTCTGCCCTGCCAGCGGTGACCCCGGTCCTCTGCCCTGCCAGCGGTGACCCCTGTCCTCTGCCCTGCCAGCGGTGACCCCTGTCCTCTGCCATGCCAGCGGTGATCCCTGTCTTCTTCCCTGCCAACGGTGACCCCTGTCCTCTGCCCTGCCAGCGGTGACCCCTGTCTACTGCCCTGCCAACGGTGACCCCTGTCTTCTGCCCTGCCAGCGCTGACCCCTGTCTTCTGCCCTGCCAGCAGTGACCCTTTGATGAGCAAGTCATCAAATGGACAGAAAATGAAGGTAAATTTCCACCAGTAAAGTCATAGACAACAATAAAAACAATAGACAACACCAGTAAAGTCACAGACATTAATAAAAACCTGTACAAAAAATCCATCCTTCACCTTGAGGAGGATACACACCCAACAGAGACACTGTGAAGATCCAATAATGGCCAGCACACCAGGAATTAAAGACCTCAACTCTTTACCGGGTATTGTAATAACAACATAAATTGAAGAAGAAAACAGAAGAAACCGTAAAACCACCAACAATAAAACCAGACACAAATGTTAACTCTTCCCACACATTTTGCCTATAGGCAGATGTTAGGGAGGATTGGCCCTTTAAGGTCACCAGTAGTGCCTTTAATGTTTTACTAATCTTTTTTTTTCTTTTCGTTCTTGTTTTCGTTCTTTATTGTTTGTTTTTTTATGTATTGTGGTTTGTGGTTTATATGATCTTTGACTATCACCACATGTGCCATATTGGTTTTTGTTATCGTGTTTTTGTGGTTTGTGTGTTGTCTAATCTGTATGTTTTTTCCATTGTTCAGCAGGTTTTTCTTATCTTCAAGCCTGTGAATGGATCTCCTCCCCTCCAACCGAACACCTAGAATGAATGCAATCACATACAGGGATTAGACAAAAAAATTAGAAACTCTACATGATTTGCAGGTGTGAAGGTGACGATTCGCATTGAAAGCGGAAGTGATGAAAAGCTCTTTTGCTTCCGCTGTGTGATGAGACACCTAACAGGTTGGAAACCTCACTTTCCGTCATTCACAGGGCGTGCTGCTTGTGATACAGAGTCATGTCAGAGCTTACTGAGCTTCAAAGAGGTGCCTCCATTACTGAAGTTGCCATTTTATTTACCGTGTCGCAAGGTCCAGTATCAAAGGTTTTGACGGCATATACAGTTTCTGGGAAAACAACGTCTGATAACCATAAGCGCGGTCACCATGGTTAACTCAGCGAAAGAGACAAAAGGTCATTATGCAGGACTGTGACCCGGAATAAGAAAACAACTGCTGCAAAAGTGAATGCAGAGCTCGATCCCAGTCCTGTGAAGACTGAGTCCCATAAAGACTGAGATCGAGCTCTACAGGCACTTTTGCAGCAATTGTTTTCCTATTCCGGGTCACAATCCTGCGCAATGTCCTTTATGTCTCTTTCGGTCAGTTGACCATGTCGACCGCGCTAATTCTTATCAGACGACGCATTCCCGGAAACACGCAGACATAGGGAGAACATGCAAACTCCATGCTGGTGGTGCCATGGTTGAGATTTGTACAAACAACCCCTAGTACTACCAGGCAGAAGGGCCAACCATTTAGCCACTGTGCTATCACCTGATGATCGTGCCTGTAACATTGTTCCTGTCCTAGGGTGACAACGTTCACTCACCATTCTATATCCATGGAGGAGCAGTGTTGTCACTTTAGGAATGGACTATCAACATTGTTCCTATTGTAACGTACCTGGTAGTGGAGCCTGATGTGGAGAAAGGGCGTCCTCTTACCACTCCCATTCGGGACCCCTGATTGGGTAGACAGGAGGTAACGAGCTGGGAGGGGCACAAGTGCCTGACGGGTCTGCGGTGACAGCTGGCAGGTGAAGACCAGGATTCAGGTAGCAGGATGCAGGTGAATAGGTGCAGCAACAGAGAGGTGTAGATGAGATGCGGATGACTGTGGCAGCTGGTAGCCAGAGGTAGTCACAGGCAGGAGAGGTAGAATAGTCAGGCAGGCCGGGTCAGGATCAATCAGACGGATCAGGTACAAAGGAATAGGCAAGCGGATAGTCAAAGGGAGAGACAGGTCGGTGCAGGCGGAGTTCAGTCGTAGCCAGAGTCAAGCAGGTAGATCACAGGAGTCAGGATACAAATACAAGACGCAGTAGACCAGAAGGCTCCATCCTTTTTGCAGCAGGGGTTTAAATAACCCACCTGTGCATGTGTGCGCACTCGGGTGTTCGTAACGGCCACCGGGAACCCGGCGTTGGCACACAGATGTGCGCAGATGCGAAGTTCTTCTTCCCTGACACCTAGATATCCAGCAGAGTCTGTAGTCCACCGGATATCTAGGAACAATGTTGATAGTCCAGTCCTCAGGTGACAACACTGCTCCTCCATGGATATAAAACGGTGAGTAAATGTTGTCACCCTAGGAACAATGCTACAGGCGGGATCATCAGATGAAAATTAAGGAGAAAAGCCAGTCATTAGATCTAAGAATTGGTAAGCTGTTTTGTTCTTGGGTTTTAAAAAGGATGAGTTGTCAGCCCTACCTACCACATTCCGTTCTACCTGACCTGTTCCATAGACGGTACTGTGCCTTTTGTTGGGTGCTGCAGGTCAGTGTTTCTATATGAGTCATTTTTCCGACTACAGAGACCACATAGGTGTCCCGATGAGAACAAGGTGATCCCACTTGTGTCATCTTCTACCTAGATCAGGGCTTGCCCTTAACCCTACCGACCCTGACCTCGTAGGAATGTTACCTGAGAGATTCTTGGGGATTAGTCATCAATTAGTGTTTCCAAAGCATAAAGCGCACAATGGAGATTACCATATGTATGTTTAATTACTCAGATCCTCCTGGAGGCTATAGCCATATGTTGTAGGTGTGACTGTGTAGTAATGATATACTCATAAAGTACATAACTATCCTGGGAGAGGAAAGGAAGGCAACGTTCTGGGTTTTCAACCAAACAATGTGTTTCAGGTATGGTAACGGTGGTGAATAAATGACTAATAAATACTAGAGTCAGGCAATAAAACAACAGAAGAAGACAGGTGCCAAGGTCAAACTACAGGATTGATAGGCTGTGCCGGGACAAAGTCCAATGGAACGCAAGGTGAGGATACCAAAGTGCCCACCCCATTTCCAACCTGCTCTTTAATTTGGCACTAGAAGTAAACAAATAAACAAGCAAAAAAAAAAAAAAGAGAGAGCTAAGGGAAGGGAATGAAACAATAATAAAAGCAAAAAAATATACATTTTAATAAATAAAATAACAAATTAATTTAAAAAAATGCATTTTGAAAAAGGGTCTCCATGGGTTGTGGATGTGCACAAGCAGGGCTTGTTTTTCACAGAGAATAGGTGCAGGAACTCCCCCCTTCTAGGTCACTGCTTGTCTCACCGTCCCTTGGTTCCACCCCCTACCCACCTCTGAGCACCATCCCTTGGTTCCACCCCCTACCCGCCTCAGAGCACCATCCCTTGGTTCCACCGCCTACCCACCTCTGAGCACCGTTCCTTGGTTCCACCCCCTACCCATCTCAGAGCACCATCACTTGGTTCCACCCCCTACCCACCTCTGAGCACCATCACTTGGTTCCACCCCCTACCCACCTCAGAGCACCATCCCTTGGTTCCACCGCCTATCCACCTCAGAGCACCATCCCTTGGTTCCACCGCCTACCCACCTCAGAGCACCATCCCTTGGTTCCACCCCCTACCCACCTCAGAGCACCATCACTTGGTTCCACCCCCTACCCACCTCAGAGCACCATCCCTTGGTTCCACCGCCTACCCACCTCAGAGCACCGTTCCTTGGTTCCTCCCCCTACTCACCTCTGAGCACCATCCCTTGGTTCCACCCCCTACCCACCTCTGAGCACTGTCCCTTGGTTCCACCCCCTACCCACCTCTGAGCGCTGTCCCTTGGTTCCACGCCCTACCCACCTCAGAGCACCATCCCTTGGTTCCACCGCCTACCCACCTCAGAGCACCGTTCCTTGGTTCCTCCCCCTACTCACCTCTGAGCACCATCCCTTGGTTCCACCCCCTACCCACCTCTGAGCACTGTCCCTTGGTTCCACCCCCTACCCACCTCTGAGCACCGTCCCTTGGTTCCACGCCCTACCCACCTCTGAGCACCATCCCTTGGTTCCACCCCCTACCCAACTCTGAGCACCGTTCCTTGGTGCATGGGCATTTTTTACTCCCACTGGCCTCAGTCTGGACCCCCTAAAGGAGAGTAAACTGGCCCTGTGCTTAGAAAGTTTGGAGACCCCTAGTCTATATGATGGAAACGATGCCTATTGTACAGTTTTTTTTTTCTAATTTTTCAAATAAATAATTTATTAAAAAAAAACAATACATTTTAAATGTTAAAATAAATAAATAGGGTTGACTACAATTTTTTTCTGTGTTTGATGTTTCATAGGGAGTTTGATCTTTTGTTTTTTCTGTATGATGGAAAATTGCCAATTGTACTGTTTTTTTCTATTATTTCAAATAAATGATTTATATTAAAAATAATAAAATAACACTATAAATGTAATTGTTGGAACAAAGCTCTTCATAGCAGGATCACAAGGTATTTTTTGCAAAAAAATTGAAAATTACTTTTGAAATATTAGTAACATGTTAAAGAACTTTTAGCGATTGGGTTGACATATACAAGCAATTAAAACTACAAACCTTTCAGACAATACAGTGCTCTTTAACAGTGTGCAACAGCCAATCAGCCAATTAATGATGAAAAACAGTTTTCATAGTATGTCCTTTAGGTGGCAGTGACTCATCGCTCTTTTATTTCAGTTATTTTCTCCATGAGAGATGTTATTTTCCCTTCTGCTTACTCATGCTGAAGCTTCAGTCCAGTCCAGGGGCGGACTGATCATTTGGAAACTCGGGCACAGCCCAAGGGCCCGGGGTCAGTAGGGGGCCCCATGAGATGCCCCTGGTACCTTTTTCATAGGCTTTTTTGACTTTGGGCAAGGACACAGGGGCCCCATGATCCCCTATTGCCCGGGGGCCCCATGATTTGTCAGTCCGCCCCTGGTCTAGTCATTTCCATTGCCTTCTATTTGTGAATAAAGTAGATGTAAACCCAATTGTTACAATCTCTTTAACATGTTAACGTAATTTCAAAAGTCATCTTCATTTTTTTGTCATGAAATAGGCTTTTTTAAAAAAAAATTTATGAAACAGCAAGCCAAAAAAAAATTTTGTATAATAATGGTTAGAAAAATAGGAATAAAGGAAAAAACACTGACACAAAAAATTAACAAAACAAAAACATAGAGCAATGTTTCAATAACAATGTTAGAAAAACTGAAATATAGAAACAAAAAAAATAGAATTATAAAAATGAAAACAATAAAAAAAAAATTAAAAGGTTTAAATATTAATGGTTAGAAAAATAGAAACAGTCCAAAAAATTATAGTTACAGGGTATTTAAACTCAAAGACAAAATGTGATATATTGCAGTTTACTAATCTTTGGATGCTTTGGTTTTCTTTTTCTTTAATTTTTTTTTATTTAATTTCCACCTTGTGATCCAGCCAGTAACACACTGTCGTAAGCTAGCCATATACAGATTGAATTTCAACCAGTTCCTGATGAATATCAATATTATTTATATACTACATTTCAGGGGCAGACTGACAACTCATGGGGCCCCTGGGCAATAGGGGATCATGGGGCCCCTGTGTCCTTGCCCAAACTCAAAAAAGCCTATGAAAAAGGTACCAGGGGCATCTCATGGGGCCCCCTACTGACCCCGGGGCCCTCGGGCAGTGCCCGAGTTTCCAAATGGTCAGTCTGCCCCTGCTACATTCTTGCTTTCGTGCTTAGATGGAGAAGGGGAAGAAGGAGTTAATTATGGCAGATCAGAGAAAATTAAAGGTTATTAGGGGGTTATAGATACGAACACATTTTATTTTTTAAAAAATATATTTTTTTAGACTGTCAGGTTGCTGCATGTACACGAAGGGGCGGGAATGCTCATGACCAGGGGCGGACTGACAACTCATGGGGCCCCCGGGCAATAGGGGATCATGGGGCCCCTGTGTCCTTGCCCAAACTCAAAAAAGCCTATGAAAAAGGTACCAGGGGCATCTCATGGGGCCTCCTACTGACCCCGGGCCCTCGGGCAGTGCCCGAGTTTCCAAATGGTCAGTCCACCCCTGCTCATGACATCACTGACCTGCTATCTGCACATGACCATATTAGGTCAATGATGTCATGAGCATTCCCGCCCCTTTGTGTACATGCAGCTACGAGGTGAAGAATACCCCAACTACAACTGATTGGGCCATCACTGCGATCTTCCCTCTGGCTTGAGACCGAACCCAAGAACTTACATGGCAGCACATGTGAATGCAGGATACTTGATTGGCTTTTAGTGTTGTCCCTCCCCATTCTGAGTTCTGCCATACAAGGGATTACAAGGTTTGTCAAATTCAGGTATTTTTATTATTTCCAGTGAAAATACATCTAATTATTTTTTCTCCTAACAAATGCATAACTGTTTTGAGGAGTATTTGAATTTCTTCCCAAACTTCAGCATTAAAGTGGTTGTAAACCTCAGACATGAAATGTGAACAAAGCATATCCCTCTATAGTGAGTACTTGTCTCAATTAGGAGCTCCAAGTGTCATCTCTGTCTGCTGCCTCGTTCCTCTGCTATCAGCAGTTCACTGGTTTCTTCGGGTTAGACAGCTTTTGTATCAACGAACATCTGACCAGCACCCTTACCAACAGCCACAAAAAATGTAACAGCATCTGGAACCCTTGGATTGCCAATCGTGACCCTCACTTTCTTTTGTGACATTTGACCTTCCTTGCCCTTTCTTTTGCCTCCATGTCATGGGAGGACACCAGCACCAGATTCCCTCCCCTCTTCTCTCCCTCTCTCCTCTAGTATGGGCCAGGGGCGGACTGACAACTCATGGGGCCCCCGGGCAATAGGGCATCATGGGGCCCCTGTGTCCTTGCCCAAACTCAAAAAAGTCCATGAAAAAGGTACCAGGGGCATCTCATGGGGCCCCCTACTGACCCCGGGCCCTCGGGCAGTGCCCGCGTTTCCAAATGGTCAGTCCGCCCCTGGTATGGGCTTTACTCTTTCTTTCCTGACTCCTTTCCTTTTTTTCTATTCTCTCTGCCCTCTCTTCACGCAGTTCTTTCCCAGTTGACCGCTCGGGTCCAACCTTTCCATACATGTGATGTGATGTAGCATTGAGATCCTTTGTCCTGATTTGCTCTCTAGGGAACTGGTCCAGGGTCACATCTTTACTTTTTGTTCCATTCGGTTTATTGGACGTATGTTTGATTTAATATAACAAGTTATAAGTGGTAAGCACTTCCGTCTGGCACCACTAGGGTCAGGGGTTCGAATCCCAACCACGGCACTACCTGTCTGGAGTTTGCACGTTCTCCCTGTGCCTGTGTGGGTTTCCTCCTGGTACTCCAGTTTTCTCCCACACTCCAAAGACATACCCAGGGGCGGACTGACAACTTTTTGGGCTCCCGGGAAATAGGGGATCATGGTGCCTCTGTGTCCTCACCCACACTCAAGCCACACCCAAAAAATCCTATGAAAGGTACCTGGGGCATCTCATGGGGCCCCTGGGCAATAAGGGATTATGGGACCCCTGTGTCCTTGCCCACACTCAAACCACACCCATAAAATCCTATGAAAGGTACTTGGGGCATCTCATGGGGCCCCTGGGCAATAAGGGATTATGGGACCCCTGTGTCCTTGCCCACACTCAAGCCACACCCAAAAAATCCTATGAAAGGTACCTGGGGCATCTCATGGGGCCCCTGGGCAATAAGGGATTATGGGGCCCCTGTGTCCTCGCCCACACTAAAACCACCCCCATAAACGCCTATGAAAGGTACCAGGGGCATCTCATGGGGCCCCGTACTAACCACGGGCCCTTGGGCAGTGCCCAAGTTCCCAAATGGTCATTTTGCTCCTGGACATACCCGTAGGTAATTGGCTCCTGTCTACATTGTCCCTAGAATGAATGTAAGGTATGGACTTTAGGTTTTAAACTCCATGGATGCAGGGACGGATGTGAATGTATAATATATATGTAAAGTGCTGTGTAAATTGATGGCACTTCTGTATATAAAGTACCGGTCATAAATAAATAAAAAGAATATAATGTTTTCTGCTTGTTCTTTTCCTGAACATACAACGCAGGTTGTTTGATCTACAACTTGCTTAAATCAATAAATACTTTGAAGCAGAAAAAGTTGGTTGCAGTCAGAAGTACACGGCGCATCGTATCCGCAGTGTTTCTGAGTATTTCCCGAGGCTATTACCGAAGAGAACTGTATGAATAATTTTTGGAGGATTTTTAATAATCACATTTAACTTCTCTAAAAGCATTCTTAACATTTCAAACATTTACCGGTTAATGTAATAAAGTAATGCAAAGCGGAATATGTGCACTAGACCCCCAACCTTGAATTAATAAATTGAAAAATAAATGAAGATTTGTGAAATTCAACATACTAATGTGAAATAGATCTGAACCCTAACTGGATGAAATCACAAATCTATGTAGTAAAATTAATAAAAAATGATTTACAAATAGGAAATAATGACATATATTATGGGGCTTAATGAGCTGTGGCAGTCACTTAAAATATCACTGGATAAAATAAAGCAAACAGAAGAGAAAACCAAATTACAAATTCCAGTTCTTATGTGATTCTTAATATCCCACAACGAGGTATTTTTTCCTTTGAAAGACAATTATCAGCCATTCTCAGCCAGGGTTTGATGGAGTCCTAAGGTTTCTACAGAGGTTGCTGGGGGTTCCTTGAGCTGTCAATGATCGATCTCCCATTTGATCCCAGTGCCAGCATAGTTCCTGAGCTAATGCCATTTAGCAGAGCCAGTGATCTTCTTAGCTGTCTGTGATGTAGCACCCTTCTATGTAAGCAGGCTGAAACTGCCTAATAGGTTAGGTACTGGCCCATGCGGGGTTGGGAAAGCCTGGGCCAGTAACTCATTGCTGCTGGAGTGCAGGCTTCCTGGAGCTTCAGCTGGCCCTCCTGTGATGTAAATTAGGGAAGGCTGAGGTCCAGGGAGCCCAGGCAAGCCCTTTGAGAGTGCTCCATAGCGGTGCTGTGCTACCGTTCCTGTTTCTGGGAGAAGCCCAAGCCGTCCTCCTTCTATACCAAGAGCCCTGGGATGCCACCATCTATGGAACATGCTACCAACTGTGGACTAATCCTCCATCTTTGAACTCTGTCATGATGAACTTTCAGCTGTAAGGTATGCCTGGACCACCTATTAGTTAGTTAAGGTTATTGAAGGAACTTTTTATCATGTTTTACACTACTGATGAACGGTAAAGATCAACCTTTTCTGGAGCCTGGTCTGAATTTATTCAAATGGCTGCAAAATGGGACTGGCATATTAAAATAATCTGGGCCTGCAACAGCACTAGAGGGGTATGGAAAACATCAAATTACAGTGTCAAGTCAGTATGCTAAAGAATAGCAAGGTCATTGCTATAGATAACTAAGTGTCTCCAAAGACATGCCGGTAGGTTAATTGGCTCCTGTCTAAATTGTCCCTAGTATGTGTATGTATGAATGTGAGTTAGGGACCTTAGATTGTACGCTCCTTGAGGGTTAGGGACTGATGTGAATGTAGAATATATATGTAAAGCACTGCGTAAATTGACGGCACTATATAAGTACCTGAAATAATAATGTGTATGTTCAACACACCAAGCAACCAATTGAGGTGTGATACTTGGATAAGGTGAGGTATCCTCATGTAGCAAGGGAGTCACTATTTGGGCTCCCTTCCTAGCAGTCCATCTCCCATTGCAACGGGGAGCAGTCCAGCATTATGGAGGTCCTCAGCCTAACTGTACAGTACAGAAGAGGAAGAGTTAACACAGGACACGCATTAGAGAAGTGCTATGTGTCCATCAGGATCCCATTCTGGGAGTGAGGTAACAGAGGTACATAGGCTGGTGGAGGTGTTGCGACTCTACCTATCTCTTTTAATACAACACATAATAATCACTATATGTAGAGCTACGGGACAATACTTCATCAGGAACTCAACTTCATTCTACATTCAGTGCTAGCTGATCTCTAAGTTGGGAGACTGTCTTAATGTTAGACTGTACCGATGACCCCAATTCCCAGCTGATCCCAGGCAGTGGTGAGCACGCCTCTTGCAAAGGTACCCCTAGTGCACATGTACGCTCCATCCATAATATTGCATAGTGGGTAAAACCCAACCACCCTGCACCTAGATAGATTGCTAGAAAGGCTAGGCAAATTTAGTTCTTTTTGGCTCCCATGTAACCATTGGAGCAGTTTGTAGGCTTCATTGGCTGTTGGTCTGACTGCTTCCCTTGTTTTCTGGAATGCTCTAGAATTTAGTGGGATGAAAAAGGCAGATTAGTAGGCCAAAAATTTATGCAATCTCAGCCAATCCCTGGAGGTGTGTGCTCAGTACATGGCCCGTGGTGTCAGGGCTCCCGGGTATGACCAGAGGTGTGTGACTGATGCAGGGAAACGCAGACTTCAGATATGTTATAAACAATATAATTTATTGACACTAACATAAACGCAGTGCAATACTAAAACATAAGACAGTGCAAACGAACCAAACCAACCACCCACAGATAACAGTACAAACAATGCAAGCGTCGTCAGGCAGGCCGGGTCAATAACAATTGGGCAGGTAGGTACAGGGGGAGCAAGCGGAGAATGGTCAGGGTCACAAGCCAGGTTCAGCAGGTAGCGGGCAGCGTGGTACAGAGGGTCAGGCAGAGGGATGGTCAGGAACGAGCCGGGGTCAGAGCAGGAGAAGTCAGCAGAGGTCAGATCAGGCAGGGTCAGCAACAAGACAGGAACAGGAACAGGATGCAGGAACAGGATACAGGGCCCAGGAAAAACACACACCAAGGCAGAGTCTGCAGGTCTGGCCATCCCTTAACCTCCCTGGCGGTTTTCCCGAGTGTAGCTCGGGGTAGAATTTCTATACCACAAGCGGTAACCCCGAGCTACACTCGGGCTTACCATGCGGCGCTGCTCTGGGGGTTCCTGCAGCACTTACCTTGTCCTTCGTTCCCACGATGTGTCCCCTGCAGCGTCCCCGGCCATCTCCTCCGGCCGATGCCGGCATCCGGCTTCTGTGTTCCGGTCCCCGTGACGACGGGACGTACGGGCGCCGCCGGCGGCGGGAAATTTAAAAAATTTAAAAAATGTCATTTTTTTTTTTGAATTTTAAATAGTAAAACATTGCTGTTTCATCCCATTTCACATACATTTTGTCCCGAGTGCTTTGTCCGGCGCCCTGCCTGCATTTTGTCTGTTCTTTCTGCCTGGAAACTTAGAAAAGTCCATGGCGTCCAAAAAGCGTCCCTTTACGTCAAAAGTGGTTTTAGACCGGCTAGAGAACAGCGATAGTAAATCAGAACCACTTACAGAATTGAGTGATAATGATTTGTGGGGAAATTTTCCTAAAAATTACAGCCTACAATAAAAAACTATTTCCATGCGAAAAAATGGTACCGCTTTCAGCACAAAAAATCGGAAGGAATCATACCGCCAGGGAGGTTAAATACACCAGTATAAGCAGTTTCAGGTGTTTAGCTGGCTGCAAGGTTGAGTCTCTGATTGCTGGGAGCACCCGCTGGCCAGCCCTGGTACTGCAGCCCATAAGGCAGGCGAGTCCCACCATTGCTGGCCAGTCCATTCCTGACACGTGGAGTGCATAAATAGTGTGGGGCCTGAGGCAGCTCTGCTTTTGTCCAGGAGGAAAAGTTCTCACCTTGAAGGTCTTTATTTATTGAATATCACATGTGCATTAGGACTTATTTGGAGCACTGTATTCCGACCTGATTTTGTCAAGCCTTCACTAATTTATGAACACTTTTTTTTTAAGACTTTTCACAGTTTCACAGAATTTTTGCGCCCATCATAGCGCTTCATTCTCTTATATTAATTATCACTATTTAATTATGTTTTATTGATCTAGTAATATCTTTGATTATATTCTACATCTATTTTAATATTTATTGCACTGTTTTCTCAGATTAGTTCATACTTATTTGTTGAGATAACCCTTGAAATGCAGAAAAGGGTGGTTAGAGGTGGTTACATGTGATTCCCTCAGTCTAGTTATCAGAGGTCTGACGAAGAAGCTGATGCTTCGAAATGCGTTACCGCCCCCTCTTGCAGCATTACGCTCACTTGGTGCCGCCATTTGTGTTCCATCCTGGTTTCTACACAGCCGCTGGATGCTGGACACTACCAGCGTGGAACCGGGAGACCAGGCCTCCACAGTAGCCTTGACTTCTAGATGATATTCCACCCTCTCCACCAGCTTTCAGGACTTTTGAAGGATGACGTCCATCCTGAGATACATGCCTTTTCTCCATTGTAATCTAGTGAGTTACCTCAGTTACCTTGCTCAAAAAAATAACCTTTTAATTGTTGGGAATGCAACAGAATGTACTATATAGTATTGTGTGTTAATATCACTTGACCAGTAGATGGCACTGTACACTAAGGTTATCAGATGTGCATATGTGTAAAACTTGTTGGTTCTCTCTCTTCTCTATTCCTCTCTTCTCTCCTAAGATGTCTGCCATCACTGTCTGCTGAAATGTGCTCTGTATGTTTGCAACTTAAGCCACACAAGTAAAGTCATAGTTCTGCCTCATCACTACCAGTGTGTTCTATAACACATAACCAATATTAATACTGCATTTAGTTTGGCGCCCTTCTCTCCTTTTCTTCTCCATGCACGGAGTTCAGCTTTACTCTAAGGGTGCTACCTCCTGATGTTGCTGAGTACACTATACTCCTCATTGGAAAACTGTATAATATGAACTACTAGCCTACAATTTTGGACTTTTAGGTCTTCCTTTCTCTCTTTTTAAAATTTTTCGTTATCAGCTTCTCTTAGCTTTTCCAATCCACTTCTTCAGTTCTAATGTATATTAGAACTGAAAATGTGGCGTTGATGTGGTGTTTTGTGTACAGAAAAGGCTACCAAGAAACCAGAGATGTTGTGTTATTCACTGTCCTCACCAACAATGCAGGCACCTACTCACAATAGGACTGTCTTATTCTGCAAATATTCTCCGGAATGCGTAGTGTCTCACCCGAGGTGATGACGAAAATAGAACTCTCTCTTTATTCAGCCAAAGTTTAATCTGGGCTTAATCCAAGTCTTGATTGGATCATCCACTCGGATGTTGTAACAAAATGATTAGGACATGTTCTTCAGTGTCATAACATTATTAAGAGGTAGAAATGAATGTCAAACACAAAGCTGGCTTCCATGTAAGCAGCAGAGGTGTGTTCTGTGGTAAAGAATGTATTTGTATTCTTGTGATAAACTAGCAACGGGTTGTATATTCAAGAGCTGAGATTTCAGGTTCTAGAATGCCAAAACACGCCAAAACCGTACCAGCAAACCATTTCTGCCCAGGACCTTGAATTAAAGTGTATGTCCAGCCAAAATCATTTTTTTTTCTAGTTTCAGATAGAATGAGGAAGGATTAGAATTCTTTGCTGATAAGGGAATCTTGAAGTAAAGTGTTTGTAAAGGCTCAAGGTTTTATACATTCATGCAATCTATGCATGAAGATAAAAAACCTTCTGCACGCAGCTCCCCCCCCTCCCCCCCAATACATTCCTGAACTTGATCTCGATCTGGCGATATGTACGAGAGCCACATTTTTCTCTGCTCTCTCGCTCCTCATTGGCTCAGATACTGCAGCAAGAGCAGGGGTGGACTGACCGTTTGGAAACTAGGGCACTGCCCGAGGGCCCGAGGTCATAGGGGGTCCCATGACATGCCCCTGGTACCTTTTTCATAGGCTTTTTTGAGTTTGTGCAAGGACACAGGGGCCCCATGATCCCCTATTGCCCGAGGCTCCATGCGTTGTCAGTCTGCCCCTGAGCAAAAGCCATTGGATCCCTAAAGAAAGAAAGAAAAAATTCCATCCAAATTGATACCAAACCCGTATCTTAATAATATCTCTGCCTCACTTATGTAAAAGTGTGGATTATAAACCTGGTAATAGTGGAAAACAAAAATGGCAGTTGGCTAGTGCAGAGCCGCCTGGAAAGTGGTTAAGATTAGTGGTCTCTTCTCTCTCCCTCTCCCTCCCCCCCCTCCCCCCCTCTCTCTCTCCCCCCTCTCTCCCTCTCTCTCTCTCTTGCTTCCCCCCCCCTCTCCCTCTCTCTCTTCTCTCTCCCTCTCCCCCCCTCTCTCTCTCCCTCTCCCCCTCTCTCTCTCTCTCTTTCTCTCCTTCAGCTTAATACAGCAACAAAAGTAAGACATGTGGAAGATGGTGGACCCCTGAACTCCTGAACTCTGCACTCTGTGTATACCCCTGAACTCTGCACTATGTACATAGCACCCCCCCCCCCCGAACTCTGCATGTAGCGCATCCCTAAACTCTGCACACTGTGTGCAATCTCAATCCCAAACCCCCAAACTCTGCATGTAATGCACTACTGGTATTTAATGGCCCTTTAAGACTGTTAGTGAATTTTGACCACACTCACTGTTTGATGTGGTTTGGAGGGTGTGTGTATAAGGGTCGTTTTGGGGGGTCGTGATTGAGTTCCTGCACCTATTTGCGGAAAAAAAAGTTCTGTAATGGACTATAAAGTATATGCAAGCCCACATTTCAAATATGCAGCATTCATAAAAATATTACCTGCCAATCCTGCCAATGAAGGGCCTTGCATAGGTTTTTCCTGGTATAGGGTGACAACTCTCTGTCCCAGTCTCCCAGTGGTGCTCCCATGTTGTCACATTGTTACATGGGCTTCTGATGGAGACTACAAGTAGCAGTTACAACACAGGCAGGGCTCATTTTTGTCCCCAATAGAAAACTTGCCCTACAAAGGTCATGCAGCCATCACTCCAACAGTTGTGCAATGGCTTTGGTTGATCTAAGACAGGGGCCTCCAAACTGCTAGCAGAGTGGAACACCTAAAAACCCAGGCCCTGTATCCAGTCTACTCTAGCTGCAGTTTCCACTAATCCTCAAGCACAAGCCCATGGCCAAGAGTAGTCCCCCATTGCAACTGCATGATAGGGGTTCACACAAGGTTCCTTTTGAAAGGCTAGTATATTTATTGAAGGACGGTGGTAGAACATTCAGTCATATGGATTGATGATGGAACATTGTCAGGTTATGGAAGTATTTATGAAGGTAGAGAGACCTGTGCCCATGGAAAAAGTAGAATGGTGTTTTGGCATCCCTACTAGTCTTACCTCCCCGATTATGGAGTTGTCTTGGGCTTGCTCTGAAGGGAAGCTCCCTTTGAGGTGGCACCACATTAAATCATCACTGCTGATGAAGTACAGACAACCAAAGAATCAATCCATTGTTTCCAATATGTTGTTTGGTATTTCAACAAACAACCCAGGGAGCATCTCCAATTTTAATTAACCTGCAACTCCAATGGACAGGAGGCCAAGGTAGGAAGAATGATCTTACAGGGCCTACTTCTGTTACAAACTAACACAGCAGTGAAAAGCTACAACATTTGCAGGGACCTAAAGTTTTAGAAATGACTATAAAGACCTGAAACTGTCTGAACAAATAGAAACTGCTTAGTTACAATACCTTGTCTTAGCTGGAACGCAGAAAATCTACAGTATGTACTCTGTGATACTGGATATAAATAAATTGGGTTCAAATAGGAATGCAGCCAGTGTTTCCGACCACAAAAACTCATTGATTCCTGAAGATAAATCCTAAACAGGGGCGGACTGACCATTTGGAAACTCGGACACTGCCCGAGGGCCCGGGGTCAGTAGGTGACCCCATGAGATGCCCCTGGTACCTTTTTCATAGGTTTTTTTGAGTTTGTACAAGGACACAGAGGCCCCATGATCCCCTATTGCCCGGGGGCCCCATGAGTTGTCAGTCTGCCCCTGATCCTAAATGAAAGTTTTCATGAGTCACACGTGAAGATGACACAACAGATATTAAAGTGTTTGTTTAGAGTTTTATTCCTGCCACTTCAAAAGCTGAGCGGTTACATAACATATACAGCAGATGGAGATGTTGTGGCTTCTATGTTTTTTCCACCTAAAGCCCAATTTTGGGTTATTAAAAAAAAAATAAATTACATAACTTTTACAAAGGCATTCAAAACATTCAACGAATAATTATTTCAAGAATTTTTTTCTATCTTGCAAAGTAATTCTCCCTTTATGCTTTGCTTAGTGTCAGACAGGGGCGGACTGACAACTCATGGGGCCCCCGGGCAATAGGGGATCATGGGGCCCCTGTGTCCTTGCCCAAACTCAAAAAAGCCTATGAAAAAGGTACCAGGGGCATCTCATGGGCCCCCTACTGACCCCGGGCCCTTGGGCAGTGCCGAGTTTCCAAATGGTCAGTCCGCCCCTGGTGTCAGATTTTACATTAGAAGTCAGAGCTCATGATATCATATGCTATCTGCAAGCCTCAGGATATCTTCTCCCATTTTCAGTGTAACTTTTGTAAAATATTATTACGTTACATTCCCCCACACCCTGTTAGTGAAGCAAAACACACAAAAAAACCAAAAGTATATTTAATATTTTTTAAGCTATACTTTTGTACAATTATACATTCATTAACCACTACTGACCAAGTTACTAGCCTGCTCCTACCTATAAAAAGAAATTAATAAATACATAAATAAATTAATAAAAACATATATATATATACATACATATATATATATATATATATATACACACTATATATATATATATATATATATATATATATACACACTATATATATATATATATATATATATATATATATATATATGCATATACAGTTTTTTCTTTGTTTATTTATGTATGTATTTTAGATGTACTTTTATATAACTATGCATTTATTAACAAATCATTAAGCATATTTCTAATTGCAGCAACTGGAAATTTTCTTCATTTTCTTTTTTTTTTAATCTCCCCATTGTAAAATCCTGCACAGTATATTTAGGATTGGAAGATAGAGGGGCAATTCTAGCTGCAGTCAGATGTATTGCATTCCACAGGTGCTGACCTGAAATATGCTTTTTGGAAGACGGTGGAGTGGAGTGAGCAGAGGATCTGATTCTGCTTCCTCTCTGTCCAATCCCAGGCTAAGGACCATGAGTTTATCAAGCAATATTGCTTAACTTCAGCTGAAAAAATTGAGGCCACCGGCATTCCTCTATAATCTGGCTTGTGCAAAGGTTTGTGCAAATCCTAGGACTTCCTGGGCAAAATTACAGATTGGCAGGTATAACATTTCCTGTATAAGTATATCAATATATATATATACAGTCATGGCCGAAATTGTTGGCACCCTTGATATTTCTCCAGGAAATCATGTATTTCTCACGAAACGTATTGCATTAACACATGTTTTGCTATACACATGTTTATTCCCTTTGTGTGTATTGGGACAAAACAAAAAAAGGGAGGAAAGAAAGCAAATTCGACATAATGTCACACAAACCTCCAAAAATGGGCTGGACAAAAGTATTGGCACCCTTTCACAACTGCGGATAAATAAGAATGTTACAAGCATGTGATGCTCCTGTAAACTCACCTGGGGCAAGTAACAGGTGTGGGCAATATAGAAATCACACCTGAAAGCAGATAAAAAGGAGAGACGTTCACTTAACCTTTGCATTGTGTGTCTGTCTGTGCCACACTAAGCATGGACAACAGAAAGAGGAGACGAGAACTGTCTGAGGACCTGAGAACCAAAATTGTGGCAAAATATCAACAATCTCAAGGTTACAAGTCCATCTCCAGAGAACTAGATTTGCCTTTGTCCACAGTGCGCAACATTATCAAGAAGTTTGCAACCCATGGCACTGTAGCTAATCTCCCTGGTCGTGGACGGATGAGGAAAATTGATGAAAGATTGCAACGCAGAATAGTCCGGATGGTGGATAAGCAGCCCCAAACATGTTCCAAAGACATTCAAGCTGTCCTGCAGGCTCAGGGAGCATCAGTGTCAGCGCGAACTATCCGTCGACATTTAAATGAAATGAAACGCTATGGCAGGAGACCCAGGAGGACCCCACTGCTGACACAGAGACATAAAAAAGCAAGACTACAGTTTGCCAAAATGTACTTGAGTAAGCCAAAAGCCTTCTGGGAAAACGTCTTGTGGACAGATGAGACCAAGATAGAGCTTTTCGGTAAAGCACATCATTCTACTGTTTACCGAAAACGGAATGAGGCCTACAAAGAACAAAACACAGTACCTACGGTAAAATATGGTGGAGGTTCAATGATGTTTTGGGGTTGTTTTGCTGCCTCTGGCACTGGGTGCCTTGACTGTGTGCAAGGCATCATGAAATCTGAGGATTACCAAAGGATTTTGGGTCGCACTGTAGGGCCCAGTGTCAGAAAGCTGGGTTTGCGTCCAAGATCCTGGGTCTTCCAGCAGGACAATGACCCCAAACATACGTCAAAAAGCACTCAGAAATGGATGGCAAAGAAGCGCTGGAGAGTTCTGAAGTGGCCAGCAATGAGCCCAGATCTAAATCCCATTGAACACCTGTGGAGAGATCTTAAAATTGCTGTTGGGAAAAGGTGTCCTTCCAATAAGAGAGACCTGGAGCTGTTTGCAAAGGAAGAGTGGTCCAAAATTCCGGGTGAGAGGTGTCAGAAGCTTATTGATGGTTATAGGAAGCGACTGATTTCAGTTATGTTTTCCAAAGGGTGTGCAACCAAATATTAAGTTAAGGGTGCCAATACTTTTGTCCAGCCCATTTTTGGGGTTTTGTGTGACATTATGTCATATTTGCTTTTCTGCCTCTGTTTTATATTTGTTCCAATACATACAAAGGGAATAAACATGTGTATAGCAAAACATGTGTTAATGCAATACCTTTTTTGTGTGAAATACTTGATTTTCAGGAAAAATATCAAGGGTGCCAACAATTTCGGCCATGACTGTATATATATATACATATAGTTGTGCAAATGTCACACACATCCATTATAATAATGAGACATCTATTACTTTATGGCCAGGATAATGTTGTCCATAGACACATGAGGGTGGCCAGACACATTCACACATTCTCTGACCACTCTGAGACAATGGGTTGGGGGCATACAAGAGGACAGCTCAGGTTGGTGGAGGTTCATGGCTGTTGGCAGTGTCAGCAGATGAACAATTAAATTGGCCATAGAGAGAATTTTGGATGGACATTCTTAGGAAAAATGTTAGGAAAATTTGTTAAAAAATTATCAGAACATTTGAAGGTCATTTAAAAGATTTCACTTGCTTTTAGCATTTGATTTTGGGATGAATGGACTAGATGGTTGGATGGTTTAAAATTTGTTCATTCAAGAAACATTTTTCATCCTGTTCCTTCAAATTTTCACGTCACTGTGGTTGAAAATGAACAACTAGACCCCACTAATGCTTAAGAAAACAAATGCACTTTCTTAGCACATTTATTTTCCCAAGATCTTTTATTCGAAATTTGAAATTCCACCCATCTATGGCCACCCTAAGAATTGGGACAAGATTTCTAGACAGTGGTGAGCAGGGGCGGACTGACCATTCGAACACTAGGGCACTGCCTGAGGGCCCGGGGTCAGTAGGGGGCCCCATAAGATGCCCCTTGTACCTTTCATTGGCTTTTTCATAGGCTTTTTTGGGTATGGGCAAGGACACAGGGGCCCCACGATCCCCTATTGCCCGGGGGCCTCATGAGTTGTCAGTCCACCACTGGTGGTGAGCCAAGTTACTGGGACCAGGGTTATTCCACAGATGTAAAATTGTCACTCAACCCTGTCATTTTTAAAAGTCATCTCATGCTTACAGGTAGCTTCAAACACTTATTTCAGATACATAGAAAGTATTATTAAGGAGTTCCTCTTTATGTATCGGAGATAACCCCCACAAAATATTTGCATCTGGTCAATGTAGACCCAGATCTGATGTCACTGGATGTCTCCTACGCTTGTTCTCTATCAGAGTTTCCTGGCACAGGGATTCCTCAGCAGTCTTACACCCTGGGGCGGGGTGTGCTATAGAGTGGGTACAGTATATTACAGCCAATCACTAATTCCTCAGTAAGGTATTAGTGTGTGAACACAGACAGTTCATACAGAGGTTATTAAACAGGCTGGTAAAGAAGGCATCCACCCCATACCATTGAAGGATTGATGCAAACCTGAGCTAATGTGCTAACTTTATGGGAAAGATTGTAATGGCACTAAAGTCATGTAGTCCATTTAATTTGCCTTGGAGTTGGACTATATGGATCACAAATCCAACTACATATTGCAGTATAACAAACGAAAATGTACTCCTAGGTTGATTTCCCCTGGAGGTAGGCCAATGGTGCTCCAAAGATCACAGTGTCTTCCTGGCACTTTAAACAGCATAGGAGTATGAGGTTAAGAGCCGGCAACTCGTTCTCCCAATAAAAGTACTTTATTCATAAAGGGTACAGTATAAAAACTGTCACTGTGTTCGCAGGAGTAAATATCACACTGGGTTCTCATGGATGCAGGTTGAGGGGCTGCAGAATGTCAGTTCTAAGCAGAGCAATTTGTTTTCTCTGGGTTTTTTAACTCTTGGATTGGGTTCTGGAGTCCAGAGGCTTCAAAAGAGTCTTGGGAGGGCAAAAGCCTCTAATCCTGGGTCTTCATTTAACCAGAGACCAGCAGGCTTTGGGTGCAGGTGTACATAGCCTGTATAATCAAGGGCCTGGCCATGTTTCAGGTCTCCACCCAGAAGACAGAAGGTGCCCAGAGGTCAGGGCGTAGGCCCAAGCAGCAGAGAGCTGTGAGAGGTATGCAGAGTATGCATGTGAGCACACTGGTGCTGTGGGGCACTCTGAAGGAACAGACAAGTGCAGAAGCCTGGGGCCAGAGCAGTGGCGCTGTGAGAGTGAATTTGGAGGCTGGAGGAAGCACAGGTGTTATTTTATAGCATTGGAGGAGAAATTCTGAACATTCCTCTAAGGGTAACCATTTGATTTACATAGAAACTTAAAATTTTCCTTTAAATAAAAGTGGGCCATCAAGCCCTAAAATTGTATTTCCTGACCGGTCTGAACAACACCTTACATCTAGAAAGCACCTTGAGCAAAACCCCCAAATATCACAATTTACAGTACATACAGAACCTGGGCGAAGTTCTCTTTCTAAGTTTATTCATACATCCCCCTTTAATATATACAGTATATTATACATTGATAATTACTGCATTTGTTATAACTTGGATGAGCTGGGATTCAGTTGGGGTTTGGTTTGAACCCATGTTTGGCCGTATTCAGAAGGAAAGTTAGTGCTAGTCTAATCACTTGTGGCTGAGGCATTCCCCAGCCCACAATTTCACTTACACAAAAGGGTGAGGATGCTTGAGACTACACTTATGGCCATATGACCTTTGTCATTGACTTAATGTGGCCATGCTACCATACTAGGTCAATAATTGCATGAGCATCCCCAACCCCCATTTGTGTACTGACACCTCCAAGAAATGCTTCATCTGCAACTGATTGGCCCAGCACTGACAGCTTCCTTCAAAGGTTGGGACCCAACTTCTTCTGGCTTAGCTGTCAAATCATTGTTTTTTCTCTCCATGTGAAAGAGTGATGAATGCTGAACCAGTGTTGTTAAGGGTTTACTGTTCCATTTTTGTGAAAAAACAACAAGAAAAAGTTATACACCCTCTTCCAAAGGTTACCAGTTCAGCACACTAGACATGTGAGGCAATGCCCATTGGGAGCAAGTAGGTTATCACCCTCTATTTGGTAAGGGGGTCTCTTGGTTCCCCGGAGTGTGGTTTCAAAAGAAATAAAGAAATCAACACATTGAGAAAATGCTTAGATAAATCTAATTTTACTAATATTTGCCTTTCAGTTTCCATCGGTATCCAAAGGTGTCTTACAGTTGGTTTCTTCCAATGATGGGGTCGCAGAGGACAGCCCCCTTTGCCTTTAATATATACAGTATATTATACATTGATAATTACTGCATTTGTTATAACTCGGATGAGCTGGGATTCAGTTGGGGTTTGGTTTGAACCCATGTTTGGCCGTATTCAGAAGGAAAGTTAGTGCTAGGCTAATCACTTGTGGCTGAGGCATTCCCCAGCCCACAAGTTCATTTACACAAAAGGATGAGGATGCTTGAGACTACACTTTTGGCCATATGGCCTTTGTCATTGACTTAATGTGGCCATGCTACCATACTAGGTCAATAATTGCATGAGCATTCCCAACCCCCATTTGTGTACTGACACCTCCAAGAAATGCTTCATCTGCAACTGATTGGCCCAGCACTGACAGCTTCCTTCAAAGGTTGGGACCCAACTTCTTCTGGCTTAGCTGTCAAATAATTTCTTTTTCTCTCCATGTGAAAGAGTGATGAATGCTGAATCAGTGTTGTTAAGGGTTTACTGTTCCATTTTTGTGAATAACAACAAGAAAAAGTTATACACCCTCTTCCAAAGGTTACCAGTTCAGCACACTAGACATGTGAGGCAATGCCCATTGGGAGCAAGTAGGTTATCACCCTCTATTTGGTGAGGGGGTCTCTTGGTTCCCCAGGGTGTGGTTTCAAGAGATATAAAGAAATCAACACATTGAGAAAATGTTTAGTTAAATCTAATTTTACTAATATTTACCTTTCAGTTTCCATCGGTATCCAAAGGTGTCTTACAGTTGGTCTCTTCCAATGATGGGGTCGCAGAGGACAGCCCCCTTTTCCATATTGTTTAACCTCTTGATTAGCTTCAAGAATATACAAATGTTCTGACAGTTTTCTGTATCTGTGACATTTAATGGCAGTTCACTGACTGATACATTCGCCTAGTGCTCATTCAACCTGTATAGAGTGAATGTGACCCTGGCATGCTAGGCAAGTGCTGCTGGACTTTACTTGGGCGAGCATACGCTCACCGGCTACTTTATTAGGTACACCTGTTCAATTGCTTGGCAACACACATTGCTAATTAGCCAATCACATGGCAGCAACTCAATGCATTTAGGCATCTAGACGAAGTAAAGCCAACCTGCTGAAGTTCAAACCGAGCATCAAAATGGGGAAGAAAGGGGATTTAAATTACTTTGAACGTGGCATGGTTGTTGGTGCCAGACGGGCTGGTCTGAGTATTTAAAAAACTGTTGATCTACTGGGATTTTCACGCACAACCATCTCTAGGGTGTACAGAAAATGGTCCAAGAAAAAGAAAATATCCAGTGAGCGGCAGTTGTGTGGATTAAAATGCCTTTTTGATGTCAGAGGGGGTCCAACCTGGTACTAGCAAGGTGTACCTAATAAAGTGGCCGATGAATGTTTAAATACCCATAGAGAAGCAGTTGCCTTAATAATCCAGCAAAGGTTTTAATAGTCAAAGTAGTCACACAAAGGACTATTCATGTGGAGCACCAAAACCACCATGTAGGCTCTTGAAGTACTTTCATTGGAAGATAAAAAGGACATTGTACTTTCTTTATTCAACTGACATTTGAAGGCTGTTACTCACGGATAACTTTGGTACAATAAGGTAACTACATTGTCTTCTTTATCTCCCTATAAAAGTCCTTCAAAGATTGACTATAAGAGAGGCCTTGGTGCGCCACATGTAAAGTCCTTTGAGTGAATAATCTATCCCCTGTAGCTTTTGATGGCTTCAAGGCATCTCTTTCTCTCTCTCTCTCTCTCTTATGTATATATAAAATCCAAGAGGGTTGAGTAACACAGCCTCGGAATTGATGTGCGCGAGAACACACAAGAACACAACCAGGATCCCCCACCACTTAAATGCACGTACACCACTTAGTTCATTACAGAAAACAGCATTCATTTTTTTATTGCAGTCATCAAAGGCATATATAGATGCAAGATAATGGACTTGTTGCCTTGTCAGTTGGTTATATACTGATGTACTCCACACCTGCGTGCTATCTACCATAGATCGCTCTATCCACTTCCTGCAGAAGAGAAGAATGGGAGTACAGAGCTTCCTCCGAAACCTGTACTGCTAAAATAAAGGGAAAGTACAGACTGATATAAAGCCCAACTCCACACAGAAAGTATTTTTTTTGCCTATCCCTTACTCCCTCCCACACACCTATAACCAGGGGCGGACTGACCATTTGGCCCAAGGGGCCCGGGGTCAGTAGAAGGCCCCATGAGATGCCCCTGGTACCTTTTTCATAGGCTTTTTTGAGTTTGGGCAAGGACACAGGGGCCCCATGATCCCCTATTGCCTGGGGGCCTGAACGGCCAATGTTTGTGTCGAACTCACATTCGACTCGAACATCAGGCCCAACTCTAATATATATACTGCATGTTGAAATGCATTTTTTATATATTACAAAATATATAAAAAATATTTTTTTAAATATTTTTTTTAAATATATTCTTCAGATTTTTTTTTAACAAATAAAGACATCATTTTAACATATATTTTTACATATATTTGTAAATGCATTCCAAAAATGTGGATTAAATGTATTTTTAAAGACAGACAGTATATATTTGAAAATTTATTTTTCAAAATATTTTTCATATATTTTGTAATAAAAATGCATTTCAGCATACAGTGTGTATATATATATACACATACATATATATACATACATATATATACATACATATATATATATATATATATATATATGTATATATATACACATACATATATATACATACATATATATATATATATACACACACACACACACACATATATATATATATATATATATATATATATATATATATATATATATATACTGTAAATATATATTGAATACAGACAACATTGTAGCATTTCAAATATATATCAATATTTTTGGGAAGAATATTTTTTAAATATATTTAATATATATTTTTCTTCCATGTAGGGTAGCATAGCACTAAGAAAAAAATTACTATATAGTGCCCCCCCCTCCCAACAATGGTTAAATCGCCCTCAATGCAAGGGTTAAATGCTCATTTCAGCTAGGGGGAAAGGAGTACAATCCAATACTTACCCTATTCCTCTTCTCCCAGTTCTCTGCTACTGGCATGCAAGCAGACCCTCCATCGGTCCTGTATTGTACATGATCAAGGTTGGAGGGGCTGCAACTGGTCAACAGGTGAAAACAAGTGCCACCATTTGGACATAAAGGAAGCCTACAGCAGCCAAGACTAAGGTAGGTATTGTTACTTGTTTCTTTTCCCATAGATGTGACAAGCATTTACCCTTGTAGTGTGGGGGATGGGCTATAGGGTTGATGAAGTCCAGGGTTACGTCTGTTTACACTAACCGACCATAATAACGGGAGTTAATGCAGCTGCAGGGCGCCCATGCCCTCTCTTACGCCAGCTGCAAATCCTGGAACTGTCTGAATGTAGGAGAACACGTCATCAATCTCATTTCTAAGTAGGCAAGACTTTCTTTTTTGGCAATTTTTTTTTTTTTAATTCTCTCTTTAGATCAGTCTTTCCATTTACCAATTATGGCTCACATGGGTTTCTGGACTGAGAAATTACAAGGTGTCATGGTATGTTTGCCCTGCGGCTTGGGGACACACAGGGAGAAAGAATGCAACACGCCACTTATAAAAGTACATTTTTGAAAAGAACAGTAAAGAAACACGTCAATTAAAAGTAGGTAAAAGGTCAAATTCCATAAAACAGCAGAAAGATCCATTTGTAGACAGAAAATGTAAGCATTACTAAGCTCAGTTGAAGGGCAGCTTCTTCGAGTCCAGAGCAACCCAATGGTGGACCCCCCATGGGACGGTCTTTGATGTACTGAGTTCACAAGAATTGGATTGACTGACACTGAACATTGTCCAACCAAGAAGGTGACCACTGTTGGATCAAAGAGTATGGTCTACATGGACAACGTAGGAGAGGAGGTGGGTATAGCAGCCTGACCCGCTCATTTTCGGGGATCAACCCTGAACAAGGTCTGGTCGGGACAGCTCTGTTTAAAGTGGTTCTAAAGGGAGAAAGGTTTATACTTTAATGCCTTCTCTGTATTAAGATAAAAAACCTTCCATGGTCAGCAGTCCCCCAAATACTTACCTGAGTCCTATCTCAATCCATTGCTGTGCCTGAGGGGAGCAGTGATGCCTCCTCTCCCCTCTCTCACAGGCACAGAGACAGCATTGGGAGCTATTGTCTCCTGCTGCTGTCATTCAAACTCTGCAAACAGAGAGTGGGAGGGGTGAGGCCAAGCCATGCTTTGTGTGTCTATAGATGCACACAGCCTGGTTTTGGAGCGAGCCTGCCTATCTGTTCTTCATAGCAAGCGGCTTGCTATGAGGGCAGACCAGGGGTGTATTTACCACAAGGCATTTGCCTAGGGCAACATTTTTCAGGGGGGACAGCACTGCCCCTTGAAAGAAGGGATGGAAGAATGGACACACGTGACATGGGGACCTGGTGGGTTCCAAGAGATGTTGTGGGTTTCATGACGGTGTATGCACAGCCCGACTCTCGTTCCTGGGGATGTCCGGAGCTGTGAAGGTGAGTGTCTTTCTCTCTCTCTCTCATCATGGGGGATGGTGGCTGGTGTATGGGGGGCAGTGGTAGTGGAAGGCTCAGGGTGGAGGGCAGGGGTGCTTTTGGTCAATGTCAGGCTCCTTCTGTGGGGGGGGGGCGCCAGTTTTTTGTGTTGCCTAGGGCAGCACAAAACCTAAATACACCACTGAGGCAGACACAAAAGAGGCAGAGTGGAGAGTCTGGTGGGGGACCCCAGAAGAGGAGGTTTGGGGCTACTCTATACAAATCCACTGCATGGAGCCGGTAAGTATAACATGTTTATTATGTTAATTAAAAAAAATCTACCTTTCTGATTCACTTCAATGCAGAAAAATGGGTTTCTATTTTTTTTTTATACTGAAACTGAAGCTTTAAGTGCCTCATTTACTTTGTGTTTTTGACACGCGGTATTTCATCTTTCTCATGCAAGAAGACTGTAAATCAGGATTTTGTGTTTTGTACAGACCAGTTTTACCACGTTCTTATGCAGCCTCCATGTACTTTTGTGTAAAGAGGTAATATGCGAGCGCTATCCAAAACTATATAAAAGATAGCTGCTAGAACACCAAAAAGGTAACCAAGAATGAACCTTCAAACAGAATACATATACATATAAAGGTGCAGCGCTAAAATAACATAAATAAGAACAGCATATTATAGCATAAAATAAAGTGCAGAGTATTGGATCACACTGAGGTGAACTTGAGTGAATAAAAAGTCCCAAGATAAATGAGGGCCCAATGTGGGGATCCGGTAGATCCTAATGAGTGCGTGGGGCAGGGTTCCAGTGTACCACACGGTGAATCCAGAGTAAAAAAGTGCGCACTCACCAGAAGTGTGTCAAAAATACGCATGTGAAATTATCCTGTTACATCAGGTAGCGGTCATCTACTGCCAAGGTAAGGTCAGGGTCATACACCTTCCAATCGCAACTCAGGGTAGGTACTCCAAGAGTCTCAAACGTGTCTCAAACGTGTCACCATCTGGGGTCCCTTTGAACAGGTTCTGCAAGTGGGGACTCTCAATGAAGAGAGCCCAATGAGGGACACCACATAGCGTAATACCATAGACACTGAGTTTATTGCATCAAAAGGTAACACAACACTGAATGGTAGGGATAGAATGAAGGTAAACACTGACCAGATACTGTTCAGGACGGCCACCATCGGTGGTCAGACGTCCAGATACTGTAGCCTCTGACGCGTTTCGTGCGATACACATTATCAAAGGGTGCTGGGCATCCGCACCGCATCAAAATTGCACCCTGTTCACGCGAACCGCTGCGGGTGTGTATGTTAAACTAACAACCCCCCCGAAATTGGTCCTCAAAACGCAGTGCGATGTGCAGAATTGGATCGCATAGGTGTGAATACCCATGCGATCCAATTCTAGTGCAGACCCAAAAAAAGGGTCCTGCACCTTTTTGGTGCGTGTGCGGTGTGATTAGAGCCATACAAAATGTACGGCTCCGATCGCACCGCACACAATTCGCATGTGGCTTGCACAGGAATGCGGTGCGGTTCCTGTGCAAATCACATGCGATGTACCAAACCAAATGTATGTCAACCCAGGCTCAATGCATCTTTTGTGATTATGGCTTCAGGCAACAAGTGAAAAATTTACAGGTGGCCATAGATTAGGAGTGTCAAACTCGATTTTGCTGCGGGCCGCATTAGCATTGTGGTTGCCTTCAAAGGGCCGACTGTATCTGTAAGACTAGATGTCCAGAGCACCCCACCTCCCCCTTACATCAGATGTCAAAAGCCCCCCAAAATCAGAAGTCAATAGTCCCCTACCTTCCCTTACATTACAGTGCACCCCTCTTACCTTGTGCTGCTACCGGGAAGAAGCTGGGGGCAGAGCTGGGAAGCAGAAAGTGCAGGGTCTGAAGGAGGACCAGAGGAGGGCCGGGGTCAGCAACCTGAGCCTGATGGATGCTGTGACCAGAGGAGGCACAGATGTGGGGGTGCAGCAGCTGCACAGGATCTGTAGGAGGAATTCTGTCCTCCTCTCCGCTGCCGACCACTGAGATGGGGGGCAAAGACAAGTCTCTCTGTCACGTACCTGGATAGTGAGCCTGACGTGACGAAGCAGGCCTCCTGTACAACTCCGGCTCAAGGACTGCTGATGGTGAGACAGCGGTTGCAGGGGCACGGTGGGGTATGAGTGCTGGATGGATGGATACTCGAGAGCTGCGTGCTGAGGATGCAGGGTCAGACAAGCTGGGTTCGGTATTGGTCAGGCAGATCGGGCTTAAGCGGCAGGAGGAAGAGTAGTCAGGTCACAGGCCAGGTTAGCAATGGAAGATCAATCAGACAGGAGCGGAGACAGAAGAATAATCCAAGACAAGCCAGAGGTCAGGGCAGGAAGCAATCAAGTGGAGGTCAGGAACAGGCTGGTTCAGAATCAGAGACAATCACAGGAATCAGGGAACACAATCAGGGAAAAGACCATACGGCAATGGGACAACTATTGCAACCCGTTTAAATAGCCCTTTTGGCGCCAGCATTAGTGACAGGCGCGCTCCCGTATGCGCTAGTGCGCATGAGCACGCGCACGTGTGCGCGCCTATGTCCAAGTGCCTGCACATCTGTTCGGCTTGTAAGGACTCTGCGCATATTTGTGCGCCAAGGAACTTCACCTGCACTATGGCAGGCCTTTCCTGACACTCTCCAAAGCTGCTTGGAGAAGCACAAGATATGGCGGATAAGTTCTGCCCTCCTCTCTGCTGCCAACTACTGAGACAAGATGGTGCTGCAGCTGCAGAACAAGTGTGAGGGCCACATGAAATGGCCTGTTGGGCCAGATTGGGCCCATGGTCCTTGTGTTTGACACATGCGCCATAGATAGACTGAGACAATAAATGTTTTTGATTAGGGTAAGCATGTCACAGTACTGTATGATGCTGGTAGTCTAGCATGTTTTCCAGCACTGGTAGCTGGGAGGGTCTACAGTTGGCCATACACCAGTAGCATTTCCTTTGAAAATTTTTGTTTTTTGAGAGGTTCATTCTATTGTCTTAGTGGGGTAATATTGACATTTGTTTTCAGCTGTAGTGCTGAGAAAATTTGAAGGAGCAGGATGGAAACTTTTGCTTGAAAAAATGAAATTCTCATGCAGGCCATAGACCATGTAATTTTCTTTTCTTTCCACCACAGGTCAATCAGAGTTGGTGGGGTGCAATAGTGTTCTGCCAGGGGGGAGCCTAGTGGTGTTGGCTATAGCCAGCACCACTAATCGTTTGGAAAAAACCCAAGAGGTTGGTTGTACACAAGTTGATCGATAGATCAATTTGTGTACAACCAGGGTGCCCATACATGGATCCTGCTGAACCGATCATATTTTGACCCCTGTATGGCCGGCTTTACTGTGAGTGTTGTTTCTGGTGTGAAAAATCGTACAATGAAACTATTTTATTCCATTCCAATAGCAGGTGTGGACAACATTTTAAGGGCCTTCGAGCAAAATGTGTTGACTCAGTGATGGCAAGAAAGAATGTTCTGAAGATTTTTCTGAATTTCATAAGAACGTTCAAATCAAAGTCTAACCATGTATGATCAGAAAGTCTAACCATGTATGATCAGAAAGTCTAACCATGCATGATCAGAAAGTCTAACCATGCATGATCAGAAAGTCTAACCATGCATGATCAGAAAGTCTAACCATGCATGATCAGAAAGTCTAACCATGCATGATCAGAAAGTCTAACCATGTATGATCAGAAAGTCTAACCACGCATGATTAGAAAGTCTAACCATGTATGATCAGAAAGTCTAACCATGTATGATTAGAAAGTCTAACCATGTATGATCAGAAAGTCTAACCATGCATGATCAGAAAGTCTAACCATGTATGATCAGAAAGTCTAACCACGCATGATTAGAAAGTCTAACCATGTATGATCAGAAAGTCTAACCATGTATGATCAGAAAGTCTAACCATGTATGATCAGAAAGTCTAACCATGCATGATCAGAAAGTCTAACCATGTATAATCAGAAAGTCTAACCATGTATAATCAGAAAGTCTAACCATGCATGATCAGAAAGTCTAACCATGCATGATCAGAAAGTCTAACCATGCATGATCAGAAAGTCTAACCATGCATGATCAGAAAGTCTAACCATGTATGATCAGAAAGTCTAACCACACATGATTAGAAAGTCTAACCATGTATGATCAGAAAGTCTAACCATGTATGATTAGAAAGTCTAACCATGTATGATCAGAAAGTCTAACCATGCATGATCAGAAAGTCTAACCATGTATGATCAGAAAGTCTAACCACGCATGATTAGAAAGTCTAACCATGTATGATCAGAAAGTCTAACCATGTATGATCAGAAAGTCTAACCATGTATGATCAGAAAGTCTAACCATGCATGATCAGAAAGTCTAACCATGTATAATCAGAAAGTCTAACCATGCATAATCAGAAAGTCTAACCATGCATGATCAGAAAGTCTAACCATGCATGATCAGAAAGTCTAACCATGCATGATCAGAAAGTCTAACCATGCATAATCAGAAAGTCTAACCATGCATGATCAGAAAGTCTAACCATGTATAATCAGAAAGTCTAACCATGTATAATCAGAAAGTCTAACCATGTATAATCAGAAAGTCTAACCATGCATGATCAGAAAGTCTAACCATGCATGATCAGAAAGTCTAACCATTCATAATCAGAAAGTCTAACCATGCATGATCAGAAAGTCTAACCATGTATAATCAGAAAGTCTAACCATGCATGATCAGAAAGTCTAACCATGCATGTGGATTTGCAACTACCTTCTCGACACAAGAAAGCAAGCGATTGACCACACATGGGCAAGGTACACTCCATGTCAACCATGAACAAAGTGTCAAAGAACGGGCACAAGGTGGTACACCCATTCTACGGCATGCATTAGCAGGGGGGTGAAGTTCTACATCCTTGCCCTGGGCGATGGACGAATCTGTCCCAGTATTCTATAGGCAGCATACTGGATTACTGGTTAGCACTTCTGCCTTGCAGCCCTAGCTTGGTAGGCTTGAATCCTAACCATGACGTTACCTGCATGGAGTTTGTATGCACTACCTGTGCCTGTGTGGGTTTCTTCCCAACAGACACTGGTAGGTCAATTGACTCCTATCTAAACTGGTCCTAATTTGTGTTTAGGAGTTAGGGACTTTTGACTGTTAGCTACTTAAGGGCAGAGACTGGTGTGAATGTATAATATGTGAAGCACTGTGTTAATTGCTGGTGCTATATAACTACGTACAATAAATAAAATAGTTAGAATGTGGGCAGAAGTATAGGGTGGGTTGCCATCCAAGGCAAGGTGGGCAGGAGCAGTGTCAGCCAGAATGACTATGAAGCCAATGCATTGCCACAGCATCCAGCAGTTTGGATGAGAAGCTATGGGAGACAAGCTGGCCATGCCAAAACAAATCTACTTTCATGGTTAAGAAGAATATGGAACTGGCAGGATTACCAAATATCTTCTACTGAAAAAGAAAGTACATACACAAGATATATTACTGACACAGGAATTTATTAAAGAGATTTGAGTATTAAGAGTTATATACACTTTAGACCCCAAGATTGACCACTGGTCTGGATTCTTCTGACTCGGTAAACCTCAGTCCAGTGAATGGAGACCTGGGTATAACTGCATTGGATGTCAACGTGGATAGACACATTTATTTTGACAAAAAGAACTTATATCTGAACCAATCCCTATGACTTGGTACTCCATCTTATCATGTCACATAACCTTTCCTAGAAACCCTACTGGAGTTCCATTGGAAATTAGAGAGCTGCCACATATTAGCAACCATCTGATCCATTTGGAACTTCCGCTAAGCTTGGAGCCCAATGCTCCATCACCCCAACTCTCAATCAGTTTGCTTTTTAGCACCATCATACTGACTTGCATTAGACAAACCCTCGTATGTGTGATGCAGGAATGCTTACTGGAAAGATTGAATGGAAAAAAAAGAGAATCTGATACCAGCCTTGTCCCAGACATTTACGAACTCATTGATGAATATGTGTGACTAATAGGATAAACTCTCCAGTACTTCCGATGTGGTAACTCTCGGATCAGTGCGTGGCGTTCATTATAGATTCTTAAGCTTCTTCGGTGATACAGAAAAATCACTGTTTTTATAAGCAGTAAGAGGAAACTTTCAAGTTTTGTTTGCTTAGTAAAATAACCCTCATGTCATGCTCATTACTTCAGAAATTGCATAAAATTGGAGAATCCATTCTCATAGCTGCCAGCATTTTATAAATCATATTTAGCAGCACAAACATTTTAGGTTGGTTTAGCTACGTTCAACAAGCAAAAAGCTGCTTAGTAAGCAGCAAACTAAAGCACACAGACATTGCCGCTGTCTTCTCCATTCTCCTGCTTGTTTATATCTCACCTCTACATACTAGGGGGAGCCGGAGGGACAGAAAGGACTAGAATGACTATGATGCAGCCACGTGGTACCTTTGGAAATGTAGTTTGTATGGAGAGTTGCGATGTGCAGGTAAATGCAACTGTGAACTACAAGAACAAAAAGAACCTCAGTGAGAGGAGGGTAGAGTAGAGAGTTTTCTTGGGCTTTGAGACACAAAGGGAGGATTGCAGTGTGGGGACTGGAGTGGTGTGGACCTGTAGCTGAATCTGTGCAGATCTGCAGATATGTACCTGAGCTTGTGCAAAGATCGGGATTTGACCAACTTTGAGAGCTAGACTGAGCCACCAAGTCTCGGGTTCCAGAGACCAGAGATAGATAAGTGTTTTGGACAAGGATTGCTGGGTACAAGGATGGGTGAGCAGTTGAGGCTGTGCTTATACAGTACTGTTAGCAGTTCAGTGCATCAAGAGATTGCCTATTTGTTAATAATACCATAGCCAACCACTGCATTCAGATTTAAAGAAACGGCAACCAGGTTCACCTCCATACAGGTTGGGCCCCACCAATAGCCAATTGAAGTTTGCAACCCCGTACACTGTACAGTTGCTTCCCAGGGGCACCCTTTTTCAGGAGAATTTCCCAGGGGGAAATATACACAGTGCACTCTGTGACACCTCTAATCACTTGTTGCAGAGGGGTACAGCAAGACTTTTCCTTATTATTTATGCTGTTCTTTGTGTATATGGTTAACTGTTTATGCTGCTGTTTACCAGTGCTACAGGTACTAGGTTAGTTTGCTTACTACCATATTGATCTACAATGAATGTCATATTATAATCTAGTATTCTCATCAGTTTCTTATTGCATTCAAAACTAATTCCTTTACCTGTTCATTGAGTTATATGCATTGCCATTTATTTTGCCTTGTGATAATATACTTTATATTAAACTTTATACTTTAGTCACAACTACATATCCTGGTGCCTATTTTCTATATGCCAATATACAGTAGTTGTGGGTAGTTACCTGAGCTCATAGGTGTTTGCAGCATCCCATTACCTAACCAGGTGTATCAGAGGGGACGAAGCAGCTCTCAGAGTCATGGCAAAAAAAGAACTTATCATAACTAGTGACTTCGGGGGGGTAAGCTATATATATATATATATATATATATATATATATATATATATATATAGCTTACCCCCCCCCCGAAGTCATATATATACATACATATACATATATACACAGTGCTCAGCATTAATGAATATACCCCAACAGATTTGTTGGAAAACCTTTACTTTCCTTTCAGAATCCACATTTGCTATGGGACCCTAGACTGCAAAATCCTCCCACAACTGCTGGCCATTGATTGCAAACAAGATTTGTTAATTTGCACACACAAAAAAAGTAGTTTTCCTAACAATTTCATCCAAGACCATGTTGCAAAAATGAATACACCCCAATGAAAGTCTTAGGAGCAAAGCTAAATTTTAGACACCAAAATCCTAATTAAGAATTCAACTCCAGGTGAGTCTAATTATTCATTAAACAGGTATCCAGTAGATAGCTGATTATAAAAGGGCATTACTTTCCCCTTCCCATTTCATGCTGTAAGCAATGGCACCACATGGAAGAGAACTGTCACAAAACATAAGAAAGAAAATAATTTCTTTACACAAGAAAGGTGAAGGCTACAAAAAGATCAGCAAAGCTTTACTTATCAGTCAGAATGCTGTAGCAAAAGTGATACAAAAATCTAACAAAGCTAGAACTGCAACCATTTCACAGAGACACTCAGGCCATCCACGGATGTTAACACCTCGCCAGGAGCGTCTCCGGATGAGAAGGGTTGGAGAAAATTGCCATGTAAGTTCACTGCAGTTAGCTAAAGAAGTAGAACACCACACAGGGGTGATTCTTTCCTGTGAAACAATACGGCATACACTGCAGATAAATGGCATGTATGGGTGTCGTCCACAAAGGAAACCTCTCCTAAAGCCCATGCACAAATTTGCCAGGAATTTGCCAGGGCCCATGCTGAAAAAGAAGAATACTACTGGGACTCTGTACTCTGGAGTGATGAGACCAAGATAAATGTTTTTGGAATTGATGGCTTCAAAACTGTATGGCGTTTCAAAGGTGAGGAGTACAAATAAAAATGCATGGTGCCTACTGTGAAACATGGTGGTGGGAGTGTCATTCTGTGGGGTTGCATGAGTGCTGTTGGTGTCAGGGAGCTGCATTTCATTGATGTATCATGAATTCACAGATGTACTGCTCTATATTGAAAGAGAAGATGCTCCCATCACTCCGTGCCTTGGTCGTCGTGCACTTTTCCTGCATGGCAATTATCCAAAACGCACATCTAAGGCCACTGTTGCTTTTCTGAAGAAGAACAGGGTGAAAGTATTTCAGTGGCCAAGTATGTCTCCTGATCTGAACCCAATCGAACACCTATGGGGAATTCTAAATAGAAAAGTTGAGCATCACTCTCCATCCAGCAACCAGGCTGGAAAAGAGGTTGTTCTTTAAGAATGGAAAAAGATAAATGTTGCAATATGTCGCCAACTTGGAGGTCATACAAAATACTAGTTTGAGTAGTTTTTGTAGTGGGGTGGATTCATTTTTGCATCAACTAATTTGAGCAAAACTGAAGATTTTGTAATCTAAGTTAAATTAGTAACCTAACTTTCATGTAATGAGCAAAACAAATGGTCTAAAAAACTCAGTTTTGTCAAAAGTTTGGGAATTGTCCTTGTGTTCATTGAGACATTGATTAACCACTTCCCATCCGGCCACTGTATATAAACAGCCAGGCAGTGGCAGTGCAGGGGCAGGTAGCCGTTCATAAATGGCACCCGCCATTTTGGATTGTGTGCGCTCCCTGGGAGTGCGCGGCACCGTGCTGTATGGGACCTCTGTGGGAGGTCCCAATCATGTGATCACTGATTGGCCAATTAGTGATCACATGAATAGATGTAAGCAAGATGTCACTTCTGACATCATTGCTTACTACATGTGAAATCTGTGAATGATCACAGAGGTCACATGGTACAAGGCTATTCACAACAGCCTTGTACCATGGGACAAGCTGTGACCAATCACAGCTCACACAGTATTTCTCAATGAGGCAAGAATGCAGCCAGAGAGGAGAAATTATTGCTTTTACAGCCTTTATGGGTGTAAAAGCAATCAGTGTACAAAAAAAAAAAAATCTTCATCACCCCCCACAAGTAGTACAGTGTCACTATGTACTGCTAGGGTGACAGTATGTTAACAATAAATAAATAATAAATAATAATATAAACAAATAAAATAAAGATGTAAAAAAAAAAATTTAAATTATAATTTTTGGTTATAAACTAATTTGGGTTATTTTTTTTACTAAAAAGATAGCTGAATAAATTTTGGCCAAGATTTATGAAAAAAGATTATTTATTTCAAAATATTATAAGAAAAACACTTTTTTTCAAAATGTTCGGACTTTTTCATTTATATAGCAAAAAAATTAAAATCCCAGTGGTGAATAAATACCACCAAAATAAAGTTTTGTCTGTCTCAAAAAAATGCTAAAAAATTCATATGGGTACAGTGTTGCATGACCGCGCAATTATCATTCAAAGTGTGATAGTGCTGAAAGCTGAAAATTGGCCTGGACAGGAAGGGGGTGAAAGTGTCCGGACGTGAAGTGGTTAAAATCTTACTTTTCAAAAGGGGTGTACTCATTTATACTGAGCACCAGGGGCGAACTGACCATTTGGAAACTGCCCTGCCCGAGGGCCCGGGGTCAGTAGGGGGCCCTATGAGATGCCCCTGATACCTTTTTCATAGGCTTTTTTGAGTTTGGGCAAGGACACAGGGGCCCCATGATCCCCTATTGCCCGGGTACCCCATGAGTTGTCAGTCCGCCCCAGATCGGGACCTTTCCATGAGTACCGGGCATGTGTGCTGGGAGCACGCAGGGCGCGCGCTCTCAGCACATATGCTTTTTTTAATAGAACGCAAATGTGCAGCCGCTCGGCATCTAGGCCCAGACCCCGGGAGGCCGCACATTTGCGTTCGGCTGGTGCCAAGAGGTTAAACCCAACATTTCATATTCCTGATATGTGCACCATAAATATATATATACAGTATAATCATAAGAAATGGTGTCAGCCCTGTCCGGTTGTCTCCTACTGAGCTACATAATCCCTGCCCCTCTTCTGCTCTCCATAACATAGGAGGCAATGCTTACTGTAGTCCAAGATAGGAGCTTAGAGGACTGATTAGACTCCTTAAGAAAAGACAGGCAGAGACAACCAGGCACTTTTATAATTACCAACCCAAAAGTGAGCCAATAAGAGAAGTTCATTGTCAGGGTTTATATTCCCTTTAGCATAAATGTGTGAAACATATAAAAAAGAAAAAAAGTAATATATTTTACGTGTTAAATAAACACTTTTCAATGACAATCCCATGTGCAGATGACATTAATCTTCTTATACCTTTAAACAAACATCGGCAAAAAATCCCCAAACTAAAATATAGACCTTTACGCAGGTTCTCAGGGTGCACACCCTGGACTGGCTTGAGGGGATACTATGATGGAGGAAGTCCCCTCTATGGTTGGGTCATCAGATATCTGCCATCATCAATCTCATACATTCATTACAAAGCAGTTATTGTGTGAATAGATTCCCCAAAACTGTCCTGCAACTACTATGCTGCACATGAGCGGCTGTATTTGTCAGAGCCTGCTCACACAGGCGTCTTGCGTCACGACTGATTCCCTAAAGTATATTATTTTTGACAGATTGCGTGCTCTTTTTTTAGCTTGCAATGTCTTTGAGAACAATAAGCTCTCACACCTGAGCTAAATATATATTGTGATGTGTGGTGCTGATGGCTCTATGATGCATCTGATGCTGACACACCGCATTCCCACAAAAGACAATGAAAATATGGCCACTTAAAAGTTGGCTATAAATGATCGGCAAAGCAGGCAGCTGTACGGAGATGCCTACAACTATGTGTATAGGTGACAGGAATGGCAGTTACCATCACGTGACTTGGAGGATTTGCAAAAAATGCTGGCCAAGAGTCTAAGGAAGAAAAGGGTTAGTGCCCTTTCACACGGGTGGACTCGGCCAAGCGTATCTGCCTGCTCAGAGGGGGTTCTGTCCACTGATGCCCACTGAGCAGGCGGATGACAGGTCCGTGTCCGCTCTGCTTGCGCAGAGCGGACATGGACACAGCCTGCTGCTGTCAGGCATGCAGGTGTGACCAGAAGTGTGTGGACTGACACAGGGAAATGCAGGCTTCAGATATGGTATAAATAAGACAATTTATTAAGACTAACAATACAAACAAACGCAGTGCACCAAACCCCAAGCTAACACAAATACATACAACAAGGTGAAACAAACCCATCGGTGGAAAACGTTAGTAAGACGTAGACACAAAAGGGCATATAATTAAAATCAACCAAGGGTGGCTACAGTAGGCAGCGGCCGATGTCTTAGACGTAATAGACGTCGCGGGTGTCGGCCATAGCGAACAGCGGCCACTGTCTTGGAGCGAAGTAGGCTCAACTGTACAGATAGTGTCAGGGCTCCGGGTATGACCAGAGGTGTGTGAACTGACACAGGGAAACGCAGGCTTCAGATATGGTATAAATAAGATGCTTTATTAAAGACTAACAATACAAACAAACGCAGTGCACCAAACCCCAAGCTAACACAAATACATACAACAAGGTGAAACAAACCCAAACCTAAACTGATACAGATACTCAGGTACATACACATATAGAGCACAATGTAGTCAGGCAGGCCGGGTCGATAACTATCGGGCAGGTAGGTACAGGAGGAGCAGGCGGAGAGAATGGTCAGGGTCACAAGCCAGGGATCAAACAGGAGAAGTCAGCAGAGGTCAAGATCAGGCAGGGTCGGCAACAAGTCAGGCAGAAAGAGGAACAGGAATGCAGGTTACAAGATACAGGGGCCCATGGAAAAACACACACCAAGGCACAGACTGCAGGTCTGGCCATCCCTTAAATACACCACCTACAATCAGCCCCAGGTGATGGCTAATTGCCGAAGTGAACCTCTGGTTGTTGAGAGCACCCGCTGGCCAGCCCTGGTACTGCAGCCCACAAGGCAGGTGAGTCCCACCACTATTGGCAAGTCCATTCTTGACAGCTGCTCTCTGTGAGGCGTTTGTATGTAAATGGACCACCTATCCGTTTACATCCGACTGTCGTCCAATCTCCTAGACTTATAGGGAACGACCCCTGTCTGTCTGTTTTTAGTGGATCGAATGTAGACGGGTGTAAATGGACACATGAAAAGAGAACCCTAACCACAAAAGCTAATGGGGCTTTGAAAGTACCACACCGTACCAATGCAAGTAAAGCAAAAATATGAGAACAGTAGATAAAATTGAACACCTTTTATTAGGTTAAAAAAACCACCCATCGGTGGAAAACGTTAGTAAGACATAGACACAAAAGGGCATATAATTAAAATCAACCAAATCAACCAAAATCAACCAAGGGTGGCTACAGTAGGCAGTGGCCGCTGTCTTAGACGTAATAGACGTCACGGGCATCGGCCATAGCGAACAGCGGCCACTGTCTTGGAGCGAAGCAGGCTCAACTGTACAGATAGTATATGAAATGGTAAATGGTTATCAGTGGAAATATATATAGACAAAGAACACCTAACTATATGAGACAATAGGTGTTAATGAACAACTGGTGATACAGTTTCCTCTTGAGACCATGAAAAATGCTTTGTGTTATAGATTCCAACGCATTTCGTGGGATGCAGCCCACTTCTTCAGGGAAAAAGGGCAAAACATAAGTGCCTGTCGATGATATCAATACATTCTGAGATAGCTCCTGCTAGGTATAGGTCAATGGTATCTAGGTGAACAGGGAGAAGCCTCCAACGACCATAAGAAAAAGTCATCGATCAAGAAAGGGTTCAAATGTCCCCTCCCTCCTAGATTGTAAGCTCCAAGGAGCAGGGCCCTCCTTTTCCTCTTGTATTGAACTGTATTGTTGCTGTATTGTCTCCCTTTATATTGTAAAGCGTTGAGCAAACTGTTGGCGCTTCCTATATAATAGTAATAATAATACAAATGTATTTGATGACTTGTGGAGACCAAGTCATCATACGTTCAAAACAGGAATGCAGTGGCCAGGTGGCATAAGTCATCATATATAGCCAAACATAGATTGCTTTACAAAGGTGGGGAGACAAATATCTTGTCGAAGGAGGGGGAGGAAAGAACCTCAAGCCCATTTCCCCCTGCGTGTCCTCCCCATAAAGAACAATGGATGGTCCAATCGGGTCTGCCCGAAAAACGGATAGGCGGACCCGATCAGTCTGCTCATGTGAAAGGGCTCTTAAGTGCATTATAAATTGAATGGGCTTTTTGACTTTCACTTGTTTGAGGATTCTCCTGCAAAAGAAGAAGCCCAACTTCACGCTCCATAATTTTAATTATGGGTTATTTAGATCTGCAGGAACAGGGGTAAGATTCCATAGAGTAGTCAGAACCAGAAAGTGCATCCAAATCCAGAATTGTTGTACCTGATGAATTCCAATCAAACAAGACCTTCCCACTGGAGGTTCTGGTTTCCTAGATGGAAGCTGATGGAGCTTTATCAAATTAATGAATGGAGGATTTCGAAGAGAGATGAAAAACCTGTTCTGCCAAACTGAAATAAACTTTGACAGATCAGTAAGAGAAGATAAATTATTCTGGTGAAAAATATAAGATGCTGCTGAAGAAATGGACATGAAAAACCCCAAAGCATGACAATAGCGAAGGAATGTGACCACTTGCAGCAAAATGTCACATCATGGTGTATTTGACAATGAAGTGTCAGGTATTGGACACCTGACCTTTTACAATGTCACACCTACACTTAAAATTCGGAAATCCTAGGGCAGGTTAAATCACATTTGTAACTTCGATCAGAACACACCCTCAAACCTGATTTATTTTCCTCTTGTTGTCTTGCACCTACAATTGTGATGTGATCAGCAATGTGGATACTGCTCAATGTGTAGGTGTTTTGACTTTCTGTAGCTCTCAGAAACCCTTTAAATCCAACTGAACTCTCACAAACCACCAAGAAACTTTAGCCTCTTGACTAAGTATAAAATTATATGAATTCAAGGCCAAGAGCTTGGTATCAAGAGCTGGCAATCAGCTTTTGGGTAAAAGTGATCCAAGTGGCTCTAGAGCCACCTGAACACCTTTATGGGGCTCTGAAGGAACCACCCTCGCTGGCGGCACCCGCAGTGGTTCCCAGGCTGTCCCGTTCCTCTGGAGAACCCAGGACCATGGTAAACTGCTCCAACACTGAGAGCAGGATAAGCTCAGGGTGCATCTGTTTCCTGATCTCATCTGCGACTTAGGATTTCATCACTTCCGCGTTCACAGTTGTCAGGCTCGGGCTACTGCAGCTGGAAAGCGGCTAATCAAGCGCAATCTATGCTTGATTAGCTGCAGTGGAAGCATGGGAGACATTGGGGATCTAATAGACCCCTGATGTCACCATAAAGAGGACAAACCAGCTGATTATGCTATCACATAGGGGACTTGTCAGCCCCATTATGATAGCAATAAAATAAAAAAAATGTAAGTTTTAAAAAATTATAATATAATAAACAATGAAAGAAAATTGAAAAGCACCTTCTTTGTCCCTTACCACCACTACACAGCCAACTGAAAATGTATAAAATGCAAATGTCGGAGTGAGAAGAACCATTCAAAGACCATAAGTCATGGTTGAGAACCTTTAAGGGTTTTTAAAATGTCTATGGACAATTTGGTATACTATAGTTTTTCACGATTTTTCAGGCACATGCAATTTTATGGCTTGACATGCTTAGTATTTATTTACTCAGCACATCCCCATCTTTTATATTGTACTATAAAATTGGATAATAAATTGTGCTTGTTTACACTAAAACTTTGATTATTCTTTTGATTACCAGTTGCACAAATATCACCCAACATACATGGCTTCTGCTTTCAGAAAATATGTCATTGTTTGAGGTTTTTAAAGTAGTTTCTAGCAAAAAATGCAGTTTTTATTTATTTATTTATTTTAATTTTTAAAAAATGTCCTGGTAGAAAAGTGCTTACTCTCACATTACCTTTGACTTCAATGCATGATGCTGAAATGGAAAAAGTTTGACAACTTTTTTGGGAAATGTGAAAATTCTCAATTTTACCCTAGTTCTGAATTTAGGCAATTGTTTTACCAATTTCTGTAATCGTCGTGGATTTAAAAACTATTTCATAGGCTAACGTGCAACCACAAAATGAACATGTTTGGACTTTTCACTTTTTGGGAATTGAAGCTTTATTATTACTAGAAACTCCATTTGTCAAATCGAATTGCATACTGTATTTTCTGCTCCACAAAAATGTTTGCATTGCTATTAAGACTGCCACCCTCATTGGGAACCCTTTTAAATTTTACACAGGAAAGGCTCTCATCTTGATACCATGTACCTGCATTTCATCTAAGACTCCAAAACTTTTTTGGTATGTGACAAAAATTATTTTTTTAATGATTTCTAGACTTCTTTTCCAAAAAATCCAATATGGAAAAGATAGACACATTTTCCTTCGACCTGTCTAGCAATGGTTTGATATCAGTTTGAGCAAACCATTTTGCTCAAGGCAGTGGTAACCATTGCCTATTGACTTGTACACCAGAGTTCAAATCCTGTTGCATCACAGACTTCTACCAGCCCATCCATTGGTGTCATTTTAATAACATGAACCTTTGTAAAGCTGAGCTAATTTGTCCTCCCCACTCAGCACATTTTTGTCAATATACCTTTCCTAATCTTAACAGAGATTAAACCCACAATTCAGTTCTTGGCCATTGTCATTCATAGCCCCATGACTAACCCTTCCCACTTCAATCATCTTTACGTTTTTGTTGGTTTTCTCATTCAGGACAAAGGTGAAGACTTCTGATACACTCAGATGGTTCAGATGATTAATTTTCAAAACCTATATTGACATAGTCAACTCATTCATTGAAGACAGGATCCTTCATCCTTGGAGCTGTTCCATCAGAATTCTGTCCATGACAAATTAAGAGATTCTTAAAGTTCTCATGGTATTCTTGTTGCTATAGACCTTGTTGACCCCTCTCCAAACATAGCATGTATGGTTGTGACCAGGGACGGACTGACCATTTGGAAACTTGGGCACTGCCTGAGGGCCCAGGGTCAGTAGGGGGCCCCATGAGATGCCCCTGGTACCTTTTTCATAGGCTTTTTTGAGTTTGGGCAAGGACACAGGGGCCCCATGATCCCCTATTGCCCAGGGGCCCCATGAGTTGTCATTCCGCCCCTGTTTGTGACCATAAATCTCTGTTACGGTCTTGTCACTCCAGATTACAGTGTGCCAGAAGCTGTGAGGCATGTCAAGGTGTTGTTGGGCATATTGTAACCTGGCATTTTGTGGCATTGGTGTAATAAGGCTTCTTTCTGGCAACTCGACCATGCCGCTAATTTGTGTTCGAGTTTTCTCATATTGTGCTCCTTTACACAATGTCAAGGTCCTACCTTTTCCCAGAGGTTATGCTGCTCCATGTGCTGGCATCCATCTTGGATTTCTGCAGAGCATGGTGGGAGTCTTTTATGCCTTCAGGCCTCTGCGGTCCATCCCCCAGAGGGGTGTGGTTGATCACATATAAGCCTGTTGTCCGCACGTGCCCTTTGCATTTGTGTCTTGTATGTTCGTGTTGCAACAAGCTCTGTTTATACTCTCGTGACTCTCCTGGAAACTGACTCGGCTTTTGACTAGACTATTCTCTGCGTTATCCCTTTATCTGACCTCCCGTTGCTGAACCCGGCTTGTGACCTGTTATTCTTGTCTACCGTTCTGTACTGTCTGTCCCATTGTTATCGACCCGACCTGCCCGACTACGTTATTGTCTTCTGGTTCCTACCAGCTATACGCCATTGGCGGCGGCCATTACCGCAGCTGGGGTGTCTCGGGGGCCGCGACCTGGTCCCTGGCTGTGTCAAGTCCATCCCCACCATCAGGGGCCCTGGTGAAGGGCAGCCTGGGACTTAGACTCCGCGCCCTGAGGGACTCCGGTCTGTGGGTGGTAGTTGTCGTCAGTCGGTGCGTGACCCTGCCATTAGGCCTGCCTGTCTGTTCCACAGCTCTGGTCCTGACACACAACCACACCGTCTTTTTCCAGAACAGCCTGTATTTCTCCTGAGGTTATCTGTAGGTTTTTCTTTGTATCCCGAACAATTCTTGTGGCAGTTGTGGCTACAATCTTTCTTAGTCTACCTGACCTTGGCTTGCTATCAAGAGATCCCCGAATTTCCACTTCTTAATAAGTGATTGAACAGCACTGACTGGCATGTTCAAGGCTTTGGATATCATTTTTAATTCTTTTCCATATTTATAAGTTCCATTAGCTTGTTACGCAGATTTTTTGACAGTGCTGTTCTGCACCCCATGGCTCAGTATATAGCCTACTCAGTGCATCCACGCGAGAGCTAACAAACTCATTGACTGTTAATATACTGACACTAATTGCAATTTAAAAAGCCACAGATGTGGTAAATTAACCTTTAATTGCCATTTAACCTGTGTGTGTGTCACCTTGTGTGCCTGTACCAAGGCCAAACATTCCAGGGAATGGAAACTTTTGATCAGGACCATTTGGGTGATTTCTGTTATCATTCTGAGGAACCAATCAACTATGTGATAATAAATTACTTCATATGATCATCATCCTTCAATAAAAGACAGTTTTTTGGCATGATCAGTCAGATTTTCAATATCAATAATAAAATCTCACAATTTCTGCCAGGGTATGCACATCTCTATAATATAGGTTTCCTTCTCTCCACCCCTTTTCCCTTCTCTTCATAAAGAGCACACGTTTTTTCTTGTTTACCTTTTTTTTTGTGCAAAAACTTCAGGCCGGTCACCCGTGCACGTCACTCACCTAGGAGAATGAGGTGCATTATGTCCACTGTGCTTCCTGGAATAGGCACGTCACATATCCTAGGGAGCATAGTCCTTTATTGAGAAAGGAGCAGGGGGATAGGCCTAGCGCCCCAGATCCCAGCACTGCAAGTCAATTTTGGCAAAATTCATGGACATCTGTTGCCCAAGCAGAAGAATTTATGATCCAATGTCTCCACTACAGGCCCAAACACTTCTACCAGGTTCCATATCACCTACCAGAATGTTTTTAGGAGCGACAGAAGACCTACAGAAAACACAACATGGGAAGAACTTACAAAATGTAGATTATGTCCATGGAGGGAAATTGACCCAGGTCCATAACCCTGCAAGCCAATTTTGTGACAATTCATGGCCTTTTGTAGCCCAAACAACGCTTTAGAACCGTACACTTCAGGCCTTGCTCTTGTATGATTCAATGACTTCACTGCATACCCAAACACTTCCTCCAGGTTCAACGTCACCTACCAATATATTTCTAAGAGAGACAAATGACCTAAAGAAAACCCAACATGGGAAGAACTTACATGTAGATTGTGTCCATGGTGGGAATTGTTCCCAGGATCCCAACACTGCAAGTCAATTTTGTGAAAATTCATGGACATCTGTTGCCCAAGCAGGTGTAGGTGACATGGAACCTGGTGGAAGTGTTTGGGCCTTTAGTGGACTCATTGGATCATAAATTCTTTAGAGGACAACGACTAATCTACTAATCTGTATGGCTCTGCCTCTTGATGGTGTCATATAAGAAGATGGTAGCGTGGGACTAAGCAGGCGGTTTCTGTTGGGTGGATCTGTTGGGTGGCTGGATCTGTCCGCTGGACCTGTTGGGTGGCTGAGTATCTGAAGTGGTTACAACTGTCAACAATGCTTAGAATGGGCTAAAAAGAAATTAAATAAGCAAAATACATGACTAGGATATAAATGATGCCTTGACCAAGGTGCCTGACCCCAACTAGCCACTACCATGAATGACCAGACATGACTCCAACTAGAGTTTAAATGGCCACAGCAGCCTTTTATGAACCAAATATAAATAATAGAGATGAGCGAAGAAATGAAAAATTCGATTCGACTGATTCGGCGAATTCGTGGACAATATTCGATTCGAGTCGAATAAATTCGCTGTGAATTTAACTTAAAAAAGGGTGTTTCTAGGCTTCAGAGAGACTTAATATTAGTGCAGAACACTGTACCTTTAATTTAAATGCCCTTGGAGTCTGCTGGGGAAGAGAAATAATACTGTCAGTCAGTATGACATGCAGATGAGTGCCGTCGATCTTAGAATCACCGCACACTTCACTCATTTGGGCAGTCACGGGGCCAAAACCAGTGTTTGGAGCCACAGTGTGGCGGTGGAGCCAGCAGCAATGGGAGGCCATACAGCAACCTATGACAAAATGGAAACCAGCAGGAGTGTGAGGAGACCTGAAAGTGGCACATGGCAGAGTGGGAGCAATGGGAGGCGGTACAGGGACCCAGGTCACACTGTGGGCCCAGCAGCAGCGTGACCAGGCGGTACGGGGGCCCATGGCCGATTTGGGGCCTGGTGGCACCTATGGAAGGCCTGTAATCTGCCAGCAACCTATGACAAAATGGAACACCGCAGGAGTGTGAGGAGACCTCAAAGTGGCACATGGCAGAGTGGGAGCAATGGGAGGCGGTACAGGGACCCAGGTCACACTGTGGGACCAGCATCAGCGTGAACAGGCGGTACGGGGGCCCATGGCCGATTTGACCTCGTTCATCCCATAGTCCTGCCGACTCACGAATAGCGTGGCCTCCTCAAAGGGCCTAAGCAAGCGCAGGTGTCACGCATGAGCTGACAATGGCTGACATCTAAGTTACACAGGGAGTACCTTTATCCGCTTTTAACATCAGGAAATCTGTGATGGCCTTTAGCTGTTCGTAAAGGCGGTCTAACATATGTAGGGTTGAATTACACCTTGTTGCAACGTCACAGCATGAGGAGTCGGTACGGGGGCCCATGGCAGATTACGTGCCTGGCAGCAGCAATGGGAGGCCCGTAATCTGCCAGCACCCTATGTCAAAATATTGAACACACCAGCAGTGTGAGGAGACCTCAAAGTGGCACATGGCAGAGTGGAAGCAATGGGAGGCCGTACAGGGACCCAGGTCACACTGTGGGCCCAGCAGCAGCGTGACCAGGAGGTACGGGGGCCCATGGCCGATATGGGGCCTGGCGGAACCTATGGAAGGCCTGTAATCTGCCAGCAACCTATGACAAAATGGAAAACCGCAGGAGTGTAAGGAGACCTCAAAGTGGCACATGGCAGAGTGGAAGCAATGGGAGGCCGTACAGGGACCCAGGTCACACTGTGGGACCAGCAGCAGCGTGACCAGGAGGTACGGGGGCCCATGGCCGATATGGGGACTGGCGGCACCTATGGAAGGCCGCTAATCTGCCAGCACCCTATGACAAAATGGAACCCTGGGCTGGGGCAGGCAGAACCGCCGTATCTTTATCACGTTTTTCCCAGGCCACCGAATGGCGACGCTGCATATGCTGACACAACGCTGTAGTCCCAACATGGGCCCCCTGGCCACGCTTGACTTTCTGGCCACATAGTCGACATTAGGCTACGTTTACTTCCTCGGGCGGCTTGACGAAAACTTGCCACACCGCCGAGTAGGAAACTTTGCACCCGCTACTCCTCACTGGCTGACTGCTACTTCCTCCGTGCACATCGGCACCACTACTGGCTGTGGTGGTAGGCTGCAGTGGAGCTGCTGCTCTACTCCGTGGCCGTTTGCCTCCACTGACACAGCTGCGACCCTGCTGCCTCCTGGCAGCAGCAATGGGAGGCCGTACAGGGACCCAGGTCACACTGTGGGACCAGCAGCAGCGTGACCAGGCGGTACGGGGGCCCATGGCCGATATGGGGCCTGGCGGCACCAATGGAAGGCCTGTAATCTGCCAGCAACCTATGACAAAATGGACAACCGCAGGAGTGTGAGGAGATTTCAAAGTGGCACATGGCAGAGTGGAAGCAATGGGAGGCCGTACAGGGACCCATGAGACACTCTGGACCTGGCAGCAGCATGAAGAGGCGGTACAGGGGCCCATGGCAGATTACGGGCCTGGCAGCAGCAATGGGAGGCCCGTAATCTGCCAGCACCCTATGTCAAAAAATTCAACACACCAGCAGTGTGAGGAGACCTGAAAGTGGCACATGGCAGAGTGTGGCGATGGAGACAGCAGCAATGGGAGGCCGTACAGGGACCCATGAGAGACTCTGGACCTAGCAGCAGCATGAGGAGGCGGTATATAGGGGCCCATGGCAGATTAGGGGCCTGGCAGCAGCTATAGGAGGCCCGTAATCTGCCAGCACCCTATGTCAAAAAATTCAACACACCAGCAGTGTGAAGAGACCTGAATGTGGCACATGGCAGAGTGTGGCGATGGAGACAGCAGCAATGGGAGGCCGTACAGGGACCCATGAGAGACTCTGGACCTAGCAGCAGCATGAGGAGGCGGTATATAGGGGCCTATGGCAGATTAGGGGCCTGGCAGCAGCTATAGGAGGCCCGTTATCTTGCAGCACCCTATGTCAAAAAATTCAACACAACAGCAGTGTGAGGAGACCTGAAAGAGGCACATGGCAGAGTGTGGCGATGGAGACAGCAGCAATGGGAGGCCGTACAGGGACCCATGAGAGACTCTGGACCTAGCAGCAGCATGAGGAGGCGGTATATAGGGGCCCATGGCAGATTAGGGGCCTGGCAGCAGCTATAGGAGGCCCGTAATCTGCCAGCACCCTATGTCAAAAAATTCAACACACCAGCAGTGTGAAGAGACCTGAATGTGGCACATGGCAGAGTGTGGCGATGGAGACAACAGCAATGGGAGGCCGTACAGGGACCCATGAGAGACTCTGGACCTAGCAGCAGCATGAGGAGGCGGTATATAGGGGCCTATGGCAGATTAGGGGCCTGGCAGCAGCTATAGGAGGCCCGTTATCTTGCAGCACCCTATGTCAAAAAATTCAACACAACAGCAGTGTGAGGAGACCTGAAAGTGGCACATGGCAGAGTGTGGCGATGGAGACAGCAGCAATGGGAGGCCGTACAGGGACCCATGAGAGACTCTGGACCTAGCAGCAGCATGAGGAGGCGGTATATAGGGGCCCATGGCAGATTAGGGGCCTGGCAGCAGCTATAGGAGGCCCGTAATCTGCCAGCACCCTATGTCAAAAAATTCAACACACCAGCAGTGTGAAGAGACCTGAATGTGGCACATGGCAGAGTGTGGCGATGGAGACAGCAGCAATGGGAGGCCGTACAGGGACCCATGAGAGACTCTGGACCTAGCAGCAGCATGAGGAGGTGGTATATAGGGGCCTATGGCAGATTAGGGGCCTGGCAGCAGCTATAGGAGGCCCGTTATCTTGCAGCACCCTATGTCAAAAAATTCAACACAACAGCAGTGTGAGGAGACCTGAAAGTGGCACATGGCAGAGTGTGGCGATGGAGACAGCAGCAATGGGAGGCCGTACAGGGACCCATGAGAGACTCTGGACCTAGCAGCAGCATGAGGAGGCGGTATATAGGGGCCTATGGCAGATTAGGGGCCTGGCAGCAGCTATAGGAGGCCCGTTATCTTGCAGCACCCTATGTCAAAAAATTCAACACAACAGCAGTGTGAGGAGACCTGAAAGTGGCACATGGCAGAGTGTGGCGATGGAGACAGCAGCAATGGGAGGCCGTACAGGGACCCATGAGAGACTCTGGACCTAGCAGCAGCATGAGGAGGCGGTATATAGGGGCCCATGGCAGATTAGGGGCCTGGCAGCAGCTATAGGAGGCCCGTAATCTGCCAGCACCCTATGTCAAAAAATTCAACACACCAGCAGTGTGAAGAGACCTGAATGTGGCACATGGCAGAGTGTGGCGATGGAGACAGCAGCAATGGGAGGCCGTACAGGGACCCATGAGAGACTCTGGACCTAGCAGCAGCATGAGGAGGCGGTATATAGGGGCCTATGGCAGATTAGGGGCCTGGCAGCAGCTATAGGAGGCCTGTTATCTTGCAGCACCCTATGTCAAAAAATTCTACACAACAGCAGTGTGAGGAGACCTGAAAGAGGCACATGGCAGAGTGTGGCGATGGAGACAGCAGCAATGGGAGGCCGTACAGGGACCCATGAGAGACTCTGGACCTAGCAGCAGCATGAGGAGGCGGTATATAGGGGCCTATGGCAGATTAGGGGCCTGGCAGCAGCTATAGGAGGCCTGTTATCTTGCAGCACCCTATGTCAAAAAATTCAACACAACAGCAGTGTGAGGAGACCTGAAAGAGGCACATGGCAGAGTGTGGCGATGGAGACAGCCGCAATGGGAGGCCGTACAGGGACCCATGAGAGACTCTGGACCTAGCAGCAGCATGAGGAGGCGGTATATAGGGGCCTATGGCAGATTAGGGGCCTGGCAGCAGCTATAGGAGGCCCGTTATCTTGCAGCACCCTATGTCAAAAAATTCAACACAACAGCAGTGTGAGGAGACCTGAAAGTGGCACATGGCAGAGTGTGGCGATGGAGACAGCAGCAATGGGAGGCCGTACAGGGACCCATGAGAGACTCTGGACCTGGCAGCAGCAGGAGGAGGTGGTATATAGGGGCCTATGGCAGATTAGGGGCCTGGCAGCAGCTATAGGAGGCCCCTAATCTGCCAGCACCCTATGTCAAAAAATTCAACACACCAGCAGTGTGAAGAGACCTGAATGTGGCACATGGCAGAGTGTGGCGATGGAGACAGCAGCAATGGGAGGCCGTACAGGGACCCATGAGAGACTCTGGACCTAGCAGCAGCATGAGGAGGCGGTATATAGGGGCCTATGGCAGATTAGGGGCCTGGCAGCAGCTATAGGAGGCCCGTTATCTTTCAGCACCCTATGTCAAAAAATTCAACACAACAGCAGTGTGAGGAGACCTGAAAGTGGCACATGGCAGAGTGTGGCGATGGAGACAGCAGCAATGGGAGGCCGTACAGGGACCCATGAGAGACTCTGGACCTAGCAGCAGCATGAGGAGGCGGTATATAGGGGCCTATGGCAGATTAGGGGCCTGGCAGCAGCTATAGGAGGCCCGTTATCTTGCAGCACCCTATGTCAAAAAATTCAACACAACAGCAGTGTGAGGAGACCTGAAAGTGGCACATGGCAGAGTGTGGCGATGGAGACAGCAGCAATGGGAGGCCGTACAGGGACCCATGAGAGACTCTGGACCTGGCAGCAGCAGGAGGAGGTGGTATATAGGGGCCTATGGCAGATTAGGGGCCTGGCAGCAGCTATAGGAGGCCCGTAATCTGCCAGCACCCTATGTCAAAAAATTCAACACACCAGCAGTGTGAGGAGACCTGAAAGTGGCACATGTTTGAGGCATGATTCATGGCGGATTTAGTCAGTTGTGTCAGGAACTGGTGGTTTGAAATCCAGACTAATCCACGCCTGATTCATTTTCACAAACGTGAGTCTCTCCACACTTTGGGTGGACAGTCGTGTCCTCCGCGGAGTTACAATACCTCCTGCCGCACTAAACACGCGCTCCGATGCCACGCTACTGGCCGGGCATGACAGCCTTTCAAGGGCAAATTCAGCTAGTTGGGGCCAAAGGTCAAGTTTCGTTGCCCAGTAGTCAAGGGGATTGTCTACCTCGGTTGGCAGGGTGCTGTCCAAGTAGGCCCAAGCCTGTTGTTTGAGCTCCTGCTCCAGGTCCACCTGATGCTGCTGCTGCTGCTGCGGCTGGTTAGTAGTTTCCTCACTGCGCTGGTGAAGAAAGCTACTCATCATCGACTGCAGACTGAGGCAGCCGCTGCTGGTGGAGCTGCCACTGCTCCTACCACCCCACCCCTCCCCTGCTGCCATGCCAGCGGAACGCGAGCGCACAGGGCCCACAGTGTCTGAGGATGGACGTTGGCGCACAAAGGCAGAGACCAACTGACTACATAGGTGGTTTTTATAGTACGTAATTTTGGCCTCCCTCTCAGCAGGTGTGAAAAAGGCCACCATTTTGGACCGGTAGCGAGGGTCCAACAAGGTGGACAGCCAAAAGTCATCCCTCTGTCTGATGGTTATTATTCGGCTGTCGCTACGCAAGCAACCGAGCATGCTATGGGCCATTTGTGCCAAGGAATGCGAGGGACTCCCTGCCTCCATCTCCACAGCATACTGCCACGGTGCGTCTGGGTCCTCTGTCTCCTCCTCCTCCTCCTCTACCAGATGCTCCTTCTCCTCCACTCCTGTCCGCTGAGTGGAAAAACCACCCATTTCACTCAATAATTCCTGAGCACAAATGTCCTCCTCTACCTCCTCCTCTTCTTCCTGTCCTGCCCCCACAGGGGTCATGTGGCGTTGAGATCTGTGCGCCACGTCTACCGCACCCTGACCAGCCATTGTTAACAGCATTTGTTCCAGGACGTGCAACAGAGGAATGACGTCGTTCATCCCATAGTCCTGCCGACTCACGAATAGCGTGGCCTCCTCAAAGGGCCTGAGCAAGCGGCAGGTGTCACGCATGAGCTGCCAATGGCTGACATCTAAGTTACACAGGGGAGTACCTTTATCCGCTTGTAACATCAGGAAATCGGTGATGGCCTTTCGCTGCTCGTAAAGGCGGTCTAACATGTGTAGGGTTGAATTCCACCTTGTTGCAACGTCGCAGATCAGGCGATGCTGTGGAATTCCGTTCTGCCGCTGCAGCTCAATGAGGGTGTTCTTTGCGGTGTAGGAATGGCTGAAATGCATGCACAGTTTACGTGACATTTTAAGGATGTCTTGCAGTGGGATGGTGGATTTTAGGAACCGCTTGACAACCAGATTGAACACGTGAGCCATGCATGGCGCATGGCACAACCTTCCTTGACGCAGAGCAGACAACATGTTCTTTCCGTTGTCGGTCAACATGGTTCCGATTTTCAGTTTGCGCGGAGACAGCCATCTGTCGATTTCTCTGTTCATTACACTCAGAAGTTCCTCCCCTGTGTGACTACGTTCGCCAAGGCATACCAGGTGCAGCACAGCGTGACACCGTTGCGCCCTGCACATGTGATATGCCGGTCGGGTAATGGGACTTGGCACGGGGGTGGCGGCTGAGGACACGGCGGAAAAAGAGGTGGTAGAGGCGGACATGTTTGCTGGACCAAGGACGTGCAAACGTGGAGGCAAAAGCGTCGTGACCTGTCCAAGTTGCTGGTGCGGCTGTGCCGGCACCACGTTCACCCAGTGGGCCGTAAATGACATGTACTGTCCCTGACCGTAGTTACAGCTCCACACGTCGGCGCTGCCGTGCACTTTGGCAGAGACCGACATGCTCAAAGACTGGCCCACCATCTCTTCTACATGTGAATGCAGGGCTGGCACTGCCTTTTGGGCAAAGAAATGACGGCTTGGCACTCTCCACCGCGGCGCGGCACAAGCCATCATTTCTCGGAAAGGTGCTGAGTCCACCACTTGGAAAGGGAGGGACTGCAGCACCAGCAACTTGGACAGGAGGACGTTCAGCTTTTGCACCGTCGGGTGCGTGCTCGCAAACTGTTGTCTCTTGGAAACGGATTCCAAGAAAGACTGTTGACGGAATCCGAGAAGAGGAGTAGCAGGAGAAGGAGCATCTGAACGAGCGGAAGATGCCAACGAGCGACAACTCCCCTCAGCAGAGGTGTTGGAGCCTTGACTGGCTGATAGAGGGCGATTGACGACGTCGGGTGACGGAGCAAGTAACGGAGCGGGTGATGGAGCGGGGGCTGGGGCAGGCAGAACCGCCGTATCTTTATCACGGTTTTCCCAGGCCACCGAATGGTGACGCTGCATATGCTGACGCAACGCTGTAGTCCCAACATGGGCCCCCTGGCCACGCTTGCATTTCTGGCCACATAGTCGACATACGGCTACGTTTACTTCCTCGGGCGGCTTGACGAAAAATTGCCACACCACCGAGTAGGAAACTTTGCCCCCGCTACTCCTCACTGGCTGACTGCTACTTCCTCCGTGCGCACCGGCACCACTACTGGCCGTGGTGGTAGGCTGCAGTGGAGCTGGTGCTCTACTCCGTGGACGTTTGGCTCCACTGACACTGATGCGACCCTGCTGCCTCCTGGGCAACCCACCGACTGTTTCGCTCGCTGCCAAGCTGGCACCCTCTTCTCCTGATGATGCGGAAGAAATTGCCTGATGACGACGAGGCAGCCAAGTGCGATCAACCTCCTCATCATCAAGTACGGTCTCCGCCTCACTACTAGCCCCCTCGGCTGCGTCTGGGTCAGGAGACAGACCTGTCTCTAGACCGGCTACAGAGCCACTCTCCTCGCCAGTACTTCTTCGCCTGGCTGCTGAAAAGGCCGATGTCTCCCCCCGTTCCTGACCGCCCTCTGTTAGCTCTTCCTCACTGTACAGTGGGGCTGAGCCCACAGCATGCGATACTTCGCTTGGTGAGGGAACAGCAAAGGACAGGGGCAGGTAGAGGACATGTGATTTCAGTGGGCTTGCTCCCGGGCCATGCCAACTAACGGTTGTGTCTGACGTACCCACCGACCGTTGGCTGTAGGTGTCAGAGGTGACCTGGGAAGAGGAAGACGACCGAGCCAACCAATCAATGACGGCAGGGTTGTCGGTGGAGACACGACCGCTGGATGACACCGGGAGCACTGGCCTCTGGCTGCGACTAGTGCTGCCTCGACCCCTTCCTCTGCTGCCACGTCCTAAAACATTGCCTCCTCTGCCACTCCTCTGCATGTTGTCTGACATACTCTTTAATTCAACGATTATGTGTCCCTGAGTAACAATTCTGTGTCCCTGAGTAACAATTCTGTGTCTGTGCGAGTAACAATTCTGTGGCCCTAAGTAACAGTTCTGTGGCCCTCAGTAACAGTTCTGTGTCTGTGCGAGTAACAATTCTGTGTCTGTGCGAGTAACAATTCTGTGGCCCTAAGTAACAGTTCTGTGGCCCTGAGTAACAATTCTGTGTCTGTGCGAGTAACAATTCTGTGGCCCTAAGTAACAGTTCTGTGGCCCTCAGTAACAGTTCTGTGTCTGTGCGAGTAACAATTCTGTGTCTGTGCGAGTAACAATTCTGTGGCCCTAAGTAACAGTTCTGTGGCCCTCAGTAACAGTTCTGTGGCCCTGAGTAACAATTCTGTGTCTGTGCGAGTAACAATTCTGTGGCCCTAAGTAACAGTTCTGTGGCCCTCAGTAACAATTCTGTGTCTGTGCGAGTAACAATTCTGTGTCTGTGCGAGTAACAATTCTGTGGCCCTAAGTAAAGTTTCTGTGGCCCTAAGTAACAATTCTCTGGCACTCAGTAACAATTCTGTCTGTCCCTGAGTAACAATTCTCTGGCACTCAGTAACAATTCTGTCTGTCCCTGAGTAACAATTCTCTGGCACTCAGTAACAATTCTGTCTGTCCCTGAGTAACAATTCTCTGGCACTCAGTAACAATTCTGTCTGTCCCTGAGTAACAATTCTCTGGCACTCAGTAACAATTCTGTCTGTCCCTGAGTAACAATTCTCTGGCACTCAGTAACAATTCTGTCTGTCCCTGAGTAACAATTCTCTGGCACTCAGTAACAATTCTGTCTGTCCCTGAGTAACAATTCTCTGGCACTCAGTAACAATTCTGTCTGTCCCTGAGTAACAATTCTCTGGCATTCAGTAACAATTCTGTCTGTCCCTGAGTAACAATTCTCTGGCACTCAGTAACAATTCTGTCTGTCCCTGAGTAACAATTCTGTCTGTCCCTGAGTATGAATTCTGTGGCCCTAACTAGCGTTTCTTTGTCCCTAAGTAACAGTTCTGTGGCCCTGAGTAACAATTCTGTGTCTGTGCGAGTAACAATTCTGTGGCCCTAAGTAACAGTTCTGTGGCCCTCAGTAACAGTTCTGTGTCTGTGCGAGTAACAATTCTGTGTCTGTGCGAGTAACAATTCTGTGGCCCTAAGTAACAGTTCTGTGGCCCTCAGTAACAGTTCTGTGGCCCTGAGTAACAATTCTGTGTCTGTGCGAGTAACAATTCTGTGGCCCTAAGTAACAGTTCTGTGGCCCTCAGTAACAATTCTGTGTCTGTGCGAGTAACAATTCTGTGGCCCTAAGTAAAGTTTCTGTGGCCCTAAGTAACAATTCTCTGGCACTCAGTAACAATTCTGTCTGTCCCTGAGTAACAATTCTCTGGCACTCAGTAACAATTCTGTCTGTCCCTGAGTAACAATTCTGTGGCCCTAAAAACGTTTCTGTGGCCCTAAGTAACAATTCTCTGGCACTCAGTAACAATTCTGTCTGTCCCTGAGTATGAATTCTGTGGCCCTAACTAGCGTTTCTTTGTCCCTAAGTAACAGTTCTGTGGCCCTGAGTAACAATTCTGTGTCTGTGCGAGTAACAATTCTGTGTCTGTGCGAGTAACAATTCTGTGGCCCTAAGTAACAGTTCTGTGGCCCTCAGTAACAGTTCTGTGGCCCTGAGTAACAATTCTGTGTCTGTGCGAGTAACAATTCTGTGGCCCTAAGTAACAGTTCTGTGGCCCTCAGTAACAATTCTGTGTCTGTGCGAGTAACAATTCTGTGTCTGTGCGAGTAACAATTCTGTGGTCCTAAGTAAAGTTTCTGTGGCCCTAAGTAACAATTCTCTGGCACTCAGTAACAATTCTGTCTGTCCCTGAGTAACAATTCTCTGGCACTCAGTAACAATTCTGTCTGTCCCTGAGTAACAATTCTGTGGCCCTAAAAACGTTTCTGTGGCCCTAAGTAACAATTCTCTGGCACTCAGTAACAATTCTGTCTGTCCCTGAGTATGAATTCTGTGGCCCTAACTAGCGTTTCTTTGTCCCTAAGTAACAGTTCTGTGGCCCTGAGTAACAATTCTGTGTCTGTGCGAGTAACAATTCTGTGTCTGTGCGAGTAACAATTCTGTGGCCCTAAGTAAAGTTTCTGTGGCCCTAAGTAACAATTCTCTGGCACTCAGTAACAATTCTGTCTGTCCCTGAGTAACAATTCTCTGGCACTCAGTAACAATTCTGTCTGTCCCTGAATAACAATTCTGTGGCCCTAATAATGTTTCTGTGGCCCTAAGTAACAATTCTCTGGCACTCAGTAACAATTCTGTCTGTCCCTGAGTAACAATTCTCTGGCACTCAGTAACAATTCTGTCTGTCCCTGAGTAACAATTCTGTCTGTCCCTGAGTAACAATTCTGTCTGTCCCTGAGTATGAATTCTGTGGCCCTAACTAGCGTTTCTTTGTCCCTAAGTAACAGTTCTGTGGCCCTGAGTAACAATTCTGTGTCTGTGCGAGTAACAATTCTGTGGCCCTAAGTAACAGTTCTGTGGCCCTCAGTAACAGTTCTGTGTCTGTGCGAGTAACAATTCTGTGTCTGTGCGAGTAACAATTCTGTGGCCCTAAGTAACAGTTCTGTGGCCCTCAGTAACAGTTCTGTGGCCCTGAGTAACAATTCTGTGTCTGTGCGAGTAACAATTCTGTGGCCCTAAGTAACAGTTCTGTGGCCCTCAGTAACAATTCTGTGTCTGTGCGAGTAACAATTCTGTGGCCCTAAGTAAAGTTTCTGTGGCCCTAAGTAACAATTCTCTGGCACTCAGTAACAATTCTGTCTGTCCCTGAGTAACAATTCTCTGGCACTCAGTAACAATTCTGTCTGTCCCTGAGTAACAATTCTGTCTGTCCCTGAGTATGAATTCTGTGGCCCTAACTAGCGTTTCTTTGTCCCTAAGTAACAGTTCTGTGGCCCTGAGTAACAATTCTGTGTCTGTGCGAGTAACAATTCTGTGGCCCTAAGTAACAGTTCTGTGGCCCTCAGTAACAATTCTGTGTCTGTGCGAGTAACAATTCTGTGTCTGTGCGAGTAACAATTCTGTGGCCCTAAGTAAAGTTTCTGTGGCCCTAAGTAACAATTCTCTGGCACTCAGTAACAATTCTGTCTGTCCCTGAGTAACAATTCTCTGGCACTCAGTAACAATTCTGTCTGTCCCTGAGTAACAATTCTGTCTGTCCCTGAGTATGAATTCTGTGGCCCTAACTAGCGTTTCTTTGTCCCTAAGTAACAGTTCTGTGGCCCTGAGTAACAATTCTGTGTCTGTGCGAGTAACAATTCTGTGTCTGTGCGAGTAACAATTCTGTGGCCCTAAGTAACAGTTCTGTGGCCCTCAGTAACAGTTCTGTGGCCCTGAGTAACAATTCTGTGTCTGTGCGAGTAACAATTCTGTGGCCCTAAGTAACAGTTCTGTGGCCCTCAGTAACAATTCTGTGTCTGTGCGAGTAACAATTCTGTGTCTGTGCGAGTAACAATTCTGTGGCCCTAAGTAAAGTTTCTGTGGCCCTAAGTAACAATTCTCTGGCACTCAGTAACAATTCTGTCTGTCCCTGAGTAACAATTCTCTGGCACTCAGTAACAATTCTGTCTGTCCCTGAGTAACAATTCTGTGGCCCTAAGTAAAGTTTCTGTGGCCCTAAGTAACAATTCTCTGGCACTCAGTAACAATTCTGTCTGTCCCTGAGTAACAATTCTCTGGCACTCAGTAACAATTCTGTCTGTCCCTGAGTAACAATTCTGTGGCCCTAATAACGTTTCTGTGGCCCTAAGTAACAATTCTCTGGCACTGAGTAACAATTCTGTCTGTCCCTGAGTATGAATTCTGTGGCCCTAACTAGCGTTTCTTTGTCCCTAAATAACGATTCTGTGGCCCTAATTAACAATTCTGTGTCCCTGAGTAATGGTTCTCTGTCCCTAAGTAACTTTTCTCTGTCCCCAAGTATCGTTTCTGTGGCCCTAACTCTGTCCCTGTCCCTAGTACAGAGCGGTCTGCCTCTGTTCAATGACTGCAGGCAAATGAAGAATTCCAAAATGGCCGCTATTTATATCTCGACCATTACACAGTGCTGGCTGGCTGGCTGCTGATTGGCTGATGCGATCACATGTCGTTGAGGAATGCATTATGGGTCAGCGCGCCTTGTCTGCGCGCCTTCCCAGACATCCCCGCTCCGTCGCCGCACATGTCAGCCGCCATTTTCTGAAAAATTTCGATTCGCGCGTCCGAATTAGGCTATTTTTCGGATTCGGCACGAATCGAAATTTTTCCGATATTCGACTCGAATTCCACTTCGGATACTTCGATTCGCTCATCTCTAATAAATAACATATTGAACATGCTATTGGTAAACAGCATTCAAGGGGTCCCCAAGGTCCTTGTGGGCATGTACTTCAAGTACCTGCATGCACCACCATCTTAGGCCTCCAGCAGCAGAAATACCAACTCACAGACAAACCAGTATCGTAAGTACCACAGCCAGAATAATGGGAGCCGTACACAAGACAGCTCCCTACAAATGTACCTTTTTGCCCAAATCATAACACATCCAAGGACCTTGTGCCCCGCCAGCTGCCATAACAAAAGGACACTGACCCCCTGCCCAGCAAAAAGAGACCGAACAAACCAAACTACCTAACTTCCAAGAACAGGAGGAGAGGGAAGTTGTCCCATCCAGGCTCTTTTACAACTGAACACCTCCGAGACCCTGCCACGTTTCCAGCTCTATTCCGTTCTACCAATCCAGTAAATACCCCTAACCCAGGGGTGGGCAACTGTGGCCCTCCAGCTGTTGTAGAACTACAAGTCCCATGAGGCATTGCAAAACTGACAGTTACAAGCATGACTCCCAAAGGCAGAGGCATGATGGGACTCGTAGTTCACCAACAGCTGGAGGGCCACAGTTGCCCACCCCTGCTCTAACCTATTTACATGTAATACCACAGTGACTCCTCCTTTGCCCAAACTCCTTTTAACCAAGTCATGTTGGCCCTGCGTCTATGCTTCTTTTTCCTTTACTCTGGGACTGACTTTACCTATGCATCAAAACAAATGTTGCACAAATGTTGAGTCTCAAGCAGCCCATAGATTATGCAATTTTCTTTCTTTCTACCAGGGGTTGCAGGAGTGAAAATTGCTTGATTCGGTGTTGATGGGGGAATCTCACCTGCGGAGCTATTGTGTTATGCTGGCAGGGAGCCAGATTGTAAATCAGATAGGTTGGGTGTACTGATGTCGATCGATGGATCAAGTGCGGTACAGCCAGCCTGTATATTGATGGATGGAATCTTGACCAGTCCCTGATGAACTGGCCAAGATTCCATCCATCTTTGGCCGGCTTTATATTTTGTTTTCTTTGGAAAGCAGCCACACCCTGAGTAGAAAAGCCAGTCATCTGCCAGAATTCTGTATTATTATTATTATACAGTATTTATAAAGCGCCAATGGTTCGCTCAGCGCTGTACATTACAAAGGGGGACAGAACATGTGACAGAACAATAACAATACAATGCAAAACATGAGGGGATTGAGGGCCCTGCTCCTTGGAGCTTACAATCTAGGAGGGAGGGGATGGTGGTACAGGAGGAGATAGCTGTGGGGGATGGAGTGGTAGGAAGAGTGGAGGAGGTCGGCAGGTTAGCAGGGGGTGGGGTAGGCTTCCCTAAAGAGATGGGTTTTCAGGGTGCGCCTAAAGGAGAGGAGAGTAAGTGATCGTCTGATGGGTTGGGGCAGGGAGTTCCAGAGGATGGGTGACACCCTGAAGAAGTCCTGGAGGCGGGCATGGGAGGAGGAGACCAGGGAACTAGAGAGAAGGAGGTCTTGTGAGGAGCGGAGTGTGCGTGTTGGGCGGTACTTGGATATTAGGTCAGTGATGTAGTTCGGGGCAGTATGGTGGACGGCTTTGTACGTCAGCGTTAGGATTTTAAATTTGATCCGTTGCGCGATCGGAAGCCAGTGGAGGGATTGGCAGAGGGGGGTGGCGGAAACGGAGCGGTTGGAAAGGTGAATGAGTCTGGCAGCCGTATTCAGGATTGACTGAAGCGGGGATAGCCAGCGGCGAGGCAGGCCAGTGAGGAGGGAGTTGCAGTAGTCGAGTCGTGATATGATGAGGGAGTGGATGAGCTGTTTAGTGGTTTCCGGGGTTAGGAACGTGCGGATTTTGGCGATGTTGTGGAGGTGGAGTCTGCACAAGTTTGTTAAAGATTGGACTTGGGGCAGGAAGGATAGATTGGAGTCCAGAATGACACCAAGTACTCTGGCCTGCGGGGCGGGTTTGATGGTGGCGTTGTTGGATGTGATGGAGAAGTCAATGGGGGGTGGTGTCCGGGCTGGGGGGAAGACAATAGAAGGAATCTTGGGGGTTTATTTGCTAAAGCTTGGGAGTGCAAAATCAGGCTCATTTCTTCATAGAAACCAATCAGCTTCTAACCTCAGTTTGTTCAATTACGCTTTGGCAATAAAACCTGGAAGCTGATTGGTTTCTATGCAGAAGTGAGCCTGATTTTGGACTCTCCGCCATTAGTAAATAAATCCCTTGCTGTCTGCGTAGAGGCAGTGGTCTCTCTGCAGAGGTCCAACCAGGGGTGGACTGACAACTCATGGGGACCCCGAGCAATAGGGGATCATGGGGCCCCTGTGTTCTTGCCCAAACTCAAAAAAGCCTATGAAAAAGGTACCAGGGGCATCTCATGGGGCCCCCTACTGACCCAGGGCCCTCGGGCAGTGCCCGAGTTTCCAAATGGTCAGTCCGCCCCTGGGTCCAACACAGCTCTCAAGTGAGAAGTGAACATGAGCATTGTGGAGTCTAACTGAAGTAGGGGGTGGGGTGCGTCTGACCTTTGCAGAGAGACCACCTGTGTCAGTACCTCTCAAGAGCCCTCAGCTCTAATGCAAGTAGTGAGCTGCTCTTACGTGGAGTTAGGCAAATATCAAAATGCCTTGATGGGTGGATATCAGTCTGAAGGAGTGTGTGTTCCTCCAATGAATGAAAAGGGTGAGCCAGGGACTGTATGGCTGGGGAGGAGAGGGCTAGATGATGATGGATGTTCTCCAGCCAGCAAATAGGGCAGGCTCTGAATGCCATGAAATCAGAGTAAGTATTTCTAGTACAGGAGAGAAGCCCGTGCAACCAGGAAAGACTGAAGGTAAAAGTGTTTAATTTTAACAACTGTCGGTAGATTGGCAACAATTAGCCTTGAGTTGTAGGAAATTCCCACACACTTAAAAAAGGTGAAGACTGTTTAAGTAAATCTAAATACAGAGAATGCAGTTTAGCTTGTCTGCAGACTAGGCACAGTACGAAAACAAAGTGTGAAGTTTAAGACATTTAAGGGAGACAGATTGATTGCTAATATAGAACTTAACAGTTCACTCTGTTACATAACATATGTTTGAGCAACAGATGGCCATGAATATTTACACAACTGGCTTGCAGTGTTGTGGACCTGGGTCCATTTTCCACCATGGACATAATCTACATTTTGTAAGTTCTTCCCATGTTGTGTTTTCTCTTGGTATTCTGTCACTCCTAAAACATTCTGGTAGGTGACATGGAACCTGGTGGAAGTGTTTGGGCCTTTAGTGGACTCATTGGATCATAAATTCTTTAGAGGAGAACGACTAATCTACTAATTTGTATGGTTCTAAAGCATTGCTTGGCCTACAGATGTCCATGAATTTTCACAAAATTGACTTGCAGTGGTGGGATCCTGGGAACAATTCCCACCATGGACACAATCTACATGTAAGTTCTTCCCATGGAGGAAGTGTTTGGGTATGCAGTGAAGTCACTGGATCACACATTTTTTCAAGAGCAAGGCCTGAAGTGTATGGTTCTAAATAGAGATGATTGAATCGAACATGACGAAGTGGAATTCTTTCCGAAGATTTAGAAAAATTCGATTCGCGACGAATCCGAAGATTAGCAAACTTCGGATGCACGAATCGAATTTTCCCAAAAATGGCGGCGACATGTGTGGCGACAGGAGAAAATGGACAGAGAAGATGGGGCGGGGATCTCTGGGAAGGCGCGCAGACAAGGCGCGCTGACCCATAATGCATTCATGAGTCATGAATCATGACATGTGATCGCATTAGCCAATCAGCAGCCAGCCAGCACTGTGTAATGGTGGAGCTATAAATCGCGGCCATCTTAGAATTCTCCATTAGCCTCCGGTCATTCAAGAGAGACAGACCTGTGTGTATTAAGGGACAGAGTTAGGGCCACAGAGACTTTAGGGCCACAGAATCGTTACTCAGGGACACAGAATCGTTACTCAGGGACACAGAATCGTTACTCAGGGACACAGAATTGTTACTCAGGGACACAGAATCGTTACTCAGGGACACAGAATTGTTACTCAGGGACACAGAGTCGTTACTCAGGGACACAGAATCGTTACTCAGGGACACAGAATCGTTACTCAGGGACACAGAATCGTTACTCAGGGACACAGAATTGTTACTCAGGGACACAGAATCGTTACTCAGGGACACAGAATCGTTACTCAGGGACACAGAATCGTTACTTAGGGCCACAGCTATCAAAGAATCGAAAATTTAAAGTGACATACACCCTTTTTTTTTTTGGTGGCTGTCGTGCACAGTTGGTGCTGCAGTTTGCCGATTGTGCAAAATAAACTGACTTTCTGCTTCACAACCACTATTGTACGTTCAAAGAGTTAGATCCATTTACACGCCGGGTGGCGGTAATATTTTTTGGGTGATTAGTGCATTCCAGTGACATAAACGTACAGTTTCCAGCCAACGGCAAGCTGCAATTGACCGATTGTAGTAAATAATCTGACTTTCTGCTTCACAACCACTATTGTACGTTCACAGAGTTAGATCCATTTACACGCCGGGTGGCGGTAATATTTTTTGGGTGATTAGTGCATTCCAGTGACATAAACGTACAGTTTCCAGCCAACGGCAAGCTGCAATTGACCGATTGTGTACAATAAACTGACTTTCTGCTTCACAACCACTATTGTACGTTCAAAGAGTTAAATCCATATACACGCCGGGTGGCGGTAATATTTTTTGGGTGATTAGTGCATTCCAGTGACATAAACGTACAGTTTACAGCCAACGGCAAGCTGCAATTGACCGATTGTGCTAAATAAACTGACTTTCTGCTTCACAACCACTATTGTACGTTCAAAGAGTTAAATCCGGTTTTATTTTTGGGGTGCTTATTGAATTAAAGAGTATGTCAGACAACACGCAGAGGAGTGGCAGAGGAGGCAATGTTTCAGGAGCGAGCAGACGTGGCAGCACAGGAAGGGGTCGAGGCAGCACTAGTCGCAGCCAGAGGCCAGTGCTCCCGGTGTCATCCAGCGGTCGTGTCTCCACCGACAACCCTGCCGTCATCGATTGGTTGACTCGGTCGTCTTCCTCTTCCCAGGTCACCTCTGACACCTACAGCCAACGGTCGGTGGGTACGTCAGACACAACCGTTAGTTGGCATGGCCCGGGAGCAAGCCCACTGAAATCACGTGTCCTCTACCTGCCCCTGTCCTTTGGTGGCCAGGGGGCCAATGTTGGGACTACAGCGCTGCGTCAGCATATGCAGCGTCGCCATTCGGTGGCCTGGGAAAACCGTGATAAAGATACGGCGGTTCTGCCTGCCCCAGCCCCCGCTCCATCACCCGCTCCGTTACTTGCTCCGTCACCCGACGTCAATCGCCCTCTATCAGCCAGTCAAGGCTCCAACACCTCTGCTGAGGGGAGTTGTCGCTCGTTGGCATCTTCCGCTCGTTCAGATGCTCCTTCTCCTGCTACTCCTCTTCACGGATTCCGTCAGCAGTCTTTCTTGGAATCCGTTTCCAAGAGACAACAGTTTGCGAGCACGCACCCGACGGTGCAGAAGCTGAACGTCCTCCTGTCCAAGTTGCTGGTGCTGCAGTCCCTCCCTTTCCAAGTGGTGGACTCAGCACCTTTCCGAGAAATGATGGCTTGTGCCGAGCCGCGGTGGAGAGTGCCAAGCCGGCATTTCTTCGCCAAAAAGGCAGTGCCAGCCCTGCATTCACATGTAGAAGAGATGGTGGGCCAGTCTTTGAGCATGTCGGTCTCTGCCAAAGTGCACGGCAGCGCCGACGTGTGGAGCTGTAACTACGGTCAGGGACAGTACATGTCATTTACGGCCCACTGGGTGAACGTGGTGCCGGCACAGCCGCACCAGCAACTTGGACAGGTCACGCCGCTTTTGCCTCCACGTTTGCACGTCCTTGGTCCAGCAAAGATGTCCGCCTCTACCACCTCTTCTTCCGCCGTGTCCTCAGCCGCCACCCCCGTGCCAAGTCCCATTACCCGACCGGCATAACACATGTGCAGGGCGCAACGGTGTCACGCTGTGCTGCACCTGGTATGCCTTGGCGAACGTAGTCACACAGGGGAGGAACTTCTGAGTGTAATGAACAGAGAAATCGACAGATGGCTGTCTCCGCGCAAACTGAAAATCGGAACCATGTTGACCGACAACGGAAAGAACATGGTGTCTGCTCTGCGTCAAGGAAGGTTGTGCCATGCGCCATGCATGGCTCACGTGTTCAATCTGGTTGTCAAACGGTTCCTAAAATCCACCATCCCACTGCAAGACATCCTTAAAATGTCACGTAAACTTTGCATGCATTTCAGCCATTCCTACACCGCAAAGCACACCCTCCTTGAGCTGCAGCGGCAGAACGGAATTCCACAGCATCGCCTGATCTGCGACGTTGCAACAAGGTGGAATTCAACCCTACACATGTTAGACCGCCTTTACGAACAGCGAAAGGCCATCACCGATTTCCTGATGTTACAAGCGGATAAAGGTACTCCCCTGTGTAACTTCGATGTCAGCCATTGGCAGCTCATGCGTGACACCTGCCGCTTGCTCAGGCCCTTTGAAGAGGCCACGCTATTCGTGAGTCGGCAGGACTATGGGATGAATGACGTCATTCCTCTGTTGCACGTCCTGGAACAAATGCTGTTAACAATGGCTGGTCAGGGTGCGGTAGACGTGGCGCACAGATCTCAACGCCACATGACCCCTGTGGGGGCAGGACAGGAAGAAGAGGAGGAGGTAGAGGAGGACATTGGTGCTCAGGAATTATTGAGTGAAATGGGTGGTTTTTCAACTCAGCGGACAGGAGTGGAGGAGCAGGAGCATCTGGTAGAGGAGGAGGAGGAGACAGAGGACCCAGACGCACCGTGGCAGTATGCTGTGGAGATGGAGGCAGGGAGTCCCTCGCATTCCTTGGCACAAATGGCCCATAGCATGCTCGGTTGCTTGCGTAGCGACAGCCGAATAATAACCATCAGACAGAGGGATGACTTTTGGCTGTCCACCTTGTTGGACCCTCGCTACCGTTCAAAAATGGTGGCCTTTTTCACACCTGCTGAGAGGGAGGCCAAAATAAAGTACTATAAAAACCACCTATGTAGTCAGTTGGTCTCTGCCTTTCTGCGCCAACGTCCATCCTCAGACACTGTGGGCCCTGTGCGCTCGCGTTCCGCTGCCATGGCAGCAGGGGAGGGGTGGGGTGGTAGGAGCAGTGGCAGCTCCACCAGCAGCGGCTGCCTCAGTCTGCAGTCGATGATGAGTAGCTTTCTTCACCAGCGCAGTGAGGAAACTACTAACCAGCCGCAGCAGCAGCAGCATCAGGTGGACCTGGAGCAGGACCTCAAACAGGCTTGGGCCTACTTGGACAGCACCCTGCCAACCGAGGTAGACAATCCCCTTGACTACTGGGAACGAAACTTGACCTTTGGCCCCAACTAGCTGAATTTGCCCTTGAAAGGCTGTCATGCCCGGCCAGTAGCGTGGCATCGGAGCGCATGTTTAGTGCGGCAGGAGGTATTGTAACTCCGCGGAGGACACGACTGTCCACCCAAAGTGTGGAGAGACTCACGTTTGTGAAAATGAATCAGGCGTGGATTAGTCTGGATTTCAAACCACCAGTTCCTGACACAACTGACCTAATAACCTAGCCGTTCAGGCCGCTCCCTGAACACCTCGGGAATTGCTTTGTATATCTGTCGCCTTAGAGGCCGCTGTCTGAACAGCTCATGATTTGCTTTCTATATGTGTCGCCTTTGAGGCCGCTGGCTGGACAGCTGATGAATTGATTTGTATATATGTACTTATTGTCCGCTGTCCGGACAGCTCATGAATTACTTTTTGTATATAGCCTTCCAAACCACTCTCAGAATAAGTCATGATATTCATGCTGTGTATAGCCTTATAGGCCAATGGTCAATCAAGTCATGATTGTTATAGTGTGTATAGCCTTATAGGCCGCTGTCTTTACAACTTTATAATTCCATGCAGTTTATAGCCCTATCGGCCACTTTCTGGCATCCAGTTGCTGTAGCCCCCATCACCACACTGTGCCACGGGCCCCTGTACCGCCTTCTCATACTGCTGCCAGATCCATCCTCTGCCATGTGCGTCTTTGTCGTCTGCTCACGCTGCTGGGTTCCAGTTTTAAACCTAGGCCTGTGTATGGCTTCCGAATACTGCTGCCTCCACCGCCACCCTGCGCCATGTGCCTCTGTCTTCTGCTCACGCTGCTGACGGCTTCCGCTTTTTAACCTAGGCCTGTGTATGTCTTCCGAATACTGCTGCCTCCACCGCCACCCTGCGCCATGTGCCTCTGTCGTCTGCTCACGCTGCTGACGGCTTCCGCTTTTTAAACTAGTCCTGTGTATGTCTTCCGAATACTGCTGCCTCCACCGCCACCCTGCGCCATGTGCCACTTTCGGGTCTCCTCACACTGCTGCCAGGTCCATACTGATTCATGGCCCCCTGTACCGGCTCCTCATGAACGTGGTTCAGCGGGTTTGCATCACTTAACGGCAAATCGTTGACAAAGGCTGGGACGTTCAGTGTTGTGCGCATTAAGCCAGACACCAAAGGGCAGCACAGACCTGTTATTACTCGCTCAAGCATGGCTGAACAAAACCAGTCTCTACCACAAATTGGACCCAGACCTGCCCAGGGTCTCGTAAGTAGATTGCACGGAGGAGTAGAGTTCGTTATTGGAATTAACTGTGAGGGACTTTTAAACCTAGGCCTGTGTATGGCCTTCAATTGAAGCTGCTTCTGCTCCGCCACTCTGCCATTGGACTCTTGATAGTCGTCTCCCCACGCTGCTGCTGGGGGGACTTTTTAACATAGGCCTCTGTATGGCCTTCAATTTTAGCTGCTTACGCTCCGCCACTCTGCCATGGGCCCCTGTACCACCTCCTCATGCTGCTGCCAGGCCCGTAATCTGCCATGGGCCCCCGTACCGACTCCTCATGCTGCTGCCAGGCCCGTAATCTGTCATGGGCCCCTGTACCGCCTCCTCATGCTGCTGCCAGGTCCAGAGTGTGTCATGGGTCCCTGTACGGCCTCCCATTGCTGCTGTCTCCATCGCCACACTCTGCCATGTGCCACTTTCAGGTCTCCTCACACTGCTGGTGGGTTCCATTTTGTCATAGGGTGCTGTATGGCCTCCCATTGCTGCTGCCTCCACCGCCACACTGTGGCTCCACACTCTGGTTTTGGCCCCGTGACTGCCCAAATGAGTGAAGTGTGCGGTGATTCTAAGATCGACGGCACTCATCTGCATGTCATACTGACTGACAGTATTATTTCTCTTCCCCAGCAGACTCCAAGGGCATTTAAAGTAAAGGTACAGTGTTCTGCACTAATATAAAGGCTCTCTGAAGCCTAGAAACACCCTTTTTATAAGTTAAATTCGCAGCGAATATATTCGGCACGAAGCGAATTTAATCGGCGAATTCGGCGAATCAGCCGAACCGAATTTTTGAATAATTCGCTCATCTCTAGTTCTAAAGTGATGTTTGGGCTACAAAAGGCCATGAATTGTCACAAAATTGGCTTGCAGGGTTATGGACCTGGGTCAATTTCCCACCATGGACATAATCTACATTTTGTAAGTTCTTCCCATGTTGTGTTTTCTGTAGGTCTTCTGTCGCTCCTAAAAACATTCTGGTAGGTGACATGGAACCTGGTAGACGTGTTTGGGCCTGTAGTGGAGACATTGGATCATAAATTCTTCTGCATGGGCAAAAGATGTCCATGAATTTTGACAAAATTGACTTGCAGTGTTGGGAACTTGGGTACAATTCCTACCATGGACACAATCTACATGTAAGTTCTTGCCATGTTGGGTTTTCTTTAGGTCATTTGTCTCTCATAAAAATATATTGATAGGTGACACTGAAGCTGGTGGAAGTGTTTGGGTATGCAGTGAAGGCACTGGATCACACATTTTTTCAAGAGCAAGACCTGAAGTGTATGGTTCTAAAGTGTTGTTTGGGCTACAAAAGGCCATGAATTGTCACAAAATTGGCTTGCAGGGTTATGGACCTGGGTCAGTTTCCCACCATGGACATAATCTACATTTTGTAAGTTCTTCCCATGTTGTGTTTTCTGTAGGTCTTCTGTCGCTCCTAAAAACATTCTGGTAGGTGACATGGAACCTTGTAGACGTGTTTGGGCCTGTAGTGGAGACATTGGATCATAAATTCTTCTGCTTGGGCAAAAGATGTCCATGAATTTTGACAAAATTGACTTGCAGTGTTGGGAACTTGGGTACAATTCCTACCATGGACACAATCTACATGTAAGTTCTTGCCATGTTGGGTTTTCTTTAGGTCATTTGTCTCTCATAAAAATATATTGATAGGTGACACTGAAGCTGGTGGAAGTGTTTGGGTATGCAGTGAAGGCACTGGATCACACATTTTTTCAAGAGCAAGACCTAAAGTGTATGGTTCTAAAGTGTTGTTTGGGCTACAAAAGGCCATGAATTGTCACAAAATTGGCTTGCAGGGTTATGGACCTGGGTCAATTTCCCACCATGGACATAATCTACATTTTGTAAGTTCTTCCCATGTTGTGTTTTCTCTTGGTATTCTGTCACTCCTAAAAACATACTGGTAGGTGACATGGAACCTGGTGGAAGTGTTTGGGCCTTTAGTGGACTCATTGGATCATAAATTCTTTAGAGGACAATGACTAATCTACTAATCTGTATGGTTCTAAAGCATTGCTTGAGCAACAGATGGCCATGAATTTTCACAAAATTGACTTGCAGTGTTGGGATCCTGTTTACAATTTCCACCATGGACACAATCTACATGTAAGATCTTCTCCCATGTTGGGTTTTCTCTAGGTCTTCTGTCGCTCCTAAAAACATTCTGGTAGGTGACATGAAACCTGCTGGAAGTGTTTTGGCCTGTAGTGGAGACATTGGATAGTACATTTTTTTCAAGGGCAGGGACTGAAATGTATGGTTCTAATGCATTGTTAGGGTAACAGAAGGCCATTAGTTTTCACAAAACAGGCTTGCAAAGTTGTGGACTTTGGGTCCATTTCTCACCATGGACATAATCTACATTTTGTAAGTTCTTCACATGTTGGGTTTTCCCTAGGTCTTATCTCTTTCTTCTAAAAACATACTGGTAGGTGATATGGAACCTAGTGGAAATGTTTGGGCCTGTAGTGGGGTCGTTGGATTGTAAATTCTTTTGAGGACAAGGACTGATGTGTATGCTTCAAAAGTGTTGCTTGGTCAACAGATGGCCATTCATTTTCACAAAACTGTCTTGCGTGGTTGTGGACCTGGGTCCCTTTCTCACCATGGGCATAATCTACATTTTGTAAGTTCTTCACATGTTGGGTTTTCTCTAGGTCTTCTCTCTTTCTTCTAAAAACATACTGGTAGGTGATATGGAACCTGGTGGAAATGTTTGGGCCTGTATTGGGGTCATTGGATTGTAAATTCTTTTGAGGACAAGGACTGATGTGTATATGTCAAGTGTTGCTTGTGCAACAGATGGCCATTCATTTTCACAAAACTGTCTTTCGTGGTTGTGGACCTGGGTCCATTTCTCACTATGGGCATAATCTACATTTTGTAATTTCTTCATATGTTGGGTTTTCTCTAGGTCTTCTCTTTTTCTTCTAAAAACATACTGATAGGTGATATGGAACCTGGTGGAAATATTTGGGCCTGTAGTGGGGTTGTTGGATTGTAAATTCTTTTGAGGACAAGGACTGATGTGTATGCTTCAAAAGTGTTGCTTGGTCAACAGATGGCCATTCATTTTCACAAAACTGTCTTGCGTGGTTGTGGACATGGGTCCATTTCTCACCATGGGCATAATCTACATTTTGTAAGATCTTCACATGTTGGGTTTTCTCTCGGTCTTCTCTTTTTCTTCTAAAAACATACTGGTAGGTGATATGGAACCTGGTGGAAATGTTTGGGCCTGTATTGGGGTCATTGGATTGTAAATTCTTTTGGGGACAAGGACTGATGTGTATATTTCAAGTGTTGCTTGAAAACTGTCTTGCGTGGTTGTGGACCTGGGTCCACTTCTCACCATGGGCACAATCTACATTTTGTAATTTCTTCCCATGTTAGGTTTTCTCTAGGTCTTCTTTCTTTTTTCTTAAAACATATTGGTAGGTGACATGTTTGTGCCTGTAGTGGAAACATTGGATCATAAGCTCTTCTGATGGTAGGAAATGATGCATATGGTTCTAAAGCAATACATTATGTGATGACCCAATACAAATACAGACAATACATTAAAGCTGAACTCCAGGTATGGATTGTATTTCATGATTACAATAGTATAATATACAAATTCCATACCTGTGGGGCTGTTGAGCAAGCAGAGAATTTCTGTAGCAGTTACAAAAGCATTTTACAGGAGATATTATACGCTTGATTAACCACTATCTGTTCAGAGCAATTTTGACATTTTTTCACATACATGTTAAAATAAGCATTTTTTGCTAGAAATTTTCTTAGAACACTCCAACATTATATATTTTCTGAAAGCACAGGCCCTGGAAAATAAAAAATTGGCTGTTGCAATTTTTTATACCACAGGATATTTGTGCAGCTGCTCATCAAATGCAAATTTTAAGGGGAAAATACAATTAAATGAATTTTAGTGCACACAAACACAATATAATACCCAATTTTTTGTAAAATATAAAAGATTACTTTATGTTTAGTAAATAGATACAAAATATGTCAACATTTTAAATTGCTCTTGCCCGTGAAATGGCAACAAACTATGGTACTGTAGCCAGGGGCGGACTGACAACTCATGGGGCCCCCGGGCAATAGGGGATCATGGGGCCCCTGTGTCCTTGCCCAAACTCAAAAAAGCCTATGAAAAAGGTACCAGGGGCATCTCATGGGGCCCCCTACTGACCCTGGGCCCTCGGGCAGTGCCCGAGTTTCCAAATGGTCAGTCCGCCCCTGACTGTAGCTAAAGCTGTCCATAGGTGATGCTTTAAAGCCTTTGCAGGTTATCAGTAATCATGAATGATGGCCCTAGAATAATTGCTTTCACTCCAAAATTCATGGTGATACCTCACGTGTGTGGTAAATTCACAGTGTACTGGACCCACCAGCATATTTACATTTGTGTGTGTGCATGGAGGGTGTTGTTATTTTTTTTTTGTTTTGTTTTGTATATTTTTTTGTTTTACACTTTTTTCATTTTACTTTTTTACTAGCACAAGGGGATGAACAAGCCGGCACAACCGCTGACCAAAGTCCTGGGCTCCCTGATTGCAGAGGAAAGCCCCATAACTGCTGCAAGTGACAGTCGGAGGTGAGGTCCTTCCCAGTGCTGTAAAAGCGATCAGGTGGCTGCATATTTGTATATTTTAATAAGGCTGAAACATGAACATTTTGGTGGTTTCACTATAAAGAATTTCTAAAGTGCCTTGCAGCAGTGCAGTTGGGTAAGGCTGAGAGCTTAGCCATCGTGTTAAGTGATTACTCTTCCCCCAGGAATTTCCAGTGAACGGTTTGCAGAACAAGTGCTTGAGATTCAGGTATTTGCTTCCGAATTCATGATGGCTGTTCAGTGTGAATCAGTGCCAGGGATTGGAACGAGACTTCTGAATAATTTAGGAGAGTCAAGTGGGAAAGGTAGCAGAATTTTATTGCAACATTTACCTACTGATGTATCACAGATAGTACACTGCATAGTATTCATGACTAACACCTATAATACATACTAACTTGGCAGTATAGCCAAGTGAGAAACTTATATTTTCAAAAAACTTACCAAAATTATAATTATTATTATTTTTGTTATAATTGATATTAGCTAGAGAATCTTCCAAGTAGTCTGGTGTATGGACAAATTTGGTATCCTCTTAGACCTAAATTCAGAATTAGCTGAGTCTTTCATAGGTTCCTGTAGGTAGTGGTGTATTTAGGTTTTGTGCTGTCCTAGGCAACACAAAAATTAGCCATTCCCCCCCTCCCTTAAACAGAGTCTGACACTAACCACCACCGCATCAACATCCCCCCCCTCCTCGTGGACAGAGGCTGACAATAACAAACACCAACCAACCCCCATCCTCCCCCCCCCCCCCCCGACTGGGAGAGCCTTCCACTGCCCCCCAAACACCCACCAACATAGTTACATAGTTAGTCTGGCTGAAAAAAGACAAAAGTCCATCCAGTTCAACCATATGCCATCATGTCAACCCCCTACTCCAGCGAGAGGGAGACACTCACCTTCACAGCTCCAGACATTCCCAAACAAGAGTTGGGCTCCGTATACAGAGCCAAGCAGCCCACAGCCTCTCACAGATCCCACCTGGTCCCCAAGCCACGTGTGCCCCTTCTTCTGTCCCATCTTCTGCTGCCCCCCTGAAAAATGCCACCCTAGGCAAATGCTTTGTTTGCCTTGTGTTGAATACACCCTACCTGTAGGCTGTAGGCTTGTGGCTCTAGAGAAGCGCAGACCAGTCGTTTCAAACCAAGGTGCCCAGGCATCCTAGGTTACCTTAAAGTTTCTTCAGGGGTGCCTTGCCTACAAATTGGCCACACAGCAGCAGGTTGATCAAGCCCACCTTTTAGATACCCAAAGCCAGGGATTTTCTTTGTGCACCATGCCCGCCTCCAGGATTTCTCCAGGGTGTCACCCATCCTCTGGAACTCCCTGCCCCAACCTATCAGACTATCACCTACTCTCCTCTCCTTTAGGTGTACCCTGAAAACCTACCTCTTCAGGGAAGCCTACCCCGCCCTCTGCTAATTGCCGACCTCCTCCACTCTTCCTACCACTCCATCCCCCACAGCTATCTCCTCCTGTATCACTATCCCCTCCCTCCTAGATTGTAAGATCGAAAGAGCAGGGCCCTCGAACCCCTCGTGTATCGCATTGTATTGTTACTGTACTGTCACATGTTGTCCCCCTTTGTAATGTACAGCGCTGAGTGAACTGTTGGTGCTTTATAAATACTGTATAATAATAATAATAATTACAACCGTCCAGAGGCCGGCTTCTTAACAACCAATGACGTCATCAGTTCATATGGAGGATTTCGGGCGCCTGCACAGCATCCTTGTTTACCCTTCCCCTGCTCCTTTCTGTCCACACTGAAGTCACATTAGTTGAGGGAGAGAGAGAAAATGAGGGAAAAGGTAACCACTGGATTACTAGTCAGCAACAGCGTATGTTGGCTTTGGAAGAATAAATCACCTCTAATGTTGGGTGTCCTACATGTGTGTCAGGGACAGCCGCGGCTCCGTCCCCGGCGCACGCACACTAGCGGCGGCTCACGCCAGGACACAAGCACCAGGTCCCGGCGGGCCGCGGCTGACAGGATGCCGCGCATGCGCAGTAGGAGCCATGGGCGCGCCTTGGGCGGCCAATGACAGCCCGGGGGCGCATCCTGGGCGGCCAATGACAGTGCAGGGCACGATATTTAAAGATGCCCTGCACTGTCACAAATTGCCGCAAGGTCTGACCTGTTACCTGAAGTTTCCTGTGCCCTGTGATTATAGACCCGGATTGTTTGACCTTCTGCCTGCTCCAGCCCTGACCCGGATTATCTGACTACGCTGCCTTCTCCTGAGTTTGACCCGGATTGCCCCTGACTACGCTGCCTTCTCCTATCCCGACCCCCGGCTTGTTTGACCATTCTGAGGACTGACTTCGATACTGACCCTGCGTGTGACCTGACCACTCTGCCTACCATCTCTGTACCTCGCCATTCCCCACGGTGAGAACCGCCGGTTTATCCTGCCTGGTCCTGCCAGCCTCCTCACATCTGGCTCTCTTCTGATTTACACTCATCCCCGGAGGCTCCCTCTGCCACTGGTGGTATTGCTTGGAGGTCATGACCTGGTCCTGGTTCTGCTCCAAGTCCATCCCCACCATCAGGGGCTCTGGTGAACACGCAGACCGGGACTTAGACTCCACGCTCCAGGTGATTCCGTCTAGTGGGCTGCCAGAGGCACCACTGGCAGATCCGTAACAGTGTGGATGTTGTTGCAGTAAATAAAACTATTAGTTGAGTTTTTAACATTTTAGAATGGAGCGCCTTGAGACTGCACCCAATTTTAAAGGGTGACTTGACTGAAAAACATTTGAGAAACTCTGGCGTAAGCAACTGTCACCTTGCAAGGCATTGGAGGAATCTTCCAGACTCAACAACTGTAACAGAAGCGAGAGGTTCCATACTGTCTGGAGCCACCACCCCTTTTCTTAGAACAGAGGAAATATATGTCATCACATAAAAGATCCAAAATCTTGGTTGTGGGGAGAGTTATTTATTCTGATAGTATGAGATATGAGCTGCATGCAGATACAAAATAGCTAAGGCAGCAAAGAGCAGCGCTCACGACAGCGGACACACCTTGAATTAAGTGGTGGAATCCAAATGCAGGTGCTCAGGCTATAAAGTGTCCTCCCAACACTGAATACAATGTGCAGAAATATGAAGAGCCAGCAACTCCGAAATCCATACGAAGACTTTAATGATTAAAGGGGAGTGACATAAAAGCACACTGACGGGTTTCGGCAAACAGCCTTGATCACAGCATAGTGCTGTGATCAAGGCTGTTTGCCGAAATGCGTCAACTTGCTTTTATGTTGCTCATATGATACTTAAAAAAAATCTGAAGAATATATTTTAAAAATATATTTTTTTTTAAATATTTTTTTTTAAATATATTCTTCACATTTTTTTTAACATTTAAAAAAGTAATTTTAACCTATATTTTTACATATATTTGTAAATGCATTCCAAAAATGTAGATGTGTATTTTTAAAGACATACAGAATATTTGAAAATGTATTTTTAAAAATATTTTTCATATATTTGGTAATAAAAACGCATTTCAACATACAGTGTGTATATGTATATATATATATGTGTGTGTGTGTGTGTGTGTGTGTGTATATATATATATATATATATATATATATATATATATACACATATACACACTGTATGTTGAAATGCGTTTTTATTACAAAATATATGACAAATATTTTTAAAAATACATTTTCAAATATTCTGTATGTCTTTACAAATATACATCTACATTTTTGGAATGCATTTACAAATATATGTAAAAATATAGGTTAAAATGACTTTTTTAAATGTTAAAAAAAAATGTGAAGAATATATTTTTTAAAAAAATATTTAAAAATATATTCTTCAGATTTTTTTTAAGTATCATATGAGTAACATAAAAGCAAGTTGACGCATTTCGGCAAACAGCCTTGATATATATATATTTATTGAAATATATTGAATATGGCCAAAATTGTAGTAGTTCAAATATATGTCAAAATATTTGGGAAGAATATTTTAAAAAAATATATCTCAAATATATTTTTCTTCCTTGTGGGTTATAGAACCACCATATGACAGACTCAATGGTTGTATCATGACAGTCATGTGGTGTTTGGACTCCCTGCAATTGGGAAGATGCGCTGGTGTTGGAATTCTAACCCAGCCATCAAAACTGGCTGTTCCATTCAACCTATGGGCACGTCAGAGGTAAAGAAATTTCCTGGCATCTGGCAGGATACCACCTCCAAGGGCGATTGGCCAAGGGGAAAGAGTCAATCCCATATCACTACCACTTTAAGTTAGGTAGGATGAAAATTAACTGTTTGACTAGTTTGGGGATTGTTCGAATACAAGGCTCCTACTGGCTTTACGTTGTGCATTCGTCAACAGGATAAAACGATACTTTACAATAAAGTTTATTGTTTTTGGAGGAATCCAGTAATAATATCACAAAGGCCTATTGACAGGGTCTCTTTTAAACTCCCCCAACCCACTTATACTCACTCTTGCAGTGTCCTCCCCCCCAATACTCCTTCCTAAACTGCACCCACCACAATATACCCTGTGTAAGCCCTACATCGGCTGCTGTTGGAGCTTACACAGTGGCCATGATGTCACCATCTGTGTAATTTGTAGGTGATTACCAGGGGCGGACTGACAACTCATGGGGCCCCCAGGCAATAGGGGATCATGGGGCCCCTGTGTCCTTGCCCAAACTCAACAAAGCCTATGGAAAAGGTACCAAGGGCATCTCATGGGGCCCCCTACTGACCCGAGCCCTCGGGCAGTGGCCGAGTTTCCAAATGGTCAGTCCGCCCCTGGTAATAACTGTTGTCCAAAACTCTTGTGAAGGGTACTAAAATGTCTTTGAATGCCTGAGTTTCCAAATGGTCAGTCCGCCCCTGGTGATTACATGTTTGTCTGTACCTGACAGCATTGGGTATTTTGCAGGAGTTGCAATGGTGGGATGTGCGGCAAGGGAACTATGTGAAGGTAAGTATAAGGAAACCCTTCACTGCTTCAGCAACTTCATCCTTTTGTGTGATGTAGCATTATCTTGTATTCAAATTATAATGGAATTGAGGTGGGCATTTTATTGGTGTGGTTATTCCCTAAAGCAGAACACCCCGCAAAAATGAAGATAAAAATGAATAGCTCATTTAAAGATAAAATACCAAAAAACAATATTTATTCCCCTCCCCCCCAATACTTTTTGTGACACTAGTTGTGTCCTATGGCCACGTGTCATTCTACAGACTTCCTCTGAACCCAGGTCATCTTTGAGCCACCCCCAGTAGGTGGACAGTGAAAGGAGAAGCGGCACAGTGATGAGCCCTTCACTCTTTTTTTATTCTGCTCTCTTCTCCTATCTGCAGCACATGAATTGATTGCCTCCTAGTGCTGCTTCATGTTCACGCACTCCAGCCCTGCAGCACAGAGACTACAAGAGGTTAAATTCAAGTACTTACACTGCTTGCATTTCAAAATTGCTTTTGACGATGTATTAATGAATATAAAGCTGCATCAGACTGTGTCTTTTACCTGCCAACTGTACACCTTTAAATATTTTAAATATGTTAAAACATGTTGCATATGGCAATCGCACAAAAATCTGGTTCTCAATGTACAGAATCTGAACTATAGTTACTGTGTTACTTACTTTCTGTAAACTTTGCTCTAAGCCATTTCAGTCATTGACACCTAGATGAACTTGTTGGATATCCCATTCTGAAATCATGGACATTAATATGTAGTCCCCTCCTTGCAGCTATAACAACCTCCACCCCTCCGGGATGGCTTTTCACAAGATTTTGGTGTGTGTCTGTGGGAATTGGTGCACATTCAGCCAAAAAAGCATTTGTGAGGTCAGGGATTGACGACCTGATCATCGGAATTCTGGTTCATCTCAAAAGTGTTCAGTAGGGTTGAGGTAAGGGCACTGTGCAAGCTGCTTGAGTTCTGCTACACAGCTTGAGTTCCTCAAACTCATCAAGCCATGTCTTAATGGAGTTGGCTTTGCACACAGTAATAACCAGGGGCGGACTGACAACTCATGGGGCCCCCGGGCAATAGGGGATCATGGGGCCCCTGTGTCCTTGCACAAACTCATAAAAGCCTATGAAAAAGGTACCAGGGGCATCTCATGGGGCCCCCTACTGACCCTAGGCCCTTGGGCAGTGCCAGAGTTTCCAAATGGTCAGTCCGCCCCTGGTAATAACTGTTGTCCAAAACTCTTGTGAAGGGTACTAAAATGTCTGTGTATGCTGTAGCATTAACAGTACCCTTCACTGGAAACAACTCAACTATCACATACCTGGTGTTGGAGGCCAATGGTGAGAGGGCTTCCCTTGCGGCTAAGCTCCAGGAACCCCTGAAGGTGGTAAAAGGAGGCACCAAGCTGAAAGAAGCATGTGTGGTACAATCACCATTTACGTATAGGACTTATGTATGCGCTCGCATTTCTGCGTGAGCATTGGGGGACAGGGGCACTTTTTTTTTCTAAATATTATTATTACTATTTATTTTTCTATAAACGTTTTTTACACTTTTCTTTTCATGTTTTTATCAACTTTATTGCTATCACAAGGGATGAACAACATCCCTTGAGATATCATGGACCGTGAAAGGTCCTCTTTATGCAGGGAACTGGGGTATATTAGACCCCAGATCTCTCCTTGAGCCTCCAATGCAGACAATCATATGCAGATTGGTCTGATCGGCCTATAACGGCCAGGTAAACAAAGAACCAAAACTAGAATTGACAAAATCTGGTTTCTGGGGTCACAGAGAGGGAGGAACAACATCAAATTTGCTCTATCTCTGAGTAGTGCCACTGATGCCGCTGGTCAGAGCGGGAGAGCCCGGAAAAGCCACTCAATCGCTTCTGTGGGCGACGGAAGGGGGTCCCCACCTCTGCCGTCTACATAAGCGATCGAATGGCTGTTCAGCCATTCAAATCACTTCTGCTTTACAGGGAATTTTGATACTGGGGAATTCTGATACCGTCAAGATGTCTGCAGGTATAACCACTTCACTTCCAGGACACCATATGACCAGGGGTAGACTGACAACTCATGGGGCCCCTGGGCAACAGGGGATCATGGGGCCCCTGTGTCCTCGCCCACACTCAAACCACACCTAAAAAGCCTATGAAAGGTAGCAGGAGCATCTCATGGGGCCCACTACCGACCCCAGGCCCTCGGGCAGTGCCCGAGTTCTCGAATGGTCAGTCCGCCCCTGCATATGACGCCAGGGTGAAGTGGTTAAATGTCCTAATATATAGTTTAGAGCCACCTTTCTTAACCTTTTTATCCCAGAGGAACCCTTGAGATCCTTTTCAGGTCTTGGGGAACCCTTGCAAACACAATTTCATTGGTGGCCAGTGGGGCAAAAAATCTTACATTGGTGGCAAAAGAGAAGAATGTCCTCTTTGCAGTGGTCAGAATGCCACCCATGCAGACAGCTTTGGGTTCTTGCAGTTGGCTCTGCAAAATGATATTAACCCTGGGACTGTACAGCCACCATCAAATGGGAGGTCAGTCAGCCAGAACTCAGGGAACACATAGTAACCTTTGGAGGAACCATAGGCCCTTGGTTAAGAATGGCTGGTATAGAGTATATAGTGTATTAAAATAAATACATTTATTGAGTAATTACATTGTGTTTTTTAATCTCTTTTTTTTTACATAATTTTATGTCATTTTATTTCCCAACTAATAAAGAGGGAGTTTTGAGCCTCCAGAAACACAATGGCTTTTTCTTCTGTCTTTTTGTCATGTCTAATAAAGACTTAGTGGACTTGCAATAGATCTGTGGAGCTCTCTCATTTATATTCTTTTAAACTACTCCAGGGCTCCTAAGATTACCCTGGTTGACAGAGAGCTGCCCCTACAATTTTAACCCAAGCCCTTTCATGCCCACCATTGGATCCAAAACTCTACCAACACGCCCTTTGTCGATCCCCATTGTTCAAAGCATCTATATTAAGAAGAGACTACAATTAAAAAACTGCTTAGCAATTTCTTTGGTATTATAAGAAAGCAAGTCATGGAAAATACTTCAATGATTACGCTTAAGGAAACAAATTCTGGAGAGCTGCTTTTCCTGAATTTCAACCTTGAGGTATAAGGAAAGTTCATGCCTGCTGACTAAATTGTTGGTACGCTTGTCTTGCAGCACTAAAAACCTGGATTTATACCCAACCCAGAATACGGTCATGAGGTGTATATGCTCTTCCTGTATCTGTTGCGTTCACGGAAGGCGTTTTTATTTCCCTCAACCCAGAAACACAATGGAAGGTCAACTGGCTTTCCTGCTGCGTAGGACAGTGATCACAACAATAGACTGTAAGCTCCTTTGGGTGAAATAACCAAGGTGAAAGTTTATTTTTTTAAGTTGTAGACCTAGGGTAGGGGCGGACTGACAACTCATGGGGCCCCTAGGCAATAGGGGATCATGGGGCCCCTGTGTCCTTGCCCAAACTCAAAAAAGCCTATGAAAATGGTACCGGGGCCCCCTACTGACCCCGGGCCCTTGGGCAGTGCCCGAGTTTCCAAATGGTCAGTCCGCCCCTGACCTAGGGTTGATCATTTTTGGCGACCGATATATTGGTGCATCCCTAGTCATTTTGGAGTATCCAAAGACTAGACTAGACATCCCCTAGACTGATTATTGAGCCAGAGTGAGTGGACTGTTGCTGTGTGCCTGGCTACCTCTGCACTAACTTTGAGAAGGAACTGGCTAAATTCCAGCGGTTCCTACGGGAGAAGCGCTACATAAAGAATTTAAATTAAAAAAAAAACCTTCAAAAATTTATATGAAAGAAAATTTTAAGGCAAGTCACCTTGATTATGCCCCATTAGTTGCTATATGAGCGGCAGCACAGTGGCTAAATGGTTAGCACTTCCACCTGACAGTACTAGGGCCATTGGTTCAAATCCCAACCATGGCACCACCTGCCTGGGGTTTGCATGTTCTCCCTGTGCCTGCGTGGGTTTCCTCTGGGTACTCCAGCTTCCTCCAATACTCCTCCAAGACATGCTGGTAGGTGAAATGGTTCCTGTGTAAATTGGCCCTAGTATGTGAATGTAAGTTAGGCACCTTAGATTGTACACTCCTTGAGGGTTAGAGACTGGTGTGAATGTACAATATATATATATGTAAAGCAATGCGCAAATTGATGGCACTATATCAATACCTGACATAAATAATATTATAATAATAATAATAATATAATAATATTATTATAGTAATATAATAATAATATAATAATGATAAAATAATAATCTAATAATAATAATATAATAATAATAATAATAATATTATAATAATAATAATAATGATAATAATAGTAATAATAATATAATAAATATATATAAAGCACTGCATAAATTGATGGTGCTATATAAGTAGCTGAAATAATAAATATGAGGACATGTGCATGCTGGAAACTTTCATTTCAGATGCATTTGTTTATTAAAGAATTTTGTTTTGTTATTTTTCGTTGTTGAATTTTTTGGGATTCATTTCATTATATTTGTCATTCGTTTGTATATTCATTGGTCTGGGAAGTTTTGAAAAATTTTGCAGTTTTTAAGAAGATTGCTATATATTTTGGGTGGATTCGATATTCATAGATCAAAACTATTTGGAAGGATTCAATATTTTTGGACACAACGGAATAAATGATGCAAAATTCGTCGGCCTCCAATTATTCAAACCTTAGACATAGAATCTGATGTCTAATTAAATTATGTTTGATTTTTTTTGTTTACAAATATTTCTAAAACAGGTTTGTGACTCAGACACTAAATTGGAACCACTGGCCACCATTGGACTTTGGAACTGAAGACATTAGACTGTGGAAATGAACTGACTGACCGGGGTTGATTTACTAAAACTGGAGAGTGCAAAATCGGGTGCACCTCTGCAGAGAAACCAACCAGCTTCCAGGTTTTATTGCCAAAGCTTAATTTAACAAGTTGAAGTTAGAAGCCGATTGGCTACCATGCACAGCTGCACCAGATTTTGCACTCTCCAGTTTTTAGTAAATAAACCCCACTGTGACAATTACAATTTCGATTTAAATCATAAATTTACTTGAATCCAAATTTATTAAATGAATACAAAAATGTAATTTATTTCCCCATGGGCCCAAACTATTATCCCATCATGTTACCTCACCTGAATGACACACACGTATTTGTTAATTTCGTTATTACTTTTTCAGATTAGTGACATTCGTTACTACTGTATTTCCAATCGGAGATTCATATACATCCAATGTCAGGGGAGGACACTAGCACAACTTGACTCCTACTAACACCCAAAAATCTTTTTCTAGGGCAGGAATATGACATCGAGGACGACCAATGGCAAAGCAGGAACAGGTCAGGTGAACGTTTTGAAGCACTTGCTTCTTCTTCAGCCATTAGCTCCCACTGCTGTCAATCACAGCCAGTGAGCCAATGAGAAAAGAGAAAGTGCAGAGGCCTGTTTAAGGATACCAATTTAAAGGGATTCTAAAGGCTTTTTTTTTTTTTTTTTTAAATAAGGAACATGTCTATACTTACCTGCTGTGTGCATTGGTTTTGCACAGAGCAGCCCGGATCCTCCTCTTCTCGAGTCCCTCACTGGCGCTCCTGGCCCCTCCCTAATGTTGGGTGCCCCCACAGCAAGCAGCTTGCTATAGGGGCACCCGCTGCTCTGTGTATCCATTCACACACGGAGCCCTGGCTGGGCCCCGTACTCTCTCTTTTCTCGTTGGCTCACTGGCTGTGATTGACAGCAGTGGGAGCTAATGGCTGAAGAAGAAGCAAGTGCTTCGAAACGCTTCACCTGACCTGTTCCTGCTTTGCCATTGGTCGTCCTCGTGGGGTCTGGACTTCCTTGCGGTCCACGCTGGTTTTGGCGCCATTTTCAAAACTCTCTACACCGCTGACAGCTGATGGCTGCATCTCTGCTCATCCTGAATAACCAGAACCCATTAACACATCGCTGGCTGACTGATGGCTTACCAAAGGAATTCTTTTACCATGCCTTGTTATTTCTTACGTTTGTGAGTAGTTTTTACACCTTTTGTTACCAATAAATCATTAACCCTCTACACTGAGATGGGCGCCCCCTTCTGTCCGATTTTATCTTCTGCAGAGTACTGCTTCGATCTATGCAGCGCTGCCTTCGCCTATCATCCTCTACCTAGGACCCTTGGACTATGGACTTTTATGTCTTGTTTGTCATTTTTTCGCCATATCTCTATTAATTTTTGGTCTTATTATCATTGTCTTTTTCTATATACTTTTATTTCTTCTCTTTTATCTGCATTTGTCATTAACCGTATTTAGATATTTACCTCCCAGAGCCGATTTGTTCTTTTTCTGGAGCTAATGGCTCCTGCTTCTGTCTCAGCCAATGAAAAGTGGGAGTCCCAGGATAGCCGAGACTCCAGTGCACAGCTCTGGATTTAGAGGGTGCTTAGTTGAGTATTAGGGGGAGCTGGGGGGGGATGCTGCACAGAGAAGGTGTTGGAGAATGCATGAAGGTAAAAAACCTTGAGCTTTTAGAACCACTTTAATTTACAGATCACATAGCTCACATTAGAAAGTATACAAGCCTCTGTGTGGACCAGAGTCCTTCTTTAATTTTAAGTGAGGTGTCCACCAGTTGTCACCATGGGAGATTGTATACCATGGGAGATTGTATGAAAACTAACATTTGGGATGAGTGTGCAATCTCATTGATTATCTCTGAAATTTCACCTGTGAAAGACCGCACCTGTAGCAACACGAATGAAATGCCAACAATTTTAGGACATGCTGAAGTTAGCAGAAAACGGGCCACGCCTGCATGAAAAAAATACAGGAGAGAGTATAATACATTCTACTGTATACAAGCATGGGAGTGAAAACAGTAATAGCGAGATAGGAGAAATAGAACCAGGGGCAGACTGACAACTCATGGGGCCCCCGGGCAATAGGGGATCATGGGGCCCCTGTGTCCTTGCCCAAACTCAAAAAAGCCTATGAAAAAGGTACCAGGGGCATCTCATGGGGCCCCCAACTGACCCAGGGCCCTCGGGCAGTGCCTGAGCTTCCAAATGATCAGTCCGCGCCTGAATAGAACATAGACCTATAGCCATCCCACTGCATTAGTGCAGGCCAGGGGCGGACTGAGAACTCATGGAGCCCCCGGGCAATAGGGGACCATGGGGCCCCTGTGTCCTTGCCCACACTCAAAGCACACCCAAAAAAGCCTATAAAAGGTACCAGGGGCATTTCATGGGGCCCCCTACTGACTCTGGGCCCTCGGGCAGTGCCCAAGTTTCCAAATGGTCAGTCCGCGCCTGAATAGAACATAGACCTATAGCCATCCCACTGCATTAGTGCAGGCCAGGGGCGGACTGAGAACTCATGGAGCCCCCGGGCAATAGGGGACCATGGGGCCCCTGTGTCCTTGCCCATACTCAAAACACACCCAAAAAAGCCTATAAAAGGTACCAGGGGCATTTCATGGGGCTCCCTACTGACCCCGGGCACTAGTGCTCGAATGGTCAGTCCACCACTGGTGCAGGTAAACTGCACTGAAAATGCATCTAAAACGATGGGGGAGATTTACTACAACTGGAGCACTCAGAATCTGGTGCAGCTGTGAAAAACAACTTATTATTTACTTCTCTGTGGACTGGTGATATTCCCTGCAACTGTTAGCCCACTAGGTTATTAAGCTATGCCAGGCAGGGGTACCTTTCCAAAGTGCATGCTCATCAATACCCTGGGACGAGGCGGTAGCCATGTTCAGGTGAAATCAAGACTAAGGCTCTAAGGTTGGGACAGAAACGCATTAATTATTTTATATGATGGATAATTTTTTGTCTTGATGGATAATTAATAAAGCTTGAACCATTTTATCATCAACCAAGTCAGTGCCGGAAAGGGGCGGACTGACAACTCATAGGGCCCCCGGGCAATAGGGGATCATGGGGCCCTTGTGTCCTTGCCCAAACTCGAAAAAGCCTATGAAAAAGGTACCAGGGGCATCTCATGGGTCCCCCTACTGACCCCGAGCCCTCGGGCAGTGCCTGAGTTTCCAAATGGTCAGTCCGCCCTTGGTGCCGGATTTTCTAACTCTCTTCAGGCAGACTGCAGGTCCCAGCCATCCCCCTCCACAAGACAGTGTTACAACATCCCCAACCATAGTCCAGAACCAGGCACAATGGCAAGTACACAGATGAGCTATACAGGGAGAACCTTGGTACCTGGCCTTCCCCCTTTTCTTAGCAGCACAGGGTGGGAAGGCTGGGTCCAAAAAACCCAGGAAAAAGGATCACAAAGTTTAACCCCTTCCCCCTGCCTGGTCCAGGCAGAAATCAATAAGTACTGTAGGCAACCTGCCTACATCTCCATTGACCTCAATGCATTTCCTCAAAACGTCAAAATTTCACCTACATCTTCCTATTTTGTTGAAGTTGTTTGAAGTGAAGAATTTCAAATCATTACTATTAACATATGTTTCTTTTCTTTTTCTATAATGGTGAATCTTCAGCACTTACTCCACCATGCCTATATTTGATAGTGCTTTTTTTAATGAAACCTTGCTTTCTAGATGTCATTACTAAATGGGGCAGACCTCCTACGTCAAAGGGGCAATCAAATGCACGCCGAACAGTCTTGTCAATGTTCATGTGATAATGACAAGTACAATTTGTGAAGGCAGGCCAATGACATATCAAGTGTTCTCTTTAAAAGAACATTAGAACATCATATTTCACACCCAGCTGCATTCCTCCTGTGAGGAGATGAAGGTCATACTGGTACAGGGAGGATTCTGGCATGTGTCTGTCAATGTTCACGAATTCTCCAATTCAGTGTTTTTACAAAACGTATCCAAAACTAAGGACCTCCAGTTGCCTTTGGTGCTCAGTGGTCTACAGAGACACAGCTTGGACTTTTGGGTTAGTGTCAGAGGCTAGCAGGGAAGCAAAAAAAGAAAAAGAGAGGAAGGCGCCTCTAAGTGAAGTATTAACAATTTATTAGTAGACAATGGAAAATTTGCAATTACAAGATAAACGGTTAAAAAGACTCATCGTGTGGTAATTGGATCCAGGTGGGACATCCAGCCGTCCAGCAGCAAGCTATGCCTATAGGATCAGGAAGTAGAGTCCAGGATGTGCCTGTGCATCAAAAATGAAGCTTGGAGAGCAGAGTCAGATGTAGCAGGTGAAAGGGGCGGTAATGCATGCTCAATAGGCTCCTTCTTCAGACCTTCAGAGGTCTTAAGTTCTTATGCCATTCATCATATTCTCAAAGCAAGTTGGTTAATATATTTATGAATTTATTGCTTGGGGAACAATGTAACACGTAGTCTAAAAACTGTAATTGAGTACTAAACTGGAAAAAAAAACTATTGTGAACTTTGAACATGAATTTTTTTTATAAAGTATATGCAATATATGGCAAAGGTTTGGGGACACCTGTCCATCACTCCTATACAAAACTTGTTTGATTTCCAGTTCCAAAGCCATGGGCATTAATATGGAGTGGATCTCTTCTTCCTCTTGAGGTTCTACCAGCCTCCATCCTTCTGAGAAGGTTTTCCATTGGAACATTAATTGTATCTGTGGGAATGTGTGCCCATTTAGCCCCCAAAAAAGTAATCCCGGAATGAGGTACTGATGTTGGATAAGAAGGCCCGGCTCGCAATTTGCATTGAAATTCATCACAAAGATGTTCAATAGGGTTGAGGTCAGGGATCTATGAAGGCCACTCAAGTTCCTCCACACCAAACACATTAAACCATAATTTGTGAAGCTATCTTTAGGCATCCAATAATTTATAGAAGTGTCCACATCCTTGAGGCCATATATTGTAGCTAAATGTTGCAAGTAAAAATTAGCCCTCTAGGGAAAAGCATAGGTTCACTTTAAGACTTGGAAAAGTCCAAACTTGCCGAAGAGATCTAGGATGCCATAATGTTGTCACACGAAAGGCCTCTTAACCAGTGGTGTATTTAGGTTTTGTGCTGCCCTAGGCAACACAAAAATCGTCTGCCCCCACTGACACCAACCAACACCCTTGTCCCCCACCTAGGAGAGCCTTTCACTACCCCCCCCCCCCCCCATGGCGATAGAGAGAAAGACACTCATCTTCACAGTTACAGACATCTCCGGGAATGAGAGTCAGCTCTTCATACACCATCAAGCAGCTCGCAGCCTCTCTCAGATCCCACCTGGTTCCCATGGTGTCCCTTCTTTCATCCCTTCTTCTGAGGGTAGGTGCTGCCCCCATGAAAAATGTCGCCCTAGGCAAGTGCCTTCTTTGCCTCGTGGTAAATACACCCCTGCTCTTAGCTACAGGATTCTTTTTGAACATTAGTGGCTTCAGTCTATCAAGTAACGCTTTGCATTAACTTTGAGAATCTTTTAAGACTCTAATTCAGTTTGGCACACTCTGGCTGAGCCATGGCCTTCTTTGTATTGACTGGGAATTTCTGTTTGCTAAAGGAGGTGTTTGGATTAAACGCTTCTTTGTTAAAACCCAACCCTGGCCAGAAATGTTTTTTTTGGTTTTGGATATAACGAGGAAGGAATATTGTAAAATATGAAATGCTTGGATCCCACTGCATGCACTTTTATACATTGCAACTACTACATGTCCAGGCTAGGGATGATCTCAATGTTTAGTCGAAATGTTGAAAGCCCTAAACGTCGTGACAAACATGCCAGTGGCTGAAATGAAGCAACAGCCATTATGTCCTTACCAGGGGCGGAATGACCATTTGGAAACTTGGGCACTGCCAGAGGGTCAGTAGGGGGCCCCATGAGATGTCCCTGGTACCTTTTTCATAGGCTTTTTTAAGTTTGGGCAAGGACACAGGGGCCCCATGATCCCCTATTGCCCGGGGGCCCCATGAGTTGTCAGTCCGCCCCTGGTCCTTACCAATCACTGAAGTCACCCGGCCCATTTATTTACATGGTAGGGAAACCTTGCCCATGTAAGCAAATGGGCGAGGAATAGAGTGGGTTACAGTATTGTCTAAATATGTCACCATCAAGGGCGGACTCACCATTTGAGCACTCGGGCACTGCCCGAAGGCCCGGGGTCAGCAGGGGGCCCCATGAAATGCCCCTGGTACCTTTCATAGGCTTTTTTGGGTGTGCTTTGAGTGTGGGCAAGGACACAGGGGCCTCATGATCCCCTATTGACCGGGGGCCCTATGAGTTGTCAGTCCGCCCCTGGTCAACATTATCTTGGTTGTTTGCACCCACTGTATCCTTACTAACCACTGATGTCACTCGGCCCATTTATTTACATGGCTAGAAATCCCCAGTCACGTAAGCAAATGGGCGGGGAATGGAGCCTTACATCATTATCCAAATACGGCCACATGGTTTCAACGGGGTTCTGCGTCTGAACTTCTTTAACCCCTTGCCCCCCAGAGTATTTACCCCCCTTCCTGACCCGGCCATTTTTTGCGATACGGTGCTGCACTTTTACTTTAACTGACAATTGAACGGTCATGCATCGATACACCAAAATTAAATTTATGTCCTTTTTTCCCACAAATAGAGCTTTCTTTCGGTGGTATTTGATCAGCTCTGCGTTTTTAATTTTTTTGCGCTATAAACAAAAAAAGACCGACAATTTTGAAAATAAAACAATATATTTGGCTTTTTAGCAAATATCTGTGTGACTTGCGAGCCAGTCTATATCCACCCAATATTAACCTCTCAAAATCAAGAAACTGGACACTCACTGTCCCAAATAGGATCGCAAACACTAAACACAACACTACCTCTGTGTCAAAAAAGTCAATAATACATGATGTGTTGCGCTCCCAGTGAAAATATCTTTGATATATATATCTAATTACCCCTGGTGTGCAAATATATTCTCAGGTGGTAAACCAAAAACTTGAAAAATCAAAAGGTTATTTGAGAAAAAGTAAACCACTAATATATATGTATATGTGAAGATATTAACCCCAAAAACCAATAAATGGTGAATTATGTACTAAAACATATGAAAATGAATATACATCATAAATAGTGAATATACAAACAAAAAAAAAAAAAAAAAAAAATTATTTTATATACTGCCAAATAATTGTGATATAAATGTCCTTTAAATTCAGTGACTTTGTGCTTGATTAAATCTTGATTTGGTGACTTTTTGTGAATCTGTGACTTTCTTTGAATCCTTAATTGGTGAAGATGTATGCTCACCTCCTTGTTAGCCTGCAATTAGGCTATACACACTTGTGGTTCACCTCCTATGGAACCTGCTTGGATGGAATTCCTCCCTTACGGATGGTAAGAACGTGGATATGCGTTATCCTCAATTAGCCCATGTGCGTTTTTCCATATGTGGGGACAAATTGCCAGACATCGTGTTTTATCCTTTTAAAAATCCATCATTCTATACTTCAGCTTGCATGGGACAGACTTCATTTGATGACAAACAAGACTGCAAATCTAAACTAGGTTCAGGTCCCGGGCAGCCTCTTCTATCTCCTCACCGTCCGGGCTCCGCACACTGCACAGGACTGAACGCTGCTCTCTCAGAGATACGCTGAGAGAACGCTGCACAGGACTGAACGCTGAGAGAGCAGCGTTCAGTCCTGTGCAGTGTGCGGAGCCCGGACGGTGAGGAGATAGAAGAGGCTGCCCGGGACCTGAACCTAGTTTAGATTTGCAGTCTTGTTTGTCATCAAATGAAGTCTGTCCCATGCAAGCTGAAGTATAGAATGATGGATTTTTAAAAGGATAAAACACGATGTCTGGCAATTTGTCCCCACATATGGAAAAACGCACATGGGCTAATTGAGGATAACGCATATCCACGTTCTTACCATCCGTAAGGGAGGAATTCCATCCAAGCAGGTTCCATAGGAGGTGAACCACAAGTGTGTATAGCCTAATTGCAGGCTAACAAGGAGGTGAGCATACATCTTCACCAATTAAGGATTCAAAGAAAGTCACAGATTCACAAAAAGTCACCAAATCAAGATTTAATCAAGCACAAAGTCACTGAATTTAAAGGACATTTATATCACAATTATTTGGCAGTATATAAAATAATTTTTTTTTTTTTTTTTTTTTTTTTGTATATTCACTATTTATGATGTATATTCATTTTCATATGTTTTAGTACATAATTCACCATTTATTGGTTTTTGGGGTTAATATCTTCACATATACATATATATTAGTGGTTTACTTTTTCTCAAATAACCTTTTGATTTTTCAAGTTTTTGGTTTACCAAAAAAAATACAAGGTGTTCTATGAATGATGGCGGCGCCAATGAGCAATCCCTTGTGATTAGAGGGGAAGCCACTGGAGCAGTACCCTGGAAGACCATGGTTCCCACTGTATGTAGCACTTACTACTACAGTCATTTTCAGCATACCCAGCGGCTTTTTTGATATCAGATGTGGATTGTTCAATCAAGCCAAGCTGCATCGATGTAGGTTTACAAAAAAAAAATGAATGGAGCGCCATTTTAAATCAGGACATGAGGATATTTAACAAATGCTAGCTAATTCCACATGTCTCCAGGAAATCACTACTTTGTATATATGTTAAAAAAAAGATATTAGCCCCGAGTTTTCACCTGAAACTACAATCATGTTCCTTTTCACGTCCCAATTCTTTTGCTCCATCATACACACATGGAAGAAAGATATATTTTTAAAATATTCTTCCCAAATATATTGACATATATATGAAATACTACAATTTTGGCCATATTCAATATATTTAAAAAATATATATATATTTTTATATATATATATATATATATATATATATATATATATATATATACACATTTCCCAAATATATTGACATATATATGAAATACTACAATTTTGGTCGTATTCAATATATTTAAAAAAATTATATATATATATATGTATATATATAAATATTTTTTTAAATATATTGAATACGACCAAAATTGTAGTATTTCATATATATGTCAATATATTTGGGAAATGTATGTATGTATGTATATATATATATATATATATATGTGTGTGTATGTGTATATAAATATATATATATTTTTTAAATATATTGAATATGGCCAAAAATGTATTTCATATATATGTCAATATATTTGGAAAATGTATATATCTATATATATATATAGATATATAAACTGTATGTTGAAATGATTTTTTTATTATATTACAAAATATATGAAAAATATTTTTAAAAATAAATTTTCAAATATACTGTATGTCTTTAAAACATTTAATCTACATTTTTCAAACGTATTTACAAATATATGTAAAAACATATATTAAAATGACTTTTTTTATATGTTAAAAAAAATCTGAAGAATGCTTTTAAAAAAAAAATATTTTCAAAAATATTTTTCATATATTTTGCAATATATAGAAAACGCATTTCAACATACACATGATCGGAGGGCCAACTTTAAAGTGATTCTAAAGGCTTATTTATTTTTAATTTCTATACTTACCTGCTGTGTGCCGGGTTTTGCACAGAGCAGCCCGGATCCTCCTCTTCTCGGGTCCCTCACCGGAGTGAGCCCTGTCCCCTCTCTTTTCTCATTGGCTCACTGGCTGTGATTGACAGCTCTTGGAGCCAATGATTCCTGCCTCAGCCAATGAGAAGAGAAAGTCCCAGGATAGACAAGACTCCAGTGCACATTGCTGAATCAAGAGTGGGCTTAGGCGAGTATTTGGGGGGGCTGGGGGGGGGGAAGCCAATGGACTCCTGCTTCTGTCTCAGCCAATGAGGAGGGAGAGTCCCCTTACAGCAGAGGCTCTCATGAACATTACTGGATCAGAAGGGGCTCAGGATTGGGGGAGGGGGGCTAGGGGGAGCTACTGCACAGAGAAGGTTTTTTACCATCATGCATGGAATGTATGAAGGTAAAAAAACTTCAGCCTTTAGAACCACTTTAAGATCCACTAAGAGAGCGCCTGCTCCCAATGACAAACTAAACAAAAAAAGGCGGCATGGGCTCGGACACGCAGCGGATGTGGAAGAGAAAGACAATGCAAGACTCTCTGGTTTTGAGGGCATGTTTTTCCTGGAAAAAAGACTACCATCAAAGGTAAGTGGAATATTATGAATTATTGGGAATGGGTTCCTCTAACCACTTCGCTACCAGAGCCGTTTTTTCTATTGTTGCACACATGTTAAAATTAAAATTTTATAACCTAGAGAATGAAATGGTGGTATTTGCAACTTTTTTATGTCACATAATATTCGGACATGTTTATGAAACATTCCCTCTTTTCCTAGCCATATAAGAGCTGGGGAAGGAGAAACAACAGGACACTGGTCTTCCCACAGAATGGCTGTTCAGAGGGAGGGGTGTCAGGACAAGTTGGATCATAGGAGGAGAGCAGGCTGAGGTCCCAGCGCAGCTAGAGAACTGACCACTCTGTGCTCTTATTTCTAGTGTGGTCAGTTTTTAATAGGAAAGCTGAGGGACTGGCAGGAATACCAGGATCTGATTCCTGATATGTGCCTGCTGTATCATGTACTTGCAGGGGCGGACTGACAACTCATGGGGCCCCCGTGCAATAGGGGATCATGGGGCCCCTGTGTCCTTGCCCAAACTCAAAAAAGCCTATGAAAAAGGTACCAGGGGCATCTCATGGGGCCCCCTACTGACCCCGGGCCCTCGGGCAGTGCCCGAGTTTCCAAATGGTCAGTCCGCCCCTGTGTACTTGTATTAAAAAGTCTCCTGTTCTCTTTGTATTGCTTGCTTTGTGTGAAATGACTTATGTTCCTGCCAGTCCCTCTGTTTTCCTATCAAAAACTGACCACATTAGGCATGAGAACACAGTGTGGTCAGTTCTTTAGCTGTACTGGGAACTCAGCCTGCTCTCCTCCAATGATCAGACATGTCCTGACACCCCCCCCTCACAACACACACACACCCATGCACTGCACAGCCATTCCCTGGGAAGACCAATGAACTGCTGTTTCTCCTCCCCCAGCTCTTATGCAGCTGAAAACAGAAGGTATGTAATCACTTATAAAAAAGTAAAAAATGTATTTATAATGGTTTTATATCTATACACAAATGGTTTTCCTTTCATTTATATTGTAAACCGAATGGGTTGTTTTACAAGGTGAAGGTTTACATAAAGGACATGTATAGGACAATACATGCATGGAATGATTTTAAATGATATAATCCCAACTCTGCTTTTACCAGTGTTAGGGTGCATTTATCTTACCTGCATTCGGAGAAAAGAGAAATCTGTGCATCTAGGGGCAAATTATGTTTTCTGAATCCGTCTAAACGCATGTAATAAGGGAAATATATAGACTGAATGGATTTGACTCTCACAAATGCTGCTCTCCAAGATAGCATCTCAGCAGTAAAGTGGCCAAGGCAAGGTACAATGCTGGGACTTGTAGTGCCATAAAAGCAGAGTCTGATTACTGAAATCTAATCTGTTTAGTCACAGGGGTTTTATTTTATCTGAAGATTAGTGATTAATTTAGCATGCTGAAGTCATTTTTTTTTCTGAAGGGATCTGTAACGTCACGGGAAGAACAAGTATTACGTGTTCAAGGTGTGTCCCATATATTTACATGGACCATGCCTCACCAGTCAGAAGGAGAGCTGGCTGCATCCACACTGTCACAACTTGGAGCTACTGCAAAACCCGACATATCTGGTAAGTTCTACTCATTATTTCTGAACTTCACAGTCACCCTGGGCTTCTCTATGGGGGAATTCCACAAAATATTGCAGTAATATATCATAAGATATCATTTTATATATCTTATAATATCACATTTTGGAGATAGATAGATAGATAGATAGATAGATAGATAGATAGATAGATAGATAATAGATAGATAGATAGATAGATAGATAGATAATGGATGGATGGATGGATGGATGGATGGATGGATGGTTGGATGGATAGATAGATAGATAGATAGATAGATAGATAGATAGATAGATAGATAGATAGAAAGACAGTGTGTGCATCAGTGAATAAATATCACTTTAGAAATAGATAGATAGATGGATAGATAGACAGTATGGGGGAGATTTACTAAAACGGGATCACTCGGAATCTGGTGCAGCTGTGCATGGCAGCCAGTCAGATTCCAACTTCAGTTTGTTCAATTAAGCTTTGACAATAAAACCTGGAAGCTGATTGGTTTCTGTGCAGAACTGTGCCAGATTTTGCACCCTCAGCTTTAGAAAATAACCCTTTCTGCCTGCATCACTTTTTTGATCAGAACTATTGGCCATAATTGGGATAATTTATTTATTTAAATCCTGATTTCAATTGAAATTATGAAAAAGATGACAAAAATGATATATACATTGCAGATCATAATACATTTCTTTGAAGACTTATTTAAATATCCCTTTGATATAGATAGATAGATAGATAGATAGATAGATAGATAGATGATAGATAATAGATAGATAGATAGATAGATAGATAGATAGATAGATAGATAGATAGATAGATAGAGAGATAGATAGATAGATAGATAGATAGATAGATAGATAGATAGATAGATAGATAGAGAGGTAGATAACTAGACAGCATGGCCTTTGTTTGTATTTGATCGGAACTATTTGGAATTTCTTTTCTTTTTTCTTTTTTTTCTTTTTTTTTGCAATAGTGACATTGACATGCTTGCTGTTTTTTTTTCAAACCTGATTTTGACAGAAATCATCATGTACTTGATTGGAACTATTGATAATATTTGGAATTCAATATTTCACTGTCACACTTGACATTTTTTTTTTATTCCATTTCATAATAAATTTCAGTTAAGATCTTTTTTTTCAGGATATTATGAAAATAGAATTTCTCAAATATATTTAAATATCAGTTGAGAGAGAGAGAAAGAAATAGAGAAAGAGAGAGATAGATAGATAGATAGATAGATAGATGATAGATAATAGATAGATAGATAGATAGATAGATAGATAGATAGATAGATAGATAGATAGATAATAGATAGATAGATAATAGATAGATAGATAATAGATAGATAGATAGATAGATAGATAGATAGATAAATAATAGATAGATAGATAGATAGATAGATAGATAAAATAATAGATAGATAGATAATAGATAGATAGATAGATAGATAGATAGATAATAGATAGATAGATAGATAGATAATAGATAGATAGATAGATAGATAGATAGATAGATAATAGATAGATAGATAGATAGATAGATAGATAGATAGATAGATAGATAGATAGATAGATAATAGATAGATAATAGATAGAGAGATAGATAGTCTGTATCAACTTTTTCTTGCACTTGACTTGTACTTGTTTTGTTTCGTTTATAATAATGCCATTGTCACACTTGCTGTTTTTTTTAACTGAAGCTTGATTATGATTGATATTATGATAATGATGACAAAAAAATAACAAATAAATTTTGGATCATAATAAATTCCAATTGATACTTTCTAATGCTGTAAAAAAGAAAAGTAATTAATTATAGTGCACATGCCACAAGCTCATGATGAACAAGTGAGAATTTTGCAACCTGATTGCTTCAGGATCACTTTAAGATCAAGATCAAGGAGCCCTTAGACACCTCTGGAGGAACCTTGATTAGGAAAGGCTGCTATAAAGAGACTGAATGTTTAGCAAATAACCACCCTATTGTCAAGTCTATGAGTAGATGCCATTCTTTAAAGTGCATTTCCACATTTTCAGCCGCATTTGAGAAACTCCAACTATGTGTTCCCATTCACACTGCATGGCTAAAAAGAATATAAACCATATAGTATATCTTGCTTTTAAGTTGTTTCTTTGGAGCAGGATTAAGAACAGATCTATATAGACAACTTGTATTCTAATAACTTCCAAAGTGCTTATTTAGGGACAGACTGGATTAAAAATACATTAAAGTGATTGTAAAGGCAGAAGGTCTTTATTTTACTTAATTGCATTCCCTGCATTAAGGTTAAAAAAACCTCCTGTGTTCTGATCCCCCCTAGCCCACCCATATACTTACCTAAACCCAATTTTGATCCAGTGAGGTGCCCAAGAGTTATTGGCTCCTGCTTCTGTCAATCATAGCCTATGAGCAGGGAGGGGGGGGCAGAAGTGGCGCCGAGCTGCGCTCTGTGTGTCAACGGACACTCAGAACGTGACTTAGGAACGATCCCGTATGAGCAATTTCTAAATCCGAAAGTTATGCTGCGCTAGCCTAGATTCACAAATATGCGTTAGTTTGCACATGCACATTGCATGTACAGCAAACTATTTATGAGGCAGTTGTACTTATGAGAAACGTGGAGAAGGAAGTCTCCAATCCTTTAGTAAAAACTGCGGCACCATGTGGCTTCTGACTAATGAAAACGTAGGCATTTGCCAATGCATGGGTGGTACCATTAAGAATTAATGGCACACCCGCATATTTTCTAAAGGGCATTATGTTTTGGTTTGGGTTCGAAACTACAGCAATTCTGTTCCAGACCCACACAGATGTGAACTTAGTCCTAAGGCATTTTTCCAATGCATGGGGGGTGCCATTAATAATTAATGGCACACCCACATATTTGCTAAAGGGCAGCGTGTTACGGTGTGGGTCAGAAACAAGGTCCCAACCCGCACATATGTTATCTTAGTCCTAATGGCAAAGTGTAACAAAATATAAAGTTGGTGCGATCCCAATTTGGCTGCAAAGGTGGAAATACACCTCTATTAATAAAGGAAAAGATAAAAAAAATACTGCATGTAAGGCTAGACAGATCATTGAAGTGCAGGTAAAGCCTAGTGTCCCCATTGGGGTGATTCACCCTCTGTACCTTTACTGGTGACCATCGTCTCAGGAACAGGAAGTGAGGGGAAATGTTCCAATGGGCCAAGGACACTGGCTCCAGAGACGTTCGTCTGAGAGGGGATATCAACTTTCTTCATTTGTTCAGTTTTAAAGCATATTTTTAAGAACTAAAGATGTGATTATACATTCATTTTTTACTTATTATTAGTTGTAAAATTTGTGCAGTATACATTCGATCTAACTGGTTGTTAAAGGCAATATAGACTCCTTTCCTGCAAGGTTCAACTTTTGTCATACATAAGCTAGTGAAATGGGTTTTAGCACATCATTTATTATAATAGGCTGGACCAACCTAGTATGGTCTAATATCATCTAAAGCTCAGAACTTTTTTTTTTTTACGTTGGTTTTTGATAAAAGTTTAGATCCTGTTCAGATATATATTGCTGTCTTTGTCTTATCTAGGGAGCTGTCAGGTGTAGAAGAAATGGTGAAAACATAAATCTGAATACGGACAGCAATGCCAGATTTTTTTTAAGTAGAATAAGGAAGATTTGAAAGCCCTATTAGGTTTTTTCTGAGTCTGTCCCTGTGGCCCCCATTCTTTGTCCTGGGTTACAACAGTAGAGAGCAAGAAGGCATATTTCCAACAGGGTCACAGCCAAAAAGACCATGCAGAAGACTTTACTCTTCCACACTTTATGTAAACATAAGGTTTGACTGGAGTTGGACATTAAGTTGTATTTATTGCATCAAATAAGATACAATTCTTCATTCTGAAGTATTGAATTGTTTTTTTTTTCTTCTAGACACTTTGCTCAAAGCTACCTAAGCTCTGGGAGCTTCTGGAAAAAAATGGCTGACATAGAAAAAGATGAACGGGCCTGGGTCGGTGGGCTTCGTAGGGCAGTGACTTTTGCATTTGCCCTTTTAGTTCTGGGAGCAGTACTATGGGCATTTATTGATAGTATCCCTTTGGCCCGTGATGAGTATAGAATCATGGCCTTTGGAATTTATGGGGCGTTCTTAACGGTGCACCTCATGATCCAAAGTTTCTTTGCCTTCTTGGAGCACCGGAAAATGAGAAGAGGTGGCTTCCCTTGCTCTTACACCAAAAACGTTGCCTTGACCATATCTGCTTACCAAGAAGACCCCATGTATCTACGTGAATGCCTTGAATCTATCAAGAACACACAATACCCTCCTGATAAGTTAAGAATCATCATGGTTATTGATGGCAACAGCCCTGATGACCAGTACATGATGGACATGTTTCAGGAGGTTTTTTCCAAAGAGGATGTTGGGACTTATATTTGGAAAAACAACTACCATCACTGGGACAAAGACACAGCTGAGAAGTTTTACAGTCATGAGAATACATATGAAGTGTCAGTAGAACCCAACATCCAGTGGCTTGACCCTCGGCAACCAGGACAGAATGTCATTTTTGAAGAAACCAATGAGTTACAGTACCAAGGGGATCTGAATTATGACAATATGGTAAATCAGAGGCAAGTTGCTCAAGCAATGGAGATGAAGGATCGTAGAAATGACCTCTCTGGTGACTATCTACAAGAGGAACCATTGCCTGTTTATACAGACATCGAAATGGAGGACTCAACAAGACAAGAAATAGAGGCTATCATCAGGAAACACAGATGTGTCTGCATCATGCAGAGGTGGGGTGGAAAGAGAGAAGTCATGTATACAGCCTTCAAAGCTCTTGGAGACAGCGTGGACTATGTCCAGGTAAGCAATTACTTACAAGAGTTCACTGAAAGCTTTATAAAAATGTATATTTTAATGTTATCTGTTAAGTGTTAAATCTGAATCACTGTTCCCCAACTGCAGTCTTGTTGAGTTTTTAGATGAACGTTCACAAACTATTAAGCTTTGACATACCCCTCAGAACCTTACCTTCCTCTTTGAATGGTTAGGACCTCCCTTGCTGTGGTGGTAAAAATCTCGGCTTAAATGGGACATACAGTACCCATACTGTAGAAGCAATGTCCTATCTATAACGCAAGTGTAGTCAGTCCAGTATGCTGCTGCTCCTTCACTGCCCAATCACAGATTGGGGGCTGGGGGGGTGACCAATTATGTTGTCAATTACAGTAGAGAGAAGTCAGGTCACCAACATCTCGCATGTGTTTCCATTGTGTGTTAAGCTTTATGCCTTGAGTTCAGCTTTGAAAAAACACTAGATGAAAAAGAGACAGGCTTTTTTTTAAATAAGAGATTTCCCTTCACTTCCTGTGCCAGGAACGCCACAGGAAATGGGAGGAGATCTCTTTAAAGCGAAGGGACAGCCTCTCTAAGACAGATATCACTAGAACAAGTTTCCCCATTGGAGGACAAATAGAAAGAGTGGATCACCTTGGCAGAGACACAGATGGGGAAAAAACCTCCACATTCTATGTAAAATAAAAAAAGGTGGGACTTAGCATACACTGAAGGATACAAAAAGAAGAATCTGGTTTGGTAGGACTGGGATTTAGCAATGAGTTTGTAAGTCATTATCAAAGCTGTGGGGGTTATTTACTAAAACTGAAGAGTGCAAAATCTGTTACAGCTCTGCATAGAAACAATCAGCTTCCAGGGTTTATTGCCAAAGTCAATTGAACAAGCTGAAGTTAGAAGCTGATTGGCTGAGCAGGGGTTGTCAATTGTGGCCCTCCAGCTCTTGTGAAACTACAAGTTCCATCCTGCCTTTTTCTCTGGGAGTCATGCTTGTAACCAGGGGCGGACTGACAACTCATGGGGGACCTGGGCAATAGGGGATCATGGGGCCCCTGTGTCCTTGCCCAAACTCGAAAAAGCCTATGAAAAAGGTACCAGGGGCATCTCATGGGGCCCCCTACTGACCCTGGCCCTTGGGCAGTACCCGAGTTTCTAAATGGTCAGTCCGCCCCGGTAGAGACCAGAAGACAGGGGCTGATGTGAAAGCACAGTATATAAAGTGCTAGGCAAAGTGTTGGGTCTACATAAATGCCTGTAATAAATAAATAAAACAATAAATACTCTGGAGGAAGTCTAGAGCAGCATTTGTAAGTATCTTAGTCCCATTTTTGAGTTTGGGCAAGGACACAGAGGCCCATGACCCCCTATTGCCTGGGGGCCCCATGAGTTGTCAGTCCGCCCCTGGTCTCTACTTCATATGCAAGCATACACATACTAGGGCCAATTTTAGACAGGAACCAATTAACCTACCAGCATTTTATTTGGAGTGTTGGATGAGTCCCCAGTGAAAACCCATGCAAGCATAGGAAGAACATGCAAACTCCATACCTGTGGTGTGCTAGTTGGGATTCAGACCGAGAACCTTAGCTCTGCATGGCAGGCCTGCTAACCACTAAGGTAACATAACTAAAACCTGGGCATTTGGTCTGGTGATCTTTGTTAAAGAGGCGTATCTCAGTTCAAAATGGCCAATGCTCTTCTTTAGCAGAGACCACATGACCCAAATGGCTTGATTTACTAAAACTGGAGAGTGCAAAATCTGATGCAGCTCTGCATGGTAGCCAATCAGCTTCTAACTTCAACTTGTTCAATTAAGCTTTGCCAAAAAAAAATAAAAAATCTGGAAGCTGATTGGTTTCTATGCAGAGCTGCACCAGATTTTGCACTCTCCAGTTTCAGTAAATCAACCCCAAAGTGTAGTCTTTTTTACATTACTGGAGGGAGCCAAGGGCAGCATTTTCTCTGTTAAAGTTATGACTGTTTGTCCATCTATTGCTGTTTAATCACGTACCCTAGCAGGAATTTATGTTGACATTAGAGTATAGGACCCCCTAGGACAGTGGTTCTCAACCTGTGGGTCGCGACCCCTTTGGGGGTCGAACGACCCATTCACAGGGGTCCCCTAAGACCATCAGAAAACACATATTTCCGATGTGTAAAGAGCAGCTACTGTGTAGAAAGCAGCTACTCTGTTAAAAGCAGCTACTGTGTTGAAAGCAGCAGTATTGGAGGTAAAACGACACTCATGAATTATAATTACTGGGTAAATAATTTTATGGTTGGGGGTCACCACAACATGAGGAACTGTTTTAAAGGGTCACGGCATTAGGAAGGTTGAGAACCACTGCCCTAGGACATGCATTAGAAGGAAAACATAAAATATAGGATCATGAATAGACAGCCCTGGGCATTGAAACCAAAACACTGAGATATACAGTATAAAAAACAACTAAGTGATATACTCATAACTGAAGTGCAGTAGACATACCCTTTAACTTTGTTTTGTTGCTGTGGAAAAATGCAGCCAAACGACAAGCTTTCTATTCAATTCTGGCCTTTTGCCAGCATGAACAGGGTGTTGTCGCAGACTCTGTGACATTCGCAAATTTAATCTAATCCCAAACATGACAGACACCGCGATGAGACCTATTTATAAGAGCTGAAGCAAGCCTTCAAACCTTCAAACATTGATGCATTTGGTCAAAAAACAAGCTAACTTATGCTGGGTGTTATGCTAGAAGGGCAAGTTACAAACAAGTTGGCTGACGTAACTGTTGTCATCTGGCTAGAAATGAAGTGTCAAAATAGAATGCTTGGTTTGCTTTCCTATCTCCAAATACTCCCCAATGGTTAATTTTACAGCAACATTCACTGATCTGTTACATACTAAAAAACGTATCAGGGCCATCGCATTTATCATCATCAAGGTGGCAACCACCACCAGCCCACCTGCAGTAAAAGTTGGGGGTGCTCCTGCCTTTGAAGAAGAATTGCAAAGGAACATGAGATTATGAGACTCATAGAAGTGGTCATAGAAGACATCAAATAAAAATTATACAAGAAACATTTTCTGTAATTGTGTAATAGATTCTATAATGAATTTGCTGTGCATGACCCTTGAGGAATAAACCAATGAATTTTTGTTTGCCTAAATTACTAAAATAGGATAAAGAGAAATATTTAAGGTATATCCAAAGATCTAAAGCCATTTTTATTTATTTTGTTGTTGACAAAAGTAAGACAGCTGTTCTCAACCAGGGTTCAATGGAACCCCAAGGTTTCCCCAGAGCTTGCTAGAGGTTCCTTGGAGAATAGGCAGTGTAATGAATTCACCTGCCATGTACAATGACCACCAATGCAAGAGACCAATTTTCCAGTGAGGTCACTTTTACTCTGACCACCAATATAAAGGGATGCCACAATTTTCATTGTCTACTTTCTCTCTTGCTATTACATTCCTTGTTGGTAAAAAGTTTGAGAAAAACTGCAGTAGGGAATAATTAAAACCTGTTGGGTTTTTTTGTCTGTATGCCAGACATAGAACCTGATGTCTAATCAAATTATGATTGATTATTTTTATTTTTTCAAATATTTCTAAAACAGGTTTGTGACTCAGACACTAAACTGGAACCACTGGCCACCTTGGAGCTTGTAAAAGTACTCGAGTCCAATGACCGTTATGGTGCTGTGGGAGGGGATGTGCGAATCCTGAATCTAGCAGACTCCTATATCAGTTTCATGAGCAGCCTGAGGTACTGGATCGCCTTCAATGTGGAGAGAGCCTGCCAGTCTTATTTTGACTGTGTCTCCTGCATCAGTGGTCCTCTTGGTAAGTTATCAAAAGAATTTGTCAATTTATATGAACTTACCAATCAATTTACTAGTATAGTAACTGGAGGTCCAGACTTGGCCTTGGCCAAACTGACATTGACCAAAAAGTAACATGAAATGCAAATGTTCAACAGAAAGAAGTTTGATAACATTCAGCAACCACTTTGTCCTAATTTTGGTGAGACAGTCTCAATCCAGAGGGATGGACTTTCATAACATTGACATAGACAAATGTGTATAGGGTAGAATTTGGGATCCTTGGTTTAACAATGCTCTGATTTCTGAAATAGGCCATGCTAAGATAGACTCTTTGATACAGAAAACTGTTGCCTTGGTGTATTCAGCTCCTTGAAGATCTACAACAATACCTCCCCTAGCGAGAAGTTCTTTTAAGCATGACTTCTTACAGACAGGTGCTTCCACCCAGCTCTCCACATTCCTCAGCGCTCAAGGCTAAAACAGCCTGAGCAGCTCCACTGCATATGTCTGAAAGGTTTAACCTTTTAAGGGTTGGATCAATTCATTTATAACTGATGCAGATGAGTGAAGTCCGGAATTCTTTTAGTTCATTCGGAGACTGAGGGTCATTTCTGTCCTTTAAGTGGAACTGTGCTTTGGCCATGCTCTATGTAGTTGCCTTCTTCTCTTCCTTGCCTATGGCTTTGCTCAGCTGCCTGGACAAAAAAGGAAAGCCAGGGCTTTGGACTCACATGGAGTGGGTCACATGCCCATCCATACCTAGAAGTGCTGGGTATTTCCTTTGCCTCCCAGGACTGAACAAGACAGTAGGGGAGTGATAGAGAGTTAAGTAAATGGGTTAAACACAGGATTACCTAGGTGCCCAAAGCTGCCACAATTAGTTTAATTGTGACCTGCTAATACTTGTAGTTCCGCTCTAAGCAAAAAAGGAGAATATAAATAGGTTCACTGGTACTCAGGAGTTTTATTTATTTTATTTCAGGTACTTATATAGCACTGTCAAAATATGCAGTGTTTTACATATATATTGTACATTCATATCAGTCCCTAACCCTCAAGGAGTGTACAATCTAAGGTCTCTAACTCCCATCATGCATACACACTCTAGTGCCAATTTAGACAGGAGCCAATTAACTTACCAGCATGTCTTTGGAGTGTGGGAGGAAACCAGAGTACCCAGAGTAAATCCACACATGCACAGGGAGAACATGCAAACTCCAGGCAGGAGGTGCTATGGTTGGGATTCAAACCAATGACCCTAGTACTGCAGTGCTAACCATTTATCCACTGTGCTGCCCTATGGGTTGCTGGCTGGAAATATCACCATCTAGTAGTGTGTAGCATACTTAGAAAAATTGACACTCAACCCAATCCAGTCTATATGGTTAACATGTGTAAGATGGCCTCAGAATTACACCATGCCACAAGCCACACCCTCTAATGGCATGGCTTGTGGAGTGGTGCAAGGCTGAGGCCATTTTACACATGTTAACTACATAGGCTGGATTGAGTTGAGCGGCGATTTTTCTTAGTATTCTTCACACAACTAGTTTATGTGAGAAGCACAGTGGCTAAATGATTAGCACTTCCACCTGGCAGTACTAGGGTTGTTGGTTCAAATCCCAGGCATGACACCAACTGCCTGGAGTTTGCATGTTCTCCCTATGCCTGTGTGGGTTTCCTCCCACACTCCAAAGACATGCTGTTAGGTTAATTGGATCCTGACTAAATTGGCCCTAATATGTGTATTAATGTAAGTTAGGGACCTTAGATTGTACACCCCTTGAGGGTTAGGGACTGATGTGAATGTGCAATATATATGTAAAGTGCTATGTAAATTGACAGTGCTGTATAAGTACCATAAATAATGTGGGTCCCAATCTTCCTGTTTTATTTTTTGTTTATGGATAATGCATAGAAAGAGCAGAAACATCCTAAGGGGTAGATAGGACCACTTAACAAAAAAAAGATGGTTTGGAATAAAGCTGGGAACTACAAGAGGGATATGTTATCGCTAGAATGCTAAGAGATATAGGCAACCAAACCATCAAGCCCACCAGACTCCACTTTTTGATCATTTTAGCCTTTAAGTGAAAGGTCTACTTTGACTCTCTACCTGGTGTATAAATATATTTGCAACTCAAGAAGGCAGGTAAAGTTTTCTAACAAACCAAACAAAAGTCAAACGCTACAGGTAAGGAGAGCCTCCAGGCATTCAAGTCCTCATAAGGTTCAGGGTAGGCAACTCTTCCGCCTTGGCTGTAACAACAACTGGAAGTCTCCACCACTTACGATCCCAGTCATATGCAATGTATGACTTTGCTGCCTTCTTCATTTCTGGGAAATTCAATACTAAAAAACAAGCATTTGAAGGAGGTGAACCAGCTTAGTGCAATGCCGTAGGGCCCTTTATTGAATTAAATAGATTCCAAAATATTCACAAAGAGCCCGGGGAAAGAGGGCATAGCCCTTGACAAGTGTCAGCTGTGTCCTATTGGTGGACACGCGTCTGGTGGTGCGATGGGAATTGTTACATGCCCTTGACTGTTATTCCTTTGTGATTATATTGGAATCTATTTTTTTTTTATAATAAAGAGTCCTATGATAATGCACTAGATTGGTGTGCCCCCTTCTTAAGCTTGTTTTTTTAGGTAGTTTTTTATTTATACACCTGCAGTGTTGGAAATAGGTGTAAAACTAGGCCTCAGGGCGCAACAACACAGAATGTGAGACAATCAAACCTTCCGTGAAACACTCCCAAGTAAGCCAGAACATTCTGCAGATGAGGTTGAATTATTTGCCTGCAGCATTATTTGATACATGTCACAGCTATACACACCAAAAAACAAAATCTGCATTCTTCAATATACTCATTATATTGTCTTGACCCTTCAGGACTATATCGTAATGACCTCCTCCAGACTTTCCTCGAATCCTGGTACAATCAGAAATTCCTGGGAACCCACTGCACTTTTGGTGATGACCGGCATCTGACCAACAGAATGCTCAGTATTGGCTATGCAACTAAGTAAGTAACCTACAAAGTTGGAAAGTCATTCATATTAAAGCTGAACTTCAAGCAAATAGCTAAATACACAAATAAAATATGTACAAGGCACCGGTTCTGCCTAATAATGGATTTTCATATTTATGTCCATTTAGTCCTGAGATGTGCACAGCTCTGGCACATAGCACAGGCCAGGACTGATCTTTATCTGCTGCAGTTACCAGTTGTGGGGCTTGTCCCTGCCTGCCCTGTGTTTGGAAAGGATAGGAGATGGACACAGACCAGGGGCGGACTGACAACTCATGGGGCCCCCCGGCAATAGGGGATCATGAGGCTACTGTGTCCTTGCCCAAACTCAAAAAAGCCTATGAAAAAGGTACCAGGGGCATCTCATGGGGCCCCCTACTGACCCCAGGCCCTCAGGCAGTGCCCAAGTTTCCAAATGGTCAGTCTGCCCCTGACACAGACCTTCATTTAGTGAAAAAATTCATTCTTAGAGCTTATTGGCTGGGGTTCTACAGCTCTCCACAATGGGGGGGAGAGGAATGCCTAGGGCAACACAAGCAATGAATACACCACTGATAGCCATAGACGGTGCTATTTTCTTTCCAGGGAAGAAAATCACTTGATTCCCCCATCAAGACAGTCAGTGTTGATAGGGGAATCCCTCCCATGGAGCCATTGTGTTCTCTCAGCGGGGGGAGCTGTCTCCACCTGGAGAACACAGTGAATATTGCTAACGGCTATAATAACTGCTAGCAATAATCGCATATAAAACCCAACAGGCTTGTTGTATCCAAGTTGATCAATCCAGCCTGCCCATACATTTTATTTATTTATTTCAGGTACATATATAGCACCATCAATTTGCGTAGCACTTTACATATATATTGTACATTCACATCAGTCCCTAACCCTCAAGGGGTGTACAATCTAAGGTCCCTAACTCACATTCATACATACACATACTAGGGCCAAGCTAGTAGGAGCCAATTTACCTGCCAGCATGTCTTTGGAGTGTGGGAGGAAACCCACACAGGCAGAACATGCAAACTCCAGGCAGGTGGTGCCATGGTTGGGATTTGAACCAATGACCCTAGTACTGCCAGGTGGAAGTGCTAACCACTTAGGCACTGTGCTGCCCATACATGCTAAATTGGCCAAGAATCTATGGCCGGCTTAATAGAGAAAATAAGATGATGCGGTTTGGGGACAAGAAATGCCATCATTATACACCTTGTATCCCTGATGAAGGAGGATTTCTGACTACCAAAATGCATTGACTGAAAAAAGGGGAAAAACCCTGCGCTACACCCCAGACAATACAATGTATGAATGAATGTGTGAAAAAAATATATATTCTGAAACAGTAGTGCTGCTACTCTTTCCCTGAACACCAGAAAATACAAAACATATAAAAAAATGAATGCGCTGTAAACTAAATAATCATAAACAATAATCAATCAAATAAATACTGATACATGAAAAATGTGCATAAATTAATTGAAATGATATAAATCCACATTCATATATTAAATAATTAAAAGTTATTGGATTTTTGGACTTTTAATTATTTAATATATGAATGTGGACTTATATCATTTCAATTAATTTATGCAAATTTTTCATGTAGCAGCATTTATTTGATTGATTATTGTTTATTGGGCAGCACAGTGGCTAAGTGGTTAGCACTTCTGCCTGGCAGTACTAGGGTTGCCGGTTCAAATCCCAACCACAGCACCACCTGCCTGGGGTTTGCATGTTCTCCCTGTGCCTGTGTGGGTTTCCTCCAAGTATTCTGATTTCCTCCCACACTCCAAAGACATGCTGGTAGGTTAATTGGCTCCTGTCTAAATTGGCCCTAGTATGTATGAATGTGAGCTAGGGACCTTAGATTGTACACCCCTTGAGGGTTAGGGACAGATGTGAATGTACAATATATATGTAAAGTGCTGCATAAATTGATGGCGATATATAAGTACCTGAAATAAATAATAATTTAGTGTAAATTGCATTGACTGCCTTTTTTATGTGGCGTCATATACGTTTTTGGACTCCCAAGAGTTAGTTGGTTTGGCTCTCTTATTGTCTCTCTTCAACCTTGTGACTGGAAAGTGAAAGGAGAAGTAGCACACTCTCTCATCTCTCCGTCACTTTGCACTCTCCTCCTATAAGTATGCTCCTTGTTAGCACATGACCACAACTGATTGGCTCCTTGTGCTGCTTCTTCCTGCAAGAGGCTGAAACCAAGTTAAATTTAGGTAGTTACACTGGTTACATTTTAAAAAAGAATACATTTAGGGAGGTATCACTGAATATAGAGGGATGCATCAACTTGTGTATTTTATACCAGTCTGGAGTTCAGCTTTAAAAGGTGCTACAATAGAGAAAGAAAACTCATAGAGACTAATCGACTAAAAGAAAACCTAAAACACGAGCTAGCTACCATGTTGTAAAACAACCCAAGATCAGGGGCAGACTGACAACTCACGGGGCCCCCGGGCAATAGGGGATCATGGGGCCCCTGTGTCCTTGCCCAAACTCAAAAAAGCCTATGAAAAAGGTACCAGGGGCATCTCATATGATGCCCCTGGTACCTTTTTCATAGGCTTTTTTGAGTTTGGGCAAGGACACAGGAGCCCCATGATCCCCTATTGCCCGGAGGCCCCATGAATTGTCAGCCCGCCCCTGTGGTAGGTCTAGAGCAGTGGTTCTCAACCTGTGGGTCGCGACCCCTTTGGGGGTCTAACGACCCTTTCGCAGAGGTTGCCTAAGACCATCGGAAAACACATATTTCCAATGTGTAAAGAGCAGCTACTGTGTAGAAAGCAGCTGTGTTGAAAGCACCTACTCTGTTAAAAGCAGCTACTGTGTTGAAAGCAGTAGTATTGGAGGTAAAACGGCACTTCATGAATTATAATTACTGGGTAAATAATTTTATGGTTGGGGGTCACCACAACATGAGGAACTGTATTAAAGGGTCGCGGAATTAGGAAGGTTGAGAACCACTGGTCTAGAGGGATATGCTGTATTTATATTTCATGTCTGAGGTTTAAACCACTTTGTAACCCATTAAACACAAAGGATACTATATAAATCATAAAAATGTCAAAGTAAATATTTCAAATGACTAATCTCAAACATTAATTTTTTTTTTCAGATACACCGCACGTTCAAAATGTTATTCTGAGACACCTGGCCAGTTCTTGCGTTGGCTGAACCAGCAGACACGCTGGACCAAATCCTATTTCCGTGAGTGGCTATACAACGCTCTTTGGTGGCACAAACATCACCTTTGGATGACCTACGAGTCAATCATCGCTGGCGTCTTTCCATTTTTTGTCACAATCACAGTCATCAAATTGTTCTTCAGCTGCCATCTATGGGACATCCTTTGGGTCCTTATCACTGTCCAACTGATTGCCACTGTTAAGGCCTTGTATGCTTGCTTCCTACGAGGCAACATGGTCATGATATTCATGTCTCTCTATGCCGTACTCTACATGGCCGGACTGCTTCCTACAAAGTACTTTGCCATTATTACCATGAACAAGAGCAGTTGGGGTACATCGGGACGAAAGAAGATGGTAGGTAACTATATGCCTCTTCTGCCTTTGTCCATCTGGTGGGGGATCCTTTTTGCTGGTTTGCTCTACACAATCATCATGATGTCATTGTGCACCGATTGCCGTCTCATTGAAGCAGAGCAAAATTATTTGATCTACGGCTTTTCCGCCTATGTTGCCTACTGGATACTGATGATATCCCTCTACTGGCTTTGGATCAAGCGCCTTTGCAGAAAGAGGCAGGATTATTACGATGTTACGGACTGAAAAGGCATGCAGACCACGAACATTAGATCCAAGAGCGTATAAAGGACATACTACCAAAAGTATTAGTGGAGGTACTGTATGCCATGGAGGTCGGTGCCACAACGTGCTGAAGTCTCCTTGTCCTCTTGCAGGTTGCTTGCGAGAATAAGTAAAAGCAGCTTCTAAAAGGAAAGCAAACTTCAGGCTGAAGACCTATTTCCAACACAGCTTGTTTTTGTGAAGGTTGCCTATTCTCTACATTTTTCTTTAGTTATTGTATATTTTAAGCCAACTTTTTAAAGTGTTTTTGATATACTGGAACAAGGACGACTGCAACTGTAGTCATTGAAAAACATTTACCTGTGGCAGGTATGGTCTAAACATCTCACTCTTTTTGGAGCCCAACTATACCAAACACCAGCTCAACAAACCATAAAGACTAAAGTGATTACATATTGTGTGGTCTAAATCTGTAGAGACTGCAGATATGGAATTCTGACTTGAATATATGTAGGGTACAGTGCAGAGGCCATCTTCAGATGGTGGCATTAGGCAACCGGCTGAGCAGCTGTACTCTCGAGCCAGCTCTAACTATTCCCTAAGTGTGCACTCAGAAAATATTCTAAAAACTTGAACTTAGAAAATGCTGCACCGTTAAAGCCCCTCAACTTCTCCCTCCTCCTACCCATAGTTGGGAAATGGGCAAGGCATAGATGTCAATGCTGCTTGAAACAAAATGGAGATGTGTGCTCTCTTACTGTGTTTGTGGACATCTATGAGAAGTTTTTACTACTTTTTGTGCATATAATGTTTACTATATAGATTTTATGACATTTTATATTATTTATTGGTGTTTCTATTAAATATTTAAAATTACTTTTCCATGTTGTATGCGTCTTACTCATTTGAAGATGGGTTGTTGTCACTTGGTTACTCTGCTGGGGTATCTAGTACAGTTCTTGTACAATTCCAAAAGAATGGAAACCCTATACGTTGATCAAGATAGTCTGGTACAGGGGCGGACTGACCATTCGAGCACTCGGGCACTGCCCGAGGGCCCGGGATCAGTAGGGGGCCCCATGAAATGCCCCTGTTACCTTTTTAATAGGCTTTTTTGGGTGTGCTTTGAGTGTGGGTAAGGACACAGGGGCTTGTTGCTATAGACCTTGTTGACCCCTCTCCAAACATAGCACGTATGGTTGTGACCAGGGACGGACTGACCATTTGGAAACTCGGGCACTGCCCAAGGGCCCAGGGTCAGTAGGGGGCCCCATGAGATGCCCCTGGTACCTTTTTCATAGGCTTTTTTGAGTTTGGGCAAGGACACAGGGACCCCATGATCCCTATTGCCCGGGAGCTCCATGAGTTGTCAGTCTGCCCCTGGTCTGATACCATATCCTGATATAATATATCACTAGAAAAGCATAGTTTTCTAGTGATTCAACTGATGACCTAAAGTGGCATACATGTAGTCAACACCTTCTTTTCATTTTTCAACAAGTTGGAAAATCTTTTTTCCATCCTAAATAATTCAATCCTCACCTGACTGCTGTATTAGACCTTTTATGGCCACCTAATATACAACTCTGCCTTTTGGCCAATTTGACTTTGCAAACAAAAACTGCAGTAAAACAACTCACAACTCACTTTGCCCAGGGGCAAATATTTCAAGTGTCTACAAAGACAAAATGTTTCTTTTAGCTTTGGATAGGGCATAAAAAGAATAGCAACCCTGTCAGGTTTTAATTGTTGTCTGTGTCCATGTTGGGGAGAGTAGCTCTCTTATATTGACCTGGTGGCCCTTGCACCCTATCGTAAATAAAGGAGAAATCTCCCAATGGGCACTCTTGGAGATTTACGCCTAATTCCTATTGTGGAAATCTCTCCAATGCTGCTTTTCTAAACTTTTTCAAAACAGAGGAACTCTTTAAATAATTTTCTGGTCTCAGGAAACCACTGCTAAAAATGAATATATCTAAAACTCATGGTACAAGTTTGTGATGGTCAGTGGGAAGAATGCTCCTTACACTTGTGGACATTGGGAAGAATTACCTCTTTACAGGTCAAAAAAATCAATGGTGTCAGTGGGAACTTATCTGATAGTCAGAAATTGTTGCTCATGATACCCCTAGTAAGCTCTGGAGGAACCCTGGTTGAGAAACCCTGCTCCAATCAGTTGCGGACTGACAACTCATGGGGCCCCTGGGCAATAGGGGACCATGGGGCCCCTGTGTCCTTGCCCAAACTCAAAAAAAGCCTATGAAAAAGGTACCAGGGGCATCTCATGGGGCCTCCTACTGACCCCGGGCCCTCGGGCAGTGCCCGAGTTTCCAAATGGTCAGTCTGCCCCTGATAACAACCAACCTGAGTTTTCTATCATTCTGTATCCAGTCAGGTGGCCCTTCTACCAATCAGGTAGCCATACACGGCTTGAATTTCGGCAGACTGAGCAAGTTGTTCGGTGGGCGGCCGCGTCGCTTGTTAGATTTATGTAACATAACAACCAGGGGCGGACTGACAACTCATGGGGCCCCCCGGGCAATAGGGGATCATGGTGCCCCTGTGTCCTTGCCCAAACTCAAAAAAAGCCTATGAAAAAGGTAACAGGGGCATCTCATGGGGCCCCCTACTGACCCCGGGCTCTCGGGCAGTGCCCGAGTTTCCAAATGGTCAGTCTGCCCCTGGTTCCAATTCACAGGCAGCAAATAGAAAATCGACTGATTTCACTTTTGCCTATTCATTCCAAAACATTTAAAAAATGGCTTTAGATGTACTCTAGCACACACAATTCCATAGACATTCCAATGTCCGCAGTTCCCTATGAGAAACATAATCTCAGTTTGCAATACAATGGAGACACAGACCCATGGCTTGCCAATTACAGCTAAATCCAGGTGCTTCATCCACTCCACCACATTCCTTCTCAATCCTTTGCAGCTCATTTGGCGTGTTTTCCTTTCTGACAACTGTAACAAACACAACGCCACAAAACTTTAGCCACTTAACTCTGAGATAATTACATTTGATGAAGGAAATCAACAAATTTTAATTTGTTTGTAGAATATTTTGACATAAGCTAAATGGCATTCTGTCACATAGCTATATCTTTCCCCCAGGAAACCGAGAGCTAATTATCTTCGCATTGGACAGATTAACACGTTAAAATTTGCAACATCCCAGCCCTTCTATGAATGAAACTGTAACTTAGAAAAACAAATCGTTACCAAAAAAAAAAATAATAATTTTGCCCCAAAAATATACTCTATGTACTTATTTTAAATGAAGAATACATAAAGTAAAAGTGTCTGCCTTGATTTCAGACTGATATAGAGATTGTATGCTTCTTCTTGCTGACTGCGCACATGCATCAGAACCACATAGACTACTATGCCTCATGACTCTGTAGAAGTCTATGGGGTTCTGCTTTGCAAGTTTACAGAGCAGACCCCAGACTATTCATTAGTCCCACAACCAAAAAAAGTGGCCACACTCCTTGTCTGCCAGATCTTTCTGGAGGGATCGTGCAGTCAAACGTGGGTTTTGAATTGTTTTTCTCACAATCCTGCGAGCTGTTCTGTCTGATATTTTTCTTGGTCTTCCAGATGTTGCTTTAACTTCCACTGTTCCTGATGACTGCCATTTCTTAATTACATTCCGAACAGAGCATATTGACATCTGAAAACGCTTTGCTATCTTCTTATAGCCTTCTCCAGCTTTGTGAGCGTCAACTATTTTCAGTTTCAGTTTTCTAGACAACTGCTTAGAAGAACCCATGGTGCTGATTGTTGGGGCAAGGTCAGATGAGTCTGGGCATTTAAAACCTTTGAGATTGACATCACCTGGTCTTCCCAGACGATGATTGAGAACAATCCATGACACTGGCAGGTCTCAGCTTGGCAAAGGGGGCAGTGCATGCTATAAATTCTGCAGGGTGCCCAAACTTTTGCAAACGCCATTTTTTTGTTTTCTGTTATTTTGAAAGTGTAAATGATGGAAATAAAATCTAACTTTTGTTGACATATTATAAGAATGTCTAATCTGTAATTTGATGCCTTTTGGAGATTTTTTCATCTTTCCTTGGCTTCTTTATGCACATTAATACAAATTTTTAGCTGGGGTGCCCAAACTTTCGATCCCCACTGTATGTGATGGTTTATTAAAACCTTTGGACCCATATTAGTGATCCTCGGTGTGCTGGTGACATTTTTTCCTTGCTGATTTTGTTCGGTTCCAGCTGACGGTCACTGCAGCACCCACTTATACACACAGCCATTTTTAATGCAGGAACATGTGCGTTTGGATTGTACACTTGCGGATGTACAGACCTGACCTCAACAGGAAGAGATCTCACCACCAGTGAAAGTGATTTCATTTACTGGAAATATCCTTTTTTTTTAGGTGGACCTGTGGGGAGGTGCAACGTGTGCGGTGGCAGCGAACACATCCATTTACAATTAAACTTGAAAATTGTATTGAACAGAATGCCAAAGTTACAGACACCCCAGTGGGAGAGCGCCGCTTAGAGGAACAACTCAGAGTTCAATGCAATCAAAGACGTGGCTGGTGAGAAGTGACGACAGCGTCTGTTACAGATGTGGAAGTGTGGCTTGTCCATTCTTCTCTGGAACCTTTCCCTACGGCTAGTTGCTTTCCCTAACAAACAGGGTCTCTCTCAACCCTAGCCACTCGCAAAATGTGCGCCATATATAGACCCCGCTGACCCAATATGTCCTCCAACAGTTACATGACTGAAGAATAGCCAACTGGGAGGCTACTCCATTGACCCAGGAAACCATAAAGAAACTATATTTCCTTTTGACTTCCTCTACAGGCTGTGGTGCCACTCAGGTTGATCACCACCTACAGTGGAGAAAACACACTGTACCTGCCTACAGACCAACCAGGTGACTATGAAGTTTCTTTGCAAGTTCTATATGTTTACCATGTTCAAGTCACTACTACAGGTATTAACCATATTAACCTCCCTGGCGGTATTCCCGAGTGTAGCTCGGGGTAAAATTTCTATACCAAAAGCGGTAACCCCGAGCTACACTCGGGCTTACCATGCGGCGTTCTCTGGGGGTCCCTGCAGCACTTACCTTGTCCTTCGCTCCCGCGATGTGTCCCCTGCAGCGTCCCCGGCCATCTCCTCCAGCCGATGCCGGCATCCGGCTTCTGTGTTCCAGTCCCTGTGACGTCGGGACGTACGGGTGCCGAAACCGGCAGGAAATTTGAATTTTTTAAAAAATGTCATTTTTGCTGTCATTGCTGTTTCAATGCATTTCACATACATTTTGTCCCGAGTGCTTTGTCCGGCGCCCTGCCTGCATTTTGAATGTTCTTTCTGCCTGGAAACTTAGAAAAGTCCATGGCGTCCAAAAAGCGTCCCTTTACGTCAAAAGCGGTTTTAGAACAGCGATAGTAAATCAGAACCACTTGCAGAATTGAGTGATAATGATTCGTGGGGGAAATTCATCATCAGACACTGAAAACAATTTTGCGACTTTGCTCAGCGATGTGCGAATTTGCCTCTGTATTTCAAATTTCAGTGTTTTTGGTTTGATTATATTATTGAATTAAATTTATTATTATTATATTATTAATTTTAATGATTATTTATTAAATTATAATTTATGATTTCGTGTTTCAAATTTTATCATACCCGGGATGTTTACTAGACTCTTGTTCGGACAGATTTCAGTGAGTTATTCCTAAAAATTACAGCCTACAATAAAAAACTACATATTTCCATGCAAAAAAGTGGTACCGCTTTCAGCACAAAAAATCGGAAAGAATCATACTGCCAGGGAGGTTAAAAAGAAAAAAGAAGAGAGGGGCGCCAGACTAAGTGCAGTATTAGAAGGTAGTTCAATTAAATTACCTTCTAATACTGTACTTAGTATGGCGCCCCTCTCTTCTTTTCTCCTCCATGTACAAAGTCCAGCTTTACTCTAAGGGTGCTGCCTCCTGATGTTGCTGATTACACCATACCACTTAACTGTACAATACGGACTACTCCCTTATAATAATTTGGACTAAAAAGTCTTCCTTTTCTCTCCAACGCCAATACCTCTAGTTTTTTATTAACAATATTAACCTCCCTAGAGTCAATCTTGTCAGGAGTGATTCATACTGATAGTAGAGGAACTAAGCAGCAGAAAGAAATGACACTTGGTGCTCTTAACCTTCCTAGCGGTCTGATTATGTCAGTATTTCTGTGCTCAGGTATATTTTTTGCATGGAAATATGTTGTTTTTTTATTGTAGGCTGTAATTTTTAGGAATAACTCACTGAAATCTGTCCGAACAAGAGTCTAGTAAACATCCCGGGTAGGATAAAGTTTGAAACACGAAATCATAAATTATAATATAATAAATAATCCTAAAAAATAATAATATAATAATACATTTAATTCAATAATATAATCAAACCAAAAACACTGAAATGTGAAATATAGCGCCACGTTCTCACATCGCTGAGCAAAGTCACAGAATCGTTTTCAGTGTCTGATGATGAATTTCCCCCACGAATCATTATCACTCAATTCTGCAAGTGGTTCTGATTTACTATCGCTGTTCTCTAGCCGGTCTAAAACCGCTTTTGACCTAAAGGGACGCTTTTTGGACGCCATGGACGTTTCTCAGTTTCCAGGCAGAAAGGATGGTAAAAATGCAGGCAGGGCGCCGGACAAAGCACTCGGGACAACATGTATGTGAAATGGTTTGATACAGGAATGTTTTACTATGTGGTTTTAGTGTATTGAGTGAATGTCACTTTTAAATTTTTGAATATCCCACCAGTTCCGTCCCTCGTACATCCCGACGCTCGCAGGTAATGGCATCTTGAAGACATATGCTGGCATCAGCCAGAGGAGATGGCCGGGGACGCTGCAGGGGGGACATCGCGGGAGCGCAGGACAAGGTAAGTGATCCAGGGATCCCAGAGCAACACTGCAGTGTATTCCCGAGTGTAGCTCGGGGTTACCGCTTTTGGTACTGAAAGTTAACGCCGAGCTACACTTGGGAATACCGTCAGAAGGGTTAAAACAAAGCTAAAGCTTAGTTTTTGTTTTTTGTTTTTTTAATAGCAAACATATTATACTTACCAGCAGCCCCAATCCTCGAGCAGTGCCCCCAGAGAAAGTCGCTTGCCCTGGGGGCACCGCTCTGTGCTTGTCCCCAAGCCACTGGTCTATGCAGCAAAAAAAGACACATGGAGCCGGGGAACGCAACCCTTCCCCTCTCTCTCTCCTTGTTGGCTCACTGGTGTGATTGACAGGAGCCAATGGAGTAGAGTTTACATGTTCTCCCTGTGCCTGCGTGGGTTTCCTCCAGGTACTCCGGTTTCCTCCCACATTCCAAAGACATGCTGGTAGGTTAATTGGATCCTGTCTAAATTGGCCCTAGTATGTGTATGTATGAGTGTGAGTTAGGGACCTTAGATTGTACGCCCCTTGAGGGTTAGGGACTGATGTAAATGTACAATATATATGTAAATTGATGGCGCTATATAAGTACCTGAAATAAATAAGTCAAAATGTTAGCGTTGTCCTCTAGGCAGGCTTCTAAAAAGTCTTACCTGTAGGTACCTTGTAAACGGTCTGAAATTGTGACATTTAGTAGATATGAACATCGTTTCCTGCCAATGATGTATCTAGTATGTGTATGGATGTGAGTTAGGGACCTTAGATTGTATGCCCCTTGAGGGTTAGGGACCTTAGATTGTACGCCCCTTGAGGGTTAGGGACCTTTGATTGTACGCCCCTTGAGGGTTAGGGACCTTAGATTGTACGCCCCTTGAGGGTTAGGGACCTTAGATTGTACGCCCCTTGAGGGTTAGGGACCTTTGATTGTACGCCCCTTGAGGGTTAGGGACCTTAGATTGTACGCCCCTTGAGGGTTAGGGACCTTAGATTGTACGCCCTTTGAGGGTTAGGGACCTTAGATTGTACGCCCCTTGAGGGTTAGGGACCTTTGATTGTACGCCCCTTGAGGGTTAGGGACCTTAGATTGTACGCCCCTTGAGGGTTAGGGACCTTAGATTGTACGCCCCTTGAGGGTTAGGGACCTTAGATTGTATGCCCTTTGAGGGTTAGGGACCTTAGATTGTACGCCCCTTGAGGGTTACGGACCTTAGATTGTACGCCCCTTGAGGGATAGGGACCTTAGATTGTACGCCCCTTGAGGGTTAGGGACCTTAGCTTGTACGCCCCTTGAGGGTTAGGGACCTTAGATTGTACGCCCCATGAGGGTTAGGGACCTTAGATTGTACGCCCTTTGAGGGTTAGGGACCTTAGCTTGTACGCCCCTTGAGGGTTAGGGACCTTAGATTGTACGCCCCTTGAGGGTTAGGGACCTTAGATTGTACGCCCTTTGAGGGTTAGGGACCTTAGATTGTACGCCCCTTGAGGGTTAGGGACCTTAGATTGTACGCCCCTTGAGGGTTAGGGACTGATGTGAATGTACAATATATATGTAAAGTGCTGCGTAAATTGACAGAGCTATATAAGTACCTGAAATAAATAAATAATAAATAAATAAATTCACTCCTGCTTCTGTCTCAGCCAATGAGGAGGGAGAGTCCCCTTACAGCAGAGGCTCTCGTGAACATTACAGGATCATAGGGGGCTCAGAATTGGGGGAGGGGAGCAAGGGGGAGCCATTGCACACAGAAGGTTATACCTTCATGCATAGATAAAACCCTTGAACCTTTAGAATCACATTAAGCTTCTAGGTTGAGTAATAATAACAATAATAATAACACTGTAAAAGAATCAGTTGTACGTCGGCCATATACTTCGGTCCTGTACTTATGTCTAATTTTAGGCCATCTAGCGAAGTTCTGGTCAGACTGGTATCTGGGGAGTCAGTAAAACTCAAAAAGGGCCGTCATTGACATCATTCTTTAAAGGACAGACTGTTTTCAGAAAATAGAATGTTTCAAATAGTTTTTGATTAGTAAACTGTAATTCAAAAAATGGATTCTGCTAGAGGCAAGCAGTTGACAGCTATACTTGTTCATCAGGTTCCATGCTTTTACATGGCAGACAGCTGCAAACAATGAACACATGTGATGTGAGCTAACGTATAATGGTTTAGGTGAGGGCAGGTCCGAAATGTCAGTTATCATTATGGAAGTAGAATAGTCCTCGGTGTGAATCAGTGCGGTAAAGGACACGTACTCAGTTATTATAGAGACACGGTCACCTTGCCCATGCAGGACAAAGTGACACCCGTGTCCTATTGACACCATTGATGGGGCAATATTCTTCCCACTAGTACCATGATTAGGCCCTATTCCTTCCACTGACACCAATGATAGGGCACTATTCCTTCCACTAATACCAATGATGGGACACTATTCCTCCCACTGATACCAATGATGGGACACTATTCCTTCCACTAATACCAATGATGGGACACTATTCCTTCCACTGATACCAATGATGGGACACTATTCCTTCCACTGACACCAATGATAGGGCACTATTCCTCCCACTGACACCAATGATGGGGCACTATTCCTTCCACTAATACCAATGATGGGACACTATTCCTTCCACTGACACCAATGATAAGGCACTATTCCTTCCACTAATACCAATGATGGGACACTATTCCTCCCACTGATACCAATGATGGGGCACTATTCCTTCCACTAATACCAATGATGGGACACTATTCCTTCCACTGACACCAATGATAGGGCACTATTCCTTCCACTGACACCAATGATTAGGCCCTATTCCTCCTACATATGACCACCGGTGCTATGTAATTTTTTTTTCTCCCACTGACCACCAACCCTGAGACATTGGGGTTGATTTACTAAAATTGGAGAGTGCTAAATCTGGTGCAGCTCTGCATGGTAGCTAATCAGCTTCTAATTTCAGCTTGTTCAAGCTTTAAGCTTTGACAAAAAAAAAACCTGGAAGCTGATTGGTTTAGAGCTGCAACAGATCTTGCATTCTTCAGATTTAGTAAATTAACTCCACTGTCTACTCCCACCGATGCCGGGACATTTTCTACTCCCACCGATGCTGGGACATTTTTTACTCCCACCGATGCTGGGACATTTTCTGCTCCAACTGGTGCCTGGACATTTTTTACTCCCACCTATGTCGGGACATTTTCTGCTCCCACTGATGTCAGGACATTTTCTGCTCCCACTGATGCCGAGAGATTTTCTGCTCCCACTGATGCCAGGACATTTTCTACTCCCACGGATGCCGAGAGATTTTCTACTCCCACCAATGCCGGGACATTTTCTACTACCACCGATACCGGGACATTTTCTACTGTCACCGATACCAGGACATTTTCTACTCCCACCGATACCGGGACATTTTCTACTACCACAGATACAGGGACATTTTCTACTCCCACCGATACCAGGACATTTTCTACTCCCACTGATACCAGGACATTTTCTACTCCCACGGATGCCAAGAGATTTTCTACTTCCACCAATGCCGTGACATTTTCTGCTCCCACTGGCCACTGTCCAGCCCCCCTAAAGTCTGAAGTTCAGTAAACTGGGCCTTTGTTCAGAATGTTTGGTGACCTCTGGCCTATCCCATTGCCTGAGGGCAGTTACCACCATCATAGATCTATGGGTAAGTCTAAGCAGATTTGTCTGTGAATTAATCCTAAAAGTATGTTGGTAATGTACAAAGAACAGTTTGTGAACCCCTGGGGTATAGCTGCCCTTTAAATATACAAAAAAAAAAAATCCTTACACAACGAATAAAATACGTAGTTGTCTGAATAAACATGAGATGCCCCAGACAAACAATGAATCACTTCACTTCTGTACTAGACAACGGCTGAACATTTACGTGCAACTATGCATGTGGAAAAAAGGGAGAGAGAACGCCTTTATTTCTATAGTAGTGGCAACTGGTACAGCCGAGTACTCTGGACACAGCAACACTCCTGCAATAAAGAGGAACACCTCTCTCTAATGGTGAAGAGGCAGCACATGGGCCATGGGTTGGGTTTTCTAGTAAAACACAGGGCTGGTCAACAATTCATTGGCCGAATCACTTCCTTCACAGACATGAAATCACTTTTGGCGAAGCTAAGTATGTTTTCGAACATTGGGTGGGATCCACGGTTAAAGAAAAAGTACAGTTGCGGAAAAAACGTAAACGCCGATGTTATTTCTTTGACTGTGAGTCACAAAAGTACTGTAAAGCTTCCAACTAATTCTCGTTTGGAGGGACAGTCCATCTTTTGGGGGCTAAATCCCTCTGTCTTTCTAGCCACCAGCACTGTCATTAGTGGAAATAATTGGAGTGTAGACACTCTTTGACTTGGAAACCTAAATCAAAGCTTTACTCCAAGGGATTTCTAATGACCCTCGCAGTGTACAAGAGTTATTTAACCTCCTCGGCGGTATGATTCTTTCCGATTTTTTGTGCTGAAAGCGGTACCATTTTTTTGCATGGAAATATGTAGTTTTTTATTGTAGGCTGTAATTTTTAGGAATAACTCACTGAAATCTGTCCGAACAAGAGTCTAGTAAACATCCCGGGGATGATAAAACTTGAAACACAAAATCATAAATTATAATTTAATAAATAATCATAAAAAATAATAATAAAATAATAATAAATTTAATTCAATAATATAATCAAACCAAAAACACTGAAATTTGAAATACAGAGGCAATTTCGCACATCGCTGAGCAAAGTCGCAGAATCGTTTTCAGTGTCTGATGACGAATTTCCCCCACGAATCATTATCACTCAATTCTGCAAGTGGTTCTGATTTACTATCGCTGTTCTAAAACCGCTTTTGACGTAAAGGGACGCTTTTTGGACGCCATGGACTTTTCTAAGTTTCCAGGCAGAAAGAACAGTCAAAATGCAGGCAGGGCGCCGGACAAAGCACTTGGGACAAAATGTATGTGAAATGCATTAAAAAAGCAATGACAGCAAAAATTACATTTTTAAAAAATTTCAAATTTCCAGCCGGTCCCGGCGCCCGTACGTCCCAACGTTACAGGGACCGGAACACAGAAGCCGGATGCCGGCATCGGCCGGAGGAGATGACCGGGGACGCTGCAGGGGACACATCGTGGGAGCGAAGGACAAGGTAAGTGCTGCAGGGACTCCCTATGCAGAGCCGCATGGTAAGCCCGAGTGTAGCTCGGGGTTACCGCTCTTGGTATAGAATGTTTACCCCGAGCTAAACTCGGGAAAACCGCTAAGGAGGTTAAAGTGATTGTAAATCTCAGACATGAAATCTGAACAAAGCATATCCCTCTATAGTGTGTACTTGTCTCAATTAACCTCCCTGGCGGTATTCCCGAGTGTAGCTCAGGGTAAAGTTTCAGTACCAAAAGCGGTAACCCCCCCGAGCTACACTCGGGAATACACTGCAGCATTGCTCAGGGATTCCCTCCAGCACTTGCCTTGTCCTGCGCTCCTGCGATGTCCCCCCTGCAGTGTCCCCAGCAACGTCCTCTGGCCGATGTCGGCATCCATCTTCCGGGTTCCATTCCCTGCGACGTTGGGACGTACGGGAGACGGAACCGACGGGAGATTCAAAAATTTTAAAAGTGACATTCACTCAATACACTAAAATCACATAGTATAACATTCCTGTATCAAACCATTTCACATACATTTTGTCCCGAGTGCTTTGTCCGGCGCCCTGCCTGCATTTTGACTGTTCTTTCTGCCTGGAAAAAGCGTCCCTTTAGGTCAAAAGCGGTTTTAGACCGGCTAGAGAACAGCGATAGTAAATCAGAACCAATTGAGTGATAATGATTCGTGGGGGAAATTCGGCATCAGACACTGAAAACGATTTTACAACTGAACTGAGCGATGTGCGAACTTGGCGCTATATTTCACATTTCAGTGTTTTTGGTTTGATTATATTATTGAATTCAATTTATTATTATATTATTATTTTTTATGATTATTTATTATATTATCATTTATGATTTTGTGCTTCAAATTTTATCATACCCGGGATGTTTACTAGACTCTTGTTCGGACAGATTTCAGTGAGTTATTCCTAAGAATTACAGGCCTACAATAAAAAAACTACATATTTCCATGCAAAAAAAAGTACCGCTTTGAGCACAGAAATACTGACATAATTAGACCGCTAGGGAGGTTAAGAGCACCAAGTGTCATTTCTGTCTGCTGCTTCGTTCCTCTACTATCAGTATGAATCGCTCCTGACAAGATTGACACCAGGAGAAAAGAGGTGACAGGGTCGGGACCTCCAGCACACAGCCTGTGATTGGCAGCCTCAGCTCTGTTCCTGTGAGCTGTGTGGAGGCGGGTGTCTTTTCCCTCCAATCAGCTCTCAGAGCTCTCCCCACTGAGCTCTGCAGAGTGGAATTTCAGCTCTCTGTCCCCTATTTTCTGAAAGCTCAGAGAAGCTGTGTACATTCTGGACTTTAATCGGCTGTGGAGAATAGAAGATTACAGATAAACAGGTACAAATTATGTAGGAGGATTTGTTATATCTCTGTAAATCACCTGAAGCCAGCCACTTCATTGGGTATATTTAAGTGCTTACAACCACTGTATGTCCTGCAAATTCAAGCAGAGCTGCACTGCATCTGAGCACCATAAATCAAAAAACACTGTTTAATTCATTTTTAATATTCAAAGCAAACTCCCCCATCCATCTCCATGCTTTATCTTGCTGGGAAATCACTTGGAACTCCCCCCCCCCCCAATAGCCAGGGGCGTATTTACCACAAGGCAAACAAGGCATTTGCCTAGGGTGGCATCTTTCAGGGGGGCAACGCCATCCCCCTAAAGAAGTGATGGAAGAAAAGATACACACAGCATGGGAACCAGGTGGGATCTGAGAGAGGCTGTAGGCTACTTGATGGTGTATGTAGAGTCTGACTCTTGTTCCCGGGGATGTCCGCTCCTGTGAAGGTGAGTGTCTTCTCTTTTGCCAGGGTGGGGGGGAGTTGCCAGTGTATGGGGGGGGCGGTGGTGGTATAAGGCTCTCTCAGGTGGGGGTGGGGGGGCTGGGGTGTTGTTGGTCAATGTCAGCCACTCTTCATGGGGGAGGGTGTCAGGGTCTCTTTGTGGGGGCAGCTGATTTTTGTGTTGCCTAGGGTAGCACGAAACTTAAATACACCACTGCCCCCAGCATTTCTAGCTGTGGCCATCTTGAGTATGGGCAGATGATTTATGTAGCATTCACCTCCTGGAATCAATCTACCTTTAGCTCAGGCATGCAAGAGGGAGTGAATTCTTAGTGGAGAAAACCCCTTCTCCCCTCCTTAACCTCCCTGGCGGTATGATTCCTTCCGATTTTTTGTGCTGAAAGCGGTACCATTTTTTTGCATGGAAATATGTAGTTTTTTATTGTAGGCTGTAATTTTTAGGAATAACTCACTGAAATCTGTCCGAACAAGAGTCTAGTAAACATCCCGGGTAGGATAAAACTTGAAACACGAAATCATAAATTATAATTTAATAAATAATCATAAAAAATAATAATATAATAATAATACATTTAATTCAATAATATAATCAAACCAAAACCACTGAAATGTGAAATAGAGCGCCAAGTTCGCACATCACTGAGCAAAGTCGCAGAATCGTTTTCAGTGTCTGATGAGGAATTTCCCCCATGAATCATTATCACTCAATTCTGCAAGTGGTTCTGATTTACTATCGCTGTTCTCTAGCCGGTCTAAAACCGCTTTTGACCTAAAGGGACGCTTTTTGGACGCCATGGACATTTCTCAGTTTCCAGGCAGAAAGAACAGTCAAAATGCAGGCAGGGCGCCGGACAAAGCACTCGGGACAATATGTATGTGAAATGCATTGAAACAGCAATGACAGCTAAAATGACATTTTTAAAAAATTTCAAATTTGCCGCCGGTTCCGGCGCCCGTACGTCCCGACGTCACAGGGACCGGAACACGAAAGCCGGATGCCGGCATCGGCCGGAGGAGATGGCCGGGGACGCTGCAGGGGACACATCGCGGGAGCCAAGGACAAGGTGAGTTCTGCAGGGACCCCCTGAGCAACGCCGCATGGTAAGCCCGAGTGTAGCTCGGGGTTACTGCTCTTGGTATAGAAATTTTACCCCGAGCTACACTCGGGATTACCGCTAAGGAGGTTAAGACTCCTGGGATTTATGTAAAAAAAAGGTTAAAACAAGTAAATATAATATACCTAGCAGCATAAGGATTAAAAACAGTCAATGTTGACCGACAGGGAAGTTCTGCTTTAAGTTTCATAGATCAATGTGATCCAGGGGCGGACTGACCATTTGGAAACTCGGGCACTGCCCAAGGGCCCGGGGTCAGTAGGGGGCCCCATGAGATGCCCCTGGTACCTTTTTCATAGGCTTTTTTGAGTTTGGGCAAGGACGTGTGGGAAGAGACTTTCAATTTCACAAATGTAGCTAGTCCAACAGGACATGGGTGCTTGTCAGTAACCATGCATGTACAGTGCAGGAAAACGCATATACAGTATCACACATTTATATTGACTTCTCAACAGATATTGAAGGATGGAAAAATGTACCCGAAACTATTTTCCGTAATGTATGGCAATGCAACTGACCTGACACATTGCAAACAATGGGATGCTAAGTTGTTGTGATGCATGGTAATGTATGTCCTATGAAGCATACTGTAGGTGTGAACAGGACCCAACCCTCCCAGGAGCCCTAATACTAACCTTAACACTAATCCACATACCAACCCTCCCTGTAATCCGAAAGATAACTCTCCTACTAACCCCTCCTGTAACCCTAACACTAACCCCCACATTAACCATCCAGTTATCTCTCACAACAACCATCCCTGTACCTCTAACATTAACCTTGACATAAACCCAACACTAACCCTTCCTGTAACCCTAACACCAATTCCAACACTAATCACTCTATCTAACACTTCCCCCTCACATTGGGGTCCCCATCAGTTACACCTTACAATAGGGTCCCCATCAGAGTTCTTTCTCTCATCAGGGTCCCCATCAAAGTTATTTCTCTCATCAGGGTCCCCATCAGAGTTCCCCCTTACATCAGAGTTCCAATCAGAGTTTTCCCTTGCATCAAGATCCCCATCAGAGTCCCCCCTCGCATCAGGGTCCCTATGAGAGTTTCCCCTTGCATCAGGATCCCCATCAGAGTCCCCCCTCGCATCAGGGTCCCTATGAGAGTTTCCCCTTACATCAGGGTCCCTATGAGAGTTTCCCCTTACATCAGGGTCCCTATGAGAGTTCCCTCTTGCACCAGGGTCTCCATTAGAATTCCCCTTCACACCAGGGTCCCCATCAAAGTTCCTCCTCACATCAGGCTCCCCATGAGAATTCCCCCTCACATCAGGATCCACATCAGATCTCCTCTTCAGATCAGGGTCCCCATCACAGTTCCTCCTTCACATCAGAGTCCCCATCAGTTTCCCCTTTCACATTAGGGTCCCCATGAGAGTTCCTCCTCACATTAGGGTCCCCATCAGAGTCCCCCTTCACATCAGAGTCCCCATCAGAGTCCCCTTTCACATTAGGGTCCCCATCTGTGTCCCCCCTCACAGTAGGGTCCCCATCAGAGTTCCTCCTTACATCAGGGTCTCCCACAGAGTTCCCCATTGCATCAGGGTCCCTATGAGAGTTCCCCCTTGCATCAGGGTCTCCATCAGAGTCCCCCTTCACATCAGGCTCCCCATCAGAATCCCCCTCACATCAGACTCCCCATCAGAGTCCCCCCTCACATCAGGCTCCCCATCAGAGTTCCCCCTCACATCAGGCTCCCCATCAGATTCCCCCTCTAACATCAGGCTCTCCATCAGAGTTCCCCCTCACATCAGGGTCCCCATCAGAGTTCCCCATTGCATCAGGACACCTATGAGAGTTCTTCCTCAGATCAGGGTCCCCATCAGAGTTCCCTCCTCACATCAGGGTTCCCATCAGAGTCCCCTTTCATATTAGGGTCTCCATCAGAGTCCCTGCCTCACATCAGGGTCTCCATCAGAGTCCCCCCTCACATCAAGCTCCCCTTCAGAGTTCCCCCTCACATCAGGGTTCCCAGCAGAGTTCTTCTTCAGATCAGGGTTCTCATCAGAGTTCCTCCTCAGATCAGGGTCCCCATGAGGGTTCCTCCTCACATCATGGTCCCCATCAGAGTTCCCCCTCACATCAGGATCCCTATGAGAGTTCCCCCTTTCATCAGGGTCCCTATGAGAGTTCTTCTTCAAATATGGGTCCCCATCAGAGTTCCCCCTCACCCCAGGCTCCCAATCAGAGTTCCCCCTCACATCAGGCTCCCCTTAAGAATTCCCCCTCACATTAGGGTCCCCATCAGAGTTCCCCCTCACCCCAGGCTCCCAACCAGAGTTCCCCCTCACATCAGGCTCCCCTTAATAATTCACCCTCACATTAGGGTCCCTATGAGAGTTCCCCCTTGCATCAGGGTCCCGATGAGAGTTCTTCCTCACATATGGGTCCACATCAAAATTCCCCCTCACATCAGGGTCCCCATTAGAGTCCCCCTTACACCATTTGTTTTTTACACGTCGAAGAGGCAGGGTAATATCAGACGCAGTCTACGATTTCTTTTATTGGGCCAAAACCTTCATAGGCGTTCATCTCCCGAACAATGTCCCTGTATTCACAAATCAGACAAAAGTCATTAGATTTTCACAGGGCACTGCGGTGGAATTTTGTGTTTTGCCTGAAATCCCCTTCTAACAAGGGAATGGGTGTTGCGCCGAAAGGCTAAACTGTACCAGATCGGTGATCATCGTCACCCCTCCCTAGTCCCTGGCAGCAGACTTCTGCTCAGTACGTCATCTACACATTGTTACGGGGCTGGCATATACATTGTGAAAAGACCTCAATGCTGTCATGAGTAAGCAGGCTGTACAATACATATGAGCTCTTCCTGCATTTCCGGGGAAGCCATTACTCAGCGAAACCTGACCTACCACTTGTCACAACGCATTGATGTACCTTCCCCCGCAGCAACATTCCGATATTTCATCAATACACAATTGTGAAAAATACCTGTCTGCAGAATTGACAGCCACTTGTCTAGTAGATTAATCACAGGGGAATATTTATAAAGCAATTAAAACTCAACTCTTGACACAGCAAAAATAAAAAAAAACCCTTGCAATGGCTCCTACCTCATTATTGCCCCGCACTGCAAGGGTTAAAATTGTTGGAAAAAAGTGGAAACCGCACCATCCTAAAGCTAGACTTACAAGTAGGGTGCACTTGGAAGGGTAACGCCCATCACAAACAAACATTTCCCAGCATAGCTACCAACTAGCCTGCAAAACAACCAAAATGAATCCTGTCTAACAATTCACATTAACCACTTGACCTCCTGAGGATTTACCCCCCTTAATGACCAGGCCTCTTTTTCCTACTTGGAGCTGCACTAATTCAACTGATAATTGCGCGGTCATGCAATGCTGCACCCAAACGAAATTTACGTCCTTTTTTTCACACAAATAGAGCTTTCTTTCGGTGGTATTTGATCACCTGTGCGCTTTTTATTTTTCACGCTATAAACAAAAAAAGGCAAAAAATTTTGAAGAAAAACAATATTTACTTTCTTTTATTTTACTTACTTTCAGCTATAAAAAATATATAGTAAACTCAAAGTTGGTTATAAATTTAGGCCAAAATGTATTCTGCTCCATGTTTTTGGTAAAAAAAATCCCAATAAGTGTATATTGATTGCTTTGTGTGGAAGTTATAGCGTCTACAAACTATGGTATAGATACTGCAATTTACGCCATTTTTCTGCTATACAGCGCTGCGCTAGTTTAACGGACAATTGCGCAGTCATGCAATACGGTACATAAATGAAATTTACATCCTTTTTTTCCCCACAAATTGAGCTTTCTTTTGGTGGTATTTGATCGCCTGTGCGGTTTTTTGCGCTATAAAAAAAAAGGCTGACAATTTTGAGGAAAAAAAACAATATTTTGGACTTTTTGCTATAAAACATGTCCAGTAAAAAAAAATGCAAAAATCAAATTTAGTCATAAATTTCTGCCAAAATGCATTCTGCGACATGTCTTTGCTAAAAAAAAATCCCAATACGTGTAAATTAATTGGTTTACGTGAAAGTTATAGCGTTTACAAATGGCGGGAAAGATCCTGGGATTTTTAGGTTTTTTTTTATACTAATAATGGCGGCGATCAGCGAATTATGGCGGCGATCAGGGACTTATGGCAGCGACCAGCGACTTATGACGGGACTGCGGGACTGCGGCGGACATTCCAACATTGGGGGGTACTGACTTGGGGTCACTGACATCCCCAAAAACACTAATACAGTGATCAGTGCAAAAAAAAAAACACTGACACTGTACTAATGGCACTGGGGAGGAAGGGGTTAACTTTATTTTGCAGGGAAGGGTTATAGGAGTGAGGGGAGTGTTTTACTAGGGGGCGGGGGTGTGTACTGGATGGGACAAGGCTGATCGAGAAAGAGAAACTGTTCTTTCTCGATCAGCTCATCCTCGAGCTGACAGGGAAGTGACAGACAGCACAGCTACTGCAGCTGTGCACTCTGTCACGGTTTGCCGCCGATCGCCGGGACATAGCCACTAAGGACCGGCTGTGACCCGGCGACTCACATCTGCGGCGGTGATCGGCGGGACAGATAGGGCGGTGGCGCGCCTCGCGCGTGCCCCCTATTTGTTTACAAAACACAAACATGGTTTTGCCTGCCAGTGCCGCCCTGCCGCCGTATATCTACAGTGGCTGGGCGGCAAGTGGTTAAAAACGGGTTAGTTTGCACACATTTGCAGATATATGTCACAGTGCCTACGTCAAGGCTCCTCTTTGCACTGCGGTCCTAACTCTGTCATTTCCAGAGTCTCCTGAGTTGGATCACATATAGCAGTGGATAGATTATAGCACATATAGCAGTGGAAGGGTAGGTTTGCCTGGAGGGAGCCCACCCCTCCTTAAAGGCACAGGGACGTTTGTGATGTGCACTGCCCTTCCCTGTGTACCTTACTGCCTAGTGATAGGTTGTTGTGGTTGTGATTCGGGGATGCACTGGAGGCCTTCAGCTGCCATTGTTCTCTTATTGGGCATAACAGTGCCTTTAAGGAGGGGTGGGATTCCTCCAGGTAATCCTGCCTTTAATCTACCCACAGCTACATATGCGTCAACTTGGAGACTCTCAAATATATAATATTAGGACCGCATTACACAGGACAGAGGAGCCTTGACATAGTCACTGCAGCTTACTCATATATTTACAAAACTCTATGGTTTTTAATGAGAATTGTTAGACAGGGTCAGTTTGGTTGTTTTGAAGGCTGGTTAGTAAGTGTGCTGGGAAATCTTTGTGATTGTAAACCCTTACATATACCCAGTGAAGTGATTATCATCGGGTGATACACAGAGATAGAACAAATCCTCCTACATAAGTTGTACCTGTATATCTGTAGCTCTCTCTTCTCTACAGCCTTCTCAAGCACACATTTTACACAGCATTTATGAGCTCCAGAAGGCAGGGGGCGTGGATCTGATATCACACACTGCACAGCATAGAGCAGGGAACTGAGTGTAATCTGAGGCCTGAGTGGAGGGAATGCCCCCCATACACGGTTTCATAGAAAAACATTTGATTTGCACAGTTAATCCATCAAGGCTTCTATGTACTGTGGTGGGGTTGAAACATGCGCAGTTGCATCAGGGGGACATATCTAAATGGGAGACACATCTTGCCGCTGCACTGGTGTCACCCCGTATAGGTTGCATGCCGACAATCCCCGCAGGATCATCGGCATGCAACCTATATGGGGTGACACCAGACCCGCACCAAGAAAAGGTAAGTTGTAAAGAAAGCTGACGATCCCTGCAGGATCCATCTTGTGGGGATCGTCGGCTTGCGTTACAACTTACCTTTTTGGGGAGCGGGCCCGGTGTCACCCCATATAGGTTGCATGCCGATGATCCTGCGGGGATCGTCAGTTTGTGTTACAACTTACTTTTTTGTGAAGCGGGTCCGGTGTCACCCCATATAGGTTGCATGCCGATGATCCTGCGGGGATCGTCAGTTTGTGTTACAACTTACTTTTTTGTGAAGCGGGTCCGGTGTCACCCCATATAGGTTGCATGCGGATGATCCTGCGGGGATCGTCAGCTTGCGTTACAACTTAATTTTTGTGGAGCGGGCCTCCTGCATGCGGAGATCATTGGCATGCAACCTATATGGGGTGACACCGGTTCCGCACCAAGAAAAGGTAAGTTGTAAAGAAAGCTGACGATCTCCACAGGATCCATCCTGCTGGGATCGTCAGCTTGCGTTACAACTTACTTTTTTGTGGAGTGGGCCCGGTGTCACCTCATATAGGTTGCATGCCGATGATCCTGCGGGGATCATCGGCATGCAACCTATATGGGCTGACACCAGACCCGCACCAAGAAAAGGTAAGTTGTAAAGAAAGCTGACGATCCCCGCAGGATCCATCTTGTGGGGATCGTCGGCTTGCGTTACAACTTACCTTTTTGGGGAGCGGGCCCGGTGTCACCCCATATAGGTTGCATGCCGATGATCCTGCGGGGATCGTCAGTTTGTGTTACAACTTACTTTTTTGTGAAGCGGTTCCGGTGTCACCCCATATAGGTTGCATGCGGATGATCCTGCGGGGATCGTCAGCTTGCGTTACAACTTAATTTTTGTGGAGCGGGCCTCCTGCATGCGGAGATCATTGGCATGCAACCTATATGGGGTGACACCGGTCCCGCACCAAGAAAAGGTAAGTTGTAAAGAAAGCTGACGATCTCCACAGGATCCATCCTGCTGGGATCGTCAGCTTGCGTTACAACTTACCTTTTTGGGGAGCGGGCCCGGTGTCACCCCATATAGGTTGCATGCCGATGATCCTGCGGGGATCATCGGCATGCAACCTATATGGGCTGACACCAGACCCGCACCAAGAAAAGGTAAGTTGTAAAGAAAGCTGACGATCCCCGCAGGATCCATCTTGTGGGGATCGTCGGCTTGCGTTACAACTTACCTTTTTGTGGAGCAGGCCCGGTGTCACCCCATATAGGTTGCATGCCAATAATCCTGCGGGGAGTGTCGGCATGCAACCTATATGGGGTGACACCGGTGCAGCGGCAAGATGTGTCTCCCATGTAGATATGTCCCCCTGAAGCAACTGCCTCGGGAGGCCACTGCTCCTAAGTTCCTCTTTGTGGCCCAAAGCCTAGGCAGTCTGAATCACACGGGTCTGTGGATTGACGTGGAATAACATTGAGAGTCTTCCGTGGTATTAGAAGTTCAGTTACATTTTCTAAGCAGCGGTGGAATGCGGCTATACGGTTATTTTGGTCGCTTTGCTGAAGAGGGCAGGGAAAGGAGTGGGGAGGTAGGTTCTGCTTTTACGCAAGGTACTCTTTATTCTTTAACAGCTTATAACGTGACATGCAGAAATGTCACTTACAGTTTTATTAGCTCTTTATTGGCTTTGCGTAGAGGTCAGAAAAAGAAAGAACTTACACTAGACATTGGAAAAAATTCCAAAAGTAACATATATCATTCAGAAACGGGTTATAAATAAACATTATATGACAAAGTCAAGGCAGACGTGGTTCGTCAAAGGAGTGGCATATGAATAACACCAAAAGTATACTGTATGTAGACAAAAATATTACAGTATAACAATCAGTCTATTTTAAGATAAGGAGTTCTCTAGAAAAGTGATTACAAGTCAATCTGGGGCCAGAGAACACAGCTTACCTAAGAAGTATAATGAGTGTATTGGGCTGATGGCTTGTCAAGGCACCACGTCCCACTTGTCATGCTAGGTTCAGAGTTGACGCATAAATATTGTAAACAATATCATAAAAAAATATTTTGAATAAATCTTTATTAGGTGTACCTAATAAAGTGGCCGGAGAGTGTATACTATATTTGTTTATTTTTATCAATTTACAATTTGATTACAGTATTTGTTTATTTTTATCAATTTACAATTTGATTACAGTATTTGTTTATTTTTATCAATTTACAATTTGATTACAGTATTTGTTTATTTTTATCAAATTAAATAATTCAAAGTAAGCAAACAGAAGAACAATCTAAATCAAAACAATATTTTTAATACATCTTAAAATCACTTGGTGTTTTTTTTTTTTTTTTAGGGCTATGAAAATAAATACACAGTATGGCAGCACAGTGGCAAAGTGGTTAGCACTTCTGCCTGGCAGTGCTAGGGTTCGAATCCCAACCACAGCACCACCTGCCTGGAGTTCACATGTTCTCCCTGTGCCTGTGTGGGTTTCCTCAGGGTACTCTGATTTCCTCCAAAGACATGCTGGTAGGTTAATTGGATCCTGTCTAAACTGGCCCTAGTATGTGTATGTATGAATGCATGCAGGGGCGGACTGACTCATGGGCCCCCCAGCAATAGGGGATCATGGGGCCCCTGTGTCCTTGCCCAAACTCAAAAAAGCCTATGAAAAAGGTACCAGGGGCATCTCATGGGGCCCCCTACTGACCCCGGGCCCTCGGGCAATGCCCGAGTTTCCAAACTGTCAGTCCGCCCCTGTATGAATGTAAGCTAGGGACCTGGCAGTACTAGGCTTGTTGGTTCAAATCCTGACCACGGCACCACATGCCTGGAGTTTGCATGTTCTCGTGCCTGTATGGGTTTCCTCATGATACTCCAGTTTCCTCCCACACACCAAAGCCATGCTGGTAGGTTAATTGGATCCTGTCTAAACTGGCCCTAGTATGTGTATGTATGAATGTAAGCTAGGGACCTAGCAGTACTAGGATCATCAGTTCAAATCCCGACCATGGCACCACCTGCCTGGAGTTTGTATGTTCTCACTCTGCCTGTGTGGGTTTCCTCAGGGTACTCCGGTTTAATCCAAAGACGTGCTGGTAGGTTAATTGGATCCTGTCTAAATTGGTACTAGTATGTATAAGTATGAATGCAAGCTAGGGACCTGGCAGTACTCGGGTCGTTGGTTTGAATCCTGACCACAGCACCACCTGCCTGGAGTTCACATGTTCTCCCTGTGCCTGTATGGGTTTCCTCACGGTACTCCAGTTTCCTCCCACACTCCAAAGACATGCTGGTAGCTTAATTTGATCCTGTCTAAATTGGCCCTAGTATGTGTATGTATGAATGTGAGTTAGGGACCTTAGATTGTACGCCCCTTGAGGGTTAGGGACTGATGTGAATGTACAATATGTATGTAAAGTGCTGTGTAAATGGATGGCGCTATATAAGTACCTGAAATAATAAATAAAAATAAATATACAATATAACCTGGTCAATTTATCAATACAGTATATTACATTCATACCCCCATATAGATAACACCTGACCAGCAAACTTGGATGTCTTTACAAATATACATTTTTATATTATATACAGAACTGTGCAAAGGTTAAAGGTAAGTGTGAAGAAATTCTGTAAAATAAGAATGCTTTCCAAAATATACACTCATCGGCCACTTTATTAAGTACACCTGTGCAATTGCTTGGTAACTCAAATTGCTAATCAGCCAATCACACGGCAGCAACTCAATGCATTTAAGCATCTAGAAGTGGTGATGCCAACACATCACAAACAGGGGCGGACTGACCATTTGGAAACTCGGGCACTGCCCGAGGGCCCGGGGACAGTAGGGGGCCCCATGAGATGCCCCTGGTACCTTTTTCATAGGCTTTTTTGAGTTTAGGCAAGGACACAGGGGCCCCATGATCCCCTATTGCCCGGGGGCCCCATGAGTTGTCAGTCCGCCCCTGATCACAAATGATCCTCCAGCTGAGGGGAGGGGGCAGCAAAGGGGAGGAAGAAAAGGACAGAGGAAGATGTCAGGTGTCTGGGGCCAGTGTAGCAGTTGTGCTGCCGCTCCTTCCAGTGTTCCTCTCAGACTCAGCCCCTTACTGCAAGTGAATTGGGAAGAAAGGGGATTTAGGTGACTGTGAATTTGGTATGGTTGTTGGTGCCAGACAAGCTGGTCTGAGTATTTCAAAAACTGCTGATCTACTGGGATTTTCACGCACAACCATCTCTAGGGTTTCCAGAGAATGGTCCGAAAAAGAGAAAATCTCCAGCGAGCGGCAGTTGTGTGGAGGAAAATGCCTTGTTGATGTCAGACGTCAGAGGAGAATGGGCAGACTGGTCACTGCGACATTCAGATGGTAGGGTCAGAATTTGGTGTAACCAACATGGAAGCATGGATCCATCCTGCCTTGTATCAATGGTTCAGGCTGGTGGTGGTGGTGTCATGGTGTGGTGGATCCATCCTGCCTTGTATCAATGGTTCAGGCTGGTGGTGGTGGTGTCATGGTGTGGTGGATCCATCCTGCCTTGTATCTACGGTTCAGGCTGGTGGTGTCAGTGTGGTGGATCCATCCTGCCTTGTATCAATGGTTCAGGCTGGTGGTGGTGGTGTCATGGTGAGGTGGATCCATCCTGCCTTGTATCAATAGTTTAGGCTGGTGGCGGTGGTGGTGTAATGGTGTGGGGGAGATTTTCTTGGCATTAGCAAGGTGTACCTAATATAGTGGCCAGTAAGTGTACAAGTTATTGTTTATTTTTATCAATTTACATAATGAAAAGTGAGCAAACAGAAGAAAAATCGAAATCAAATCAATATTTGGTGTGACTACACTTTGGCTTCAAACCCGCATCAGTTCAATTCATCATGCTCTTTTGATGAAGCACAAAGAAACGGATAAAGTTGAGGACTGTAGATGCAGTGGTTGGCCAAGGAAACTTAATGTAGCAGATGAAAGACACATCATGCTTACTTCTCTCCGACATGGGGAGTGTCCAGCATTGGAAGATGTCCAGCAGTGTGATAAGCACAGAGCTGGAGGAAACCAGTGGGACCCAGGTACACCCATCTACTGTCCGGAGAAGTCTGGCCAGAAGTGGCCTTCGCTGAAAAATTGAGGCCAAACAGCCATACCTCTGATGTGAAAACAAGGCTAGTGACTCAACTATGCACGAAAACATAGGAACTGGGGTGCTGAAAAATGGCAGCAGGTGCTCTGGACTCAGAATTTGCATCAAAATTTGAAACATTTGGCTGTAACAGGAGGCAGTTTGTTGGTGAAGGTCTGGAGAGCGGTACAATAATGAGTGTCTGTAGGCAACAGTGAAGGAAGTCCAACATTGTGGAGGTTCCTTGAAAGTTTGGGGTTGCATTTCTGCAAATGAAGTTGGAGATTTGGTCAGGATCCTCAATGCTGAGAAATACAGGCAGATACGTATCCATCATACCATACAATCAGGGAGGCGTGTGATTGTCTCCAAATGTATTCTACAGCAGGAAATACAGGTGAAACTCGAAAAATTAGAATATCGTGCAAAAGTTCATTTATTTCAGTAATGCAACTTAAAAGGTAAAACAAATATATGAGATAGACTCATTACATGCAAAGCAAGATAGTTCAAGCCGTGATTTGTCATCATTGTGATGATTATGGCTTACAGCTCATGAAAACCCCAAATCCACAATCTCAGAAAATGAGAATATTCCATGCAATCAATAAAACAAGGATTGTACAGAGAACAATATCGGACCTCTGAAAAGTAGAAGCTGCATATGTACTCAGTACTTGGTTTGGGCCCCTTTTGCAGCAATTACTGCCTCAATGCGGCGTGGCATGGAAGCTATCAGCCTGTGGCACTGCTGAGGTGTTATGGAAGACCAGGATGCTTCAATAGTGGCCTTCAGCTCTTCTGCATTGTTCAGTCTCATGTCTCTCATTTTTCTCTTGGCAATGCCTCATAGATTCTCTATGGGGTTCAGGTCAGGCGAGTTTTCTGGCCAATCAAGCACAGTAATCCCACGGCCATTGAACCAGGTTTTGGTGCTTTTGGCAGTGTGGGCGGAAAATGAAGTCAGCATCCCCATGAAGCTCGTCTGTGGAAGGAAGCATGAAGTGCTCCAAAATCTCCTGGTAGACGGCTGCGTTGACCCTGGACTTAATGAAGCACAGTGGACCAACACCAGCAGATGACATGGCTCCCCAAATCAACACAGACTGTGGAAACTTCACACTGGACTTCAAGCACGATATTCTAATTTTTCGAGTTTCACCTGTACACTGTGTAAGCGGAATACGACATTTGAAGCCCATGTCCAGGATCCGTCTGTGTGTTGTGGCTCTTGATGCACTGACTCCAGCCTCAGTCCACTCCTTGTGAATGTCCCCAACACTTTTGAATTGCCTTTTCCTGACAATCCTCTCCAGGCTGCAGTCATCCCTGCTGCTTGTACACCTTTTTCTTCCACACTTTTCCCTTCCACATAACTTTCTTTTAACGTGCTTTGATACAGCACTTTGGGAACATCCACATTCTTTTTTCAATTACCTTTTGAGGCTTTCCCTCCTTATGGAGGGTGTCAATGATGGTTTTCTGCACAACTGTCAGGTCAGCAGTCTTTTCCATGATTGTGATTCCTACTGAACCAGACTGAGAGAACATTTAAAGGCTCAGGAACCCTTTGCAGGTGTTATGGCTTAATTAGCTGATTAGAGTGGGACACTTCGAGCCGAGAATATTGCACCTTTTCACAATTTTCTCATTTTCTGAGATTGTGGATTTGGAGTTTTCATGAGCTGTAAGCCATAATCATCACAATGATGACAAATCACGGCTTGAAGTATCTTGCTTTGCATGTAATGAGTCTATCTCATATATTAGTTTCACCTTTTAAGTTGCTGTACTGAAATAAATGAACTTTTGCACGATATTCAAATTTTTCGAGTTTCACCTGTACACTGTATATATATATATTGTAGGACTCAAAATTTCTACTTGACTGCTTGCATTTGGCGAGCTGAAATAACGCGGGGACAGGTGGTGCCACACTGGAGGGAGGCAGGCTGCATTGGAGCAAGGGGAGTCCAGTCCAGTGCTGTGCTCCTCTGTGTAAGTCTCTGTTTGAGGTATTTTATGTACAAGATCCTCTATGCAGAAAGTGACGTTAATGTGATTACATCCGTGCTGTGCTCTGCATGATTGGGGCCTGGGATGACAGGTTCTGGGCTTGTGGCGAGAAGTCTGAGTTGCTTCTGGGGTCATTTATTGACAGGCGCACCTGACCTGCTTCATGTTATGCTGTAGGCATAAACCAACACAACAGGAGAAGTTCTACTTGTCTCATTAGATTTGTATCAATAAAGAAGTCTTTGTTAAAGGAGTGTGGTCACCCGCTATGGTGTCAGGAAAACCACGATCAAGTTCATGGTCACTTCAAGATTTATTAAAAATTAAATAATTTTATTTTAAAGTGACGTTACATTTTAAAGTGTTCCTAAACCCACAACAGTACAATCAGTCTGTAGATGCAGTAAAGCATGCTTGTTATACTCACTGTGGAACCTAAGGGGTTAATCCTCAGCGTTGTGTAAAAAGGCTGTTTGATCCTGTCTTCTCTGATCCTCCCCTTCTTCCAGTGTCCCCCTCCTGATAAAACATGTCGTTGGAGACACTCTGCACATGCTTAGTTTGGTGTGTATTGCTAGAGAGGTTTTTTTTTTCTTGGGTGAGTGCATGTGATCAGCACAGAACCAATCAGTGCTGTACAGACAGAGGTCAGGGGTTCTGCATCCTCCTTGAGCAGAAAGGAAAACTCCTCCTACAAGCTTTAACATGTGCTTGGCTGGACACTGATAGAAGTTACAAGACTGCTCTAGCTGCTGATGAGAAAAGGTATTTAGCAGTTTATAATTACTAAAATAATTGCATTTCCATGTTGTGTGTACTGGGGAGACCAGATATAGTGAATGCAGGGTCCGGGGAGACCAGATATAGTGAATGCAGGGTCCGAGGAGAGCGGATATAGTGAATGCAGGGTCCGGGGAGACCAGATATAGTGAATGCGGGGTCCGGGCAGACCGGATATAGTGAATGCAGGGTCCGGGGAGACCAAATATAGTGAATGCCGGGTCCTGGGAGACCAGATATAGTGAATGCAGGGTCCAGGGAGATGGATATAGTGAATGCAGGGTCCTGGGGGAGACCAGATATAGTGAATGCAGGGTCCGGGGAGATCAGATATAGTGATTGCAGGGTCCGGGGAGATCAGATATAGTGATTGCAGGGTCCGGGGAGATCAGATAGAGTGAATGCAGGGTCCGGGGAGATCAGATATAGTAAATGCAGGGTACTAGGAGACCGGATATAGTGATTGCAGGGTCCAGGGAGATCAGATATAGTGAATGCATGATCCAGGGAGACCAGATATAGTGAATGCAGGGTCCGGGGAGACCAGATATAGTGAATGCAGGGTCCTGGGAGATCAGATATAGTGAATGCAGGGTCCGGGGAGATCAGATATAGTGATTGCAGGGTCCGGGGAGATCAGATAGAGTGAATGCAGGGTCCGGGGAGATCAGATAGAGTGAATGCAGGGTCCGGGGAGATCAGATATAGTGAATGCAGGGTCCTGGGAGAACAGATATAGTGAATGCCGGGTCCGGGGAGATCAGATATAGTGAATGCAGGGTCCGGGGAGATCAGATATAGTGAATGCCGGGTCCGGGGAGATCAGATATATTGAATGCAGGGTCCGGGGAGATCAGATATAGTGAATGCCGGGTCCTGGGTAAATAACACTTTCAGAGTTATTAAAAATGAAATATTTATTTAAAATGAAGTTATACTTTAAGATTTATCAAAAAATAAAATATCTTTTATTTTAAAGTGAAGGTACATTTTAGGATGTATTAACAATAACATACAGTCATTTTATTTAAATAAAAAATAAAATATTTGTTATTTTAAAGTGCAGTTACACGTTAAGATTTTTTTTTTTTAAAGTGAAGTTACACTTTAAGATTTATTAAAAATAACATTTTGGTTATTAAATTTCTTTACAACCTTTTTACGTCAACTCGGCATCTTAAAAGTTCCTTGGTAGCTTACGTAAGAAAGCATAATACACACAATAAAACCATGTATCCTTTAACCAGCGGCAGAACTCCAGGGTGTAGAGAAAACAGGTAGGGTAATATCACCTTGGAAACAAAAAAAAACATAAAAAGATAAAAATAACCTCTGAGGTCTGTGCTGGAGACTGAGAAATGATTTAAATACCTAACATAATCATATTTTTACCAGAACGGCGACTATTCTGGGGAACAGGGAATGCAAAAGAAAATACGACTATGGGTGTAATATGGAATAATTAGGCTGTGTGAAATAGATTTTTTTTTTCAACTCTCTACCCAGTGGAATTCCATCTTAAACCTTTTTGGGGAAGGCTTAGAACTTCTGTCTGGATTTAGATGTTAGGCTAAGTGTGGGTGGTGGCACTGAGCCCGATATTGCTATCAAAGTCTTTGGGAGACAAACTGAATTTGAATAGATTTTATTATTATTATTAACTATTATTATTATTGTTGTTAACTATTATTATTAACTATTATTATTATTGTTAACTAGTATTATTATTATTATTGGTAACTATTATTATTAACTATTATTATTATTGTTGTTAACTATTATTATTATTATTATTGGTAACTATTATTATTATTATTATTATTATTAACTATTATTATTATTATTGTTAACTATTATTATTATTAACTATGATTATTATTAACTATTATTATTATTATTGTTAACTATTAATATTATTATTATTATTATTATTATTAACTATTATTATTATTATTATTATTATTATTAACTATTATCATTATTATTATTAACTATTATTATTATTATTGTTAACTATTATTATTATTATTATTATTAATATTATTATTATTAACTATTATTATTATTATTATTATTATTAACTATTATTATTATTGTTGTTGTTATTATTATTATTATTGTTAACTATTATTATTATTATTATTACCTATTATTATTATGATTTTTATTTTGAAAACGATGGAAGCACCAGTCGATAAAAGATTTTATTCTGCAACAAATACCAACGCGTTTCGGGTTCCTGAACTGTAAATTGAAACCGAAGTAGGTGTATACATATCGTTCAGGCACTTGGACAAGGAAAGCATCCATAATCTGTACTTACCTACGTGGGTTCGAACGTACAGTCCAGGATGGTATCCCTTACCCTATGGTTATTGCTCTATAAGCCCTGAAGAAGGGGAGTTTCATGCCCCCACAAGTGACACTGTACTACTTGTGGGGGGTGATGAAGTTTTTTTTTTCTTTACACTGATTGCTTTTACACCCTTAAAGGCTGTAAAAGAATAATTTCTCCTTCTCTCTGGCTGCTTTCTTGCAGCTATTGAGAAATACTGTGAGAGCTGTGATTGGTCACAGCTTGTCACATGGTACAAGGCTGTTGTGAATAGCCCTGTACCATGTGATTTCTGTGATCATTCACAGATTTCACTAGTAGTAAGCAATGGTGTCAGAAGTGACATCTTGTTCACTACTGTTCATGTGATCACTGATTGGCCAATCAGTGATCACATGATCAGGACCTCACACAGAGGCCCCGTACAGCGATCGGTATACAGCGATCCCAGGGAGCGCGCACAGGCAGGGAATGCAGAGGCCGTTTATAAACGGCCACCCGCTCCTGCACTGCTCCTTTCCGGCCATTTATGTACATGGGCCGGACGGGAAGTGGATAATTATTAAAATGAATGAAATCGTGTTTTCAGTTTCTGGTGCTCAGAGGCAGTTTAGATCCGCTTTAAGCCACTGTGCCACCAAAGTAGGTGTGTACAGTTCATTCAGGCACAAGGATGGCCTCTGTGATCTGTACTTACCTACTTGGGTTTCAGTGTACAGTCCATGATGGTATCCCTTACCCTATGGGTATTGCTCTGACGAAGGAAGAGGTTTGAGCCCCCGAAACGCGTTGGTTTTTTTGTAAAGCGATGGCATACATCTTAGGAGTCTTCATGGGCCTTTTTTTTTTTCTTTCATCCGAAGAAGGGAACAGGAGAGGTTTTCCCAGCTAAGCACACCCTCCAGCCTGCATGCCTGAGCTAAGGGCAGATGAATTCCAGGAAGTAAATGCTACATGAATCATCTGCCCTTACTCAAGATGGCCGCAGCTGGAAATGTAATGAGGGTTTGAACTTAACCCCTTCACGCCGACGGTGCGCAAATTAGTGGCCCCGCAGGGCTGGGCTTTATGTCGTGGGGCCGCTAATTTGCGTACCCGTCTTTGTGTTGGGAGCGCTCCCAGCACAGAGAACGTGGTCTCACTACGAACTTCGGCTTCTGGGTCACCTGATCGCTGTGATAGCCTCTGATTGGCTATCACAGTGATCAGTCACTGCGAAGCCCGCCCCTGTGTTTTCCCTCTCTGAATGGAGGAGATACTTTGTATCTCTCTCTGTCTTTTAAGAGAGAAAAAAAAATACATAAATAAATAAAAATAATAATAAAAAAAATATTAAACAATACCTACAGTAGGACAAGGTTTGATCTAGGTCAGTGCCAGGGTCAAGGTCAGGATCAAAGGTCAGGGTCAAGGGTCAGTTGTTGTTTTTTTTGGGGGGGGGGTCAGGATTTTTTTTTTTACGGTGTCAATTAGTGGCAGGATTAAAAAAAAAAAGCAAAATGGGCTCTTGCTTCTGGGCCATACTACGGGGATAAACAACAACTAACTTACACACATGTGGTATCGCTGCGATCGCCAGGAGCAGGAGAATTTATTTTGGGTCGTTCTTTGGTGGTAGGTTATGGTAGTAGCAAGAAATATACAGCTACATTTTTTAAAAAATGGTTTTTTTTACTATTTTGGGCCAGTTTTCGTTTGATAAAAAAAAAATTCATGTGATATCTATTACTATTTACCACCAAATGAAAGCCCAATTTGTCCTGAAAAAAGCGCGGTATAATCCACCTGGATGCAGAAAGTTTACTAACACATTTCAATGTTGCAAAATTGTGCTTAGGCATTAAGATTTGTTTTCCCATCAGGTAGGAAGGGGTTAAACTCCAGGATGGTATCCCTCACCTTATGGATACTGCTCTATAAACCCTGATGAAGGGGAGGTTTGAGCCCCCGAAACGCATTAGTTTGTTGCAGGATAAAATCTTTTATACACTGTACAATCCAGTGTGGTGCTCCCAGCTTTTCAAATTTTTTTTAGTATTCTCATCTCATCTGTCCTTACCACTTTGAGGGGGCCGGACTGTGGCCAGTAAAAGTAGAAAATGCTCTGGCATCAGTGGGAGTAAACTATGCCCCATCATTGGCGTCAGTGGGAGGAATAGTGTCCCATCATTGGTGTCAGTGGGAGGAATAGTGTCCCAACATTGGTGTCAGTGGGAGGAATAGTGTCCCATCATTGGTGTCAGTGGGAGGAATAGTGTCCCATCATTGGTGTCAGTGGGAGGAATAGTGCCCAATCATTGGTATCAGTGGGAGGAATAGTGCCCCATCATTGGTATCAGTGGGAGGAATAGTGCCCCATCATTGGTATCAGTGGGAGGAATAGTGCCCCATCATTGGTATCAGTGGGAGGAATAGTGCCCCATCATTGGTATCAGTGGGAGGAATAGTATCCCATCATTGGTATCAGTGGGAGGAATAGTGCCCCATCATTGGTGTCAGTGGGAGGAATAGTGCCCCATCATTGGTGTCAGTGGGAGGAATAGTGCCCCATCATTGGTATCAGTGGGAGGAATAGTGCACCATCATTGGTATCAGTGGGAGGAATAGTGCCCCACCATTGGTATCAGTGGTAGGAATAGTGCCCCATCATTGGTGTCAGTGGGAGGAATAGTTGCCCATCATTGGTATCAGTGGGAGGAATAGTGCCCCATCATTGGTATCAGTGGGAGGAATAGTGCCTCATCATTGGTGTCAGTGGGAGGAATAGTGCCCCATCATTGGTATCAGTGGGAGGAATAGTGCCCCATCATTGGTGTCAGTGGGAGGAATAGTGCCCCATCATTGGTATCATCGGGAGGAATAGTGCCCCATCATTGGTGTCAGTGGGAGGAATAGTTGCCCATCATTGGTATCAGTGGGAGGAATAGTGCCCCATCATTGGTATCAGTGGGAGGAATAGTGCCCAATCATTGGTGTCAGTGGGAGGAATAGTGCCCCATCATTGGTATCAGTGGGAGGAATAGTGCCCCATCATTGGTGTCAGTGGGAGGAATAGTGCCCCATCATTGGTATCATCGGGAGGAATAGTGCCCCATCATTGGTATCATCGGGAGGAATAGTGCCCCATCATTGGTGTCAGTGGGAGGAATAGTGCCCCATCATTGGTATCATCGGGAGGAATAGCCCCCCTTTATTGGTATCATCGGGAGGAATAGTGCCCCATCATTGGTATCATCGGGAGGAATAGCCCCCCTTTATTGGTATCATCGGGAGGAATAGTGCCCCATCATTGGTATCAGTAACAGGAATTGTGTCCCGTTGTTGATGTCAGTTGGTGGAATAGTACCTTATATGGTTGGGGAGGAATAGTGCCCCAAGGGCCAAATAAAGGCAAGCAAAGGGCCACATCCGGCCCCTGGGCAGCAGTTTGGAAACCACTGGTTGTCGGAGAGCAGCCTCCAGGACCGAGCTCTACATATAACAGTGCAGAATAATCCCTGCAAGGTTCACCGTCCTTATACCAAGATATGACACCATTACTATCGGTAATATTATAGACAATTTACACAGCACTTTACATTCTGCACATCCACGTCACTCCCTGCCCTCAGGCAGCCTACAATCTATGTTCAGCATCTCACATGCATACTTCATAGGGCCAGTTTATATCGATGTCATTTACCTACCAGCATGTCTTTGGAGTGTGGGAGGAAACCGGCGTAACCGGAGGAATTCTACGCAGGCACAAGGAGAAGATACAAACTCCATGCAGGTGTTGTCCTGGTTGGGATTCAAGCTGAGGGACCCCCTAGAGAGGATTGCTATCCTTTAGCCCTGGTTCACATTGAATGCGGTTTTGCTTCACTTCACTTTCAAGGTGGAATTTCATGTGCGGCTTGCCTGGCATCTGTGCGACTTCATGTATAAATGTCTATGCAAGTTGCACATGAAATCGCCAAAAATAGTGCAGGAATTTTTTCTTACAAAATCAGTGCCGCACCGCAAAGACAGAATCGTACCGATTTGAACGGTTCCATAGGCACAAATAGGCTGCGATTTCTCATGCGATTTTGAACTGCCAAATCACATGACAAATTGCATTGGTGTGAATGGGCTTAAAGTGGAACTAAACGCTCTCAATTAACATGAACGCTTTTGAATCCTTCTGCCCCTAGCATTCGCACATAGATAGGAAAGTATATCACATTTACTTGTTTAACCCCTTCACGCCGGAGCCTCCCGGCCCTTTAACCAGTTCCCTACTGCGCTATAGCCAAAGGATGGCTACAGCGCAGTTGTCTGGTTCTGGGGACGACGCCCATGGACGCCCCCAGTGGCACCGGTGATCGCAGTGTCCTACGGACACAGCTGATCACGTGATATGGTAAACGGCCAATCACGGCGGCCTTTTACCACGTGACCAGCTGTGACCAATGACACAGCTGATCCCCGGGTAAATACAGTTGCCAGTTATCAGCTGCACTTTCCCCGTGCTGTCACAGAGTGAGCAAAGTACTGCCGATAACCGGCAATTGTCAGAGAATTGATTGGCACTGATTATCAGGACACTGATGATCAGTGCCCTGATGATCAGTGCCCAGCAGTGCTGCCCACCTGTGCCACCCACCTGTGCCCATCAGTGCTGCCCACCTGTACCCATCAGTGCTACCCACCTGTACCCATCAGTGCTGCCCACCTGTACCCATCAGTGCTACCCACCTGTGCCTAGAAGTGCCACCCACCTGTGCTCATCAGTGCCACCCACCTGTGCCCATCAGTGATGCCCACCTCTACCCATCAGTGCCGCCCACCTGTGCTCATCAGTGCTGCCCACCTGTGCCTAGAAGTGCCACCCACCTGTGCTCATCAGTGCCACCCACCTGTGCCCATCAGTGATGCCCACCTCTACCCATCAGTGTTGCCCACCTGTGCCACCCACCTGTGCCCACCAGTGCTGCCCACCTGTGCCACCCACCTGTGCCCATCAGTGATGCCCACCTGTGCCACCCACCTGTGCCCATCAGTGATGCCCACCTGTGCCTAGAAGTGCCACCCACCTGTGCTCATCAGTGCCACCCACCTGTGCCCATCAGTGATGCCCACCTCTACCCATCAGTGCCGCCCACCTGTGCCACCCACCTGTGCCCATCAGTGCTGCCCACCTGTGCCTAGAAGTGCCACCCACCTGTGCTCATCAGTGCCACCCACCTGTGCCCATCAGTGATTCCCACCTCTACCCATCAGTGTTGCCCACCTGTGCCACCCACCTGTGCCCATCAGTGCTACCCACCTGTGCCTAGAACTGCCACCCACCTGTGCTCATCAGTGCAACCCACCTGTGCCCATTAGTGCTGTCCACCTGTACCCATCAGTGCTACCCACCTGTGCCTAGAAGTGCCACCTACCTGTGCCCATCAGTGATGCCCACCTCTACTCATCAGTGCTGCCCACCTGTGCCTACCCACCTGTGCCCATCAGTGCCACTCACCTGTGCCCATCAGTGCCACCCACCTGTGCCTAGCAGTGCCACACACCTGTGCACATCAGTGCCACCCACCTGTGCCCTTCAGTGCCAGCCTCCTGTGCCTTGCAGTGCCACCCATCAGTGCCACCCACCTGTGTGTATCAGTGCCACCCACCTGTGCCCATCAGTGCCACCCACCTGTTCCCTGCAGTGCCACCCATCAGTGCTGCCCAGCAGTGCCACCCATCAGTGCCGCCTATCAGTGCCCATCAGTGCTGACTATCAGTGCCCATCAGTGCTGACTATCAGTGCAGCCTCATCAACACACATCAGTGAAGGAGAAAAATTACCTGTTTGCAAAATGTTATTATAGAAACAAAGAAAAACTTTTTAAAAAAATGTTTTGCTATTTTTTATAGCACAAAAAATAAAACCCCCAGCAGCGATTAAATACCACCAAAAGAAAGCTCTATTTGTGTGAAAAAAATGATTAAAATTCCATATGGGTACAGTGTTGCATGACCGCGCAATTGTCATTCAAAGTGCGACAACGCTGAAAATTGGCCAGGGCAGGAAGGGGGTATAAGTTCCCGGTAAGCAAACGGTTAAGGGGTTTCTGATGCCGGGAGGCAGGGCGGGGTTTAGGGTCATGTGATCGCCGTGATTGGCTGTCACATGATCAGAAAGGTCCTGATCGCAAGGAGAGATCGGGACCTTTCCGTGGGACGCCGACACCTGTGCTGGGAGCACGCAGAGCTCAGCACATGTTTGTTCACAAATGGTGCGCATATTTGCGTACGCTCAGATGGTGGCAGTCCAGGGGCGGGTTGCCGTTCATAAACGGCGCCCGCCATTATGGACTGTGCACGCTCCCTGGGAGCGCGCAGCACCGCGATCCGGTGCCTGCTGTGTCCTCTGAACACAGTGGAACACCGATCGTCGTATGGGACCTCTGTGTGAGGTCCCGATCAAGTGATCACTGATTGGTCAATCAGTAATCACATGCAGAGTAGTAAGCAAGATGTCACTTCTGGAGTGTCCGGACTGGAAAGGGGGTGGAAGTGTCAGGACTGGAAGGGGGGTGGAAGTGTCCAGACTGAAAGGGGGGTGGAAGTGTCAGGACTGGAAGGGGGGGAAGTGTCCGAACTGGAAGGGGGGTGGAGGTGTCTGACTGGAAGGGGGGTGGAAGTGTCCGGGCTGGAAGGGGGTGGAAGTGTCTGGGCTGGAAGGGGGGGAAATGTCCGGACTGGAAGGGGGGGGAAGTGTCAGGACTGGAAGGGGGGTGGAAGTGTCCGGACTGGAAGGGGGGTGGAAGTGTCCGGACTTGATGGGGGGAAGTGTCCGGACTGGAAGGGGGTGGAAGTGTCCGGGCTGGAAGGGGGGGAAGTGTTCGGTCTGGAAGGGGGTGGAAGTGTCAGGACTGGAAGGGGGGTGGAAGTGTCAGGACTGGAAGGGGGGGAAGTGTCCGAACTGGAAGGGGGGTGGAAGTGTCTGACTGGAAGGGGGGTGGAAGTGTCCGGGCTGGAAGGGGGTGGAAGTGTCTGGGCTGGAAGGGGGGGAAATGTCCGGACTGGAAGGGGGGGGAAGTGTCAGGACTGGAAGGGGGGTGGAAGTGTCCGGACTGGAAGGGGGGTGGAAGTGTCCGGACTTGATGGGGGGAAGTGTCCAGACTGGAAGGGGGTGGAAGTGTCCGGGCTGGAAGGGGGGGAAGTGTTCGGTCTGGAAGGGGGTGGAAGTGTCCGGACTGGAAGGGGGGTGGAAGTGTCCGGACTGGAAGGGGGGTGGAAGTGTCCGGACTGGAAGGGGGGTGGAAGTGTCCGGACTGGAAGGGGGGGAAGTGTCCGGATTGGAAGGGGGGGAAGTGTCCGGACTGGAAGGGGGGGAATTGTCCGGACTGGAAGGGGGGGAATTGTCCGGACTGGAAGGGGGGGAAGTGTCCGGACTGGAAGTGGTTAATCCAATTCATGCACAAGTCTTCACATCCCCCAACTCCCAATGCTGCAACAATGGTGCCCATATATGTCTGCCTGATATGTGGCAGAACGTTTCGTGCCCATATGGGCCTTACCAGCCACCTACGGACACACCGTGGACAGCCCACTACCTGTTAGATGTCAAGGTCCTCTTGGAACACGATGGACGAACATCATCATCTTCATGCTGCCCAGGTGGTGAGACAGTTCCTTGGCTACAGTTGACCTAAAAAATCGATGGGAGTTTAGAAGACATCGTCCTCATGTCTGTATGGATAACATCTGTGGCCCCCTCCTGGATAGGTGCCAGGTTAGGTAAATGTAGTTAATTTAGGAGTATTTAGTAAATCCCCCCCCCCAAGAAAACACCCCTCCTAGCACAAATCCTCTCCCCTCCAAATTTCCCCTTGTAGCAAAAATCCCCCCCCCTTTTTTGTCTCTCCTAGAAAAAATGATTCCCCCCCCCCCAATAACACCCTTTCTAGCAAAAACGTTCTCCCCCATTCCTCCTTTTCACACAAATCTTTTCCCAAAAAAACACCCCTCCTAGCACAACCCCCCCCCCTCCAAATTTCCCCTTGTAGTAAAATTCCTCCCCCCTTTCCTCCCTCCTAGAAAAAATACTCTTCCCCCCAATAACACCCCTTCTAGCACAAATACACCCCCCCCCCACTCTCCCCCTTAGCACAAATCCTCCCTCCTCAAAATTTCCCCTTCTAACACCCACCCCCCATTCCCTCCTCCTAGAAAAAATTCTCCCCCCCAAAAAAACACCCCTCCCAGCACAAATCCTGTCTCCTCCAAATTTTCTCTTCTAGAACAAATCCCCCCATTCCTCTTGCCTACCAAAAATCCTTAGCCCAAAAAACAACCCTCCTAGCACAAATTCCCCCCTCCAAATTTCCCCTTGTAGCAAAAATCCTCCCCCCCTTCTTTCCTCCATCCTAAAAAAAATCCTCTCCCCCACCCTCCAATAACACCCCTTCTAGCAAAATTTCCCTCCCCCCATTCCTCCTCTTCACACAAATGTTTCCCCCCAAAAAACACCCCTCCTAGCACAACCCCCCCCATGTCCTCTTGTAGTAACAATCCTCCCCCCTTTCCTCCCTCCTAGAAAGAATCCTCTCCCCCCCAATAACACCCCTTCTAGCACAAATGTACTCCCCCCCATTCCTCTCGCCTACCAAAAATCCTTTGCCCAAAAAACACCCCTCCTAGCACAAATCCCCCCCTCCAAATTTCCCTTCTAGCACACCCCCCCCCCAATTCCTCCCTCCCAGCAAACACCTTTTCCCCAAAACAATTCCCCTCCTAACACAAATCCCATCCTCTCCAAATTTCCCCTTGTAGCAAAAATCCCCCCCCCCTTTCCTCCCTCCTAGAAAAAATCCTCTCCCCCCCAATAACACCCCTTCTAGCATAAATGTACTCCCCCCATTCCCCCTCTTAGCACAAATTCCCCCCCCCCAGAAAACACCCCTCCTAGCACAAATCCTGTCCTCTCAAAATTTCCCCTTCTATGACAATCCCCCCCCCCCCCACCCCAATCCTCCCTCCTAACACAAATTATTTTCTCTCTCCAAATTCCCCCTCCTAGCACAAATTCCCCCCCCCCAGAAAACACCCCTCCTAGCACAAATCCTGTCCCCTCAAAATTTCCCCTTCTATGACAATCCCCCCCCCACCCCAATCCTCCCTCCTAACACAAATTATTTTCTCTCTCCAAATTCCCCCTCCTAGCACAAATCCTGTCCCCCACCCCCATTGTGTGTCTGGTATAATCCCCCCCCCCCCACCCATTTTTTTCCTTGAAACTTACAGACCTAAAATGGTACAGGGGTGGGAACTTAAAATGCGGCGCCCCTTCCCCTCTCAAATAGCAAAGGTCTTTTATTGGCGCAGTTCACTACACCAGGGGCCACCACCCCTCCCTTGTCCCACCCCTTGTCCCGCCCCTGCACACAGGCAGGTACGCCCTCTCTGATATATGTATTCTATCTGTGTATTTAGCCGTTTATTTCATGATCAGAAGACGAAAGTCGCCGTAGTGAAGACAGAGAGGCTGCAAAGAAAAGAAGATACAAGTTTTAATTGCTGCAAAATATTTTTTTTTCTCACTATAGCAACTCTCTAAATGAGTTTATTAGATATGTTGTTTCTTACGAATTTTTTACACCTTTTTTTTTTTTTTTTATAACACCACTAAAGACGTGACGATGATTAAATAACGCATGATTGGCCGCTGTAATAAATGGCCGTGGCAGATAAACTCGCTCTAATTGACAAACCGATTAGGAAAACCCTTTTTAATTGCTGTAGTCATAGATGAGAAAGTAAACAGAGAGCAGCAGGAGAGCTGCAGAAATCCAAAAAGTCATAAAACTCAATGTGCTGAGAAACAGAATAAGGACCTCTAGTGGTGAAATATGATATTACACTTACATGACTGACTCTGGATAGCATTTAAAGGGTAACTCCACTTTTGTGGAAAAAAAAAAAATAATATAACATGAACAATTGCTAAACAAGTCCTATTGTGTTTGAATGTTATTAAAAATGAGCTTTTGTTTTCCATCTGCAGTTGCCGTCATTTTCTGTAAAATGCAATTCAATATATTTATTTTAGGTACTTATATAGCACCATCAATTTACACAGCGCTTTACATATATATTGTACATTCACATCGGTCCCTAACCCTCAAGGGATGTACAATCTAAGGTCCCTAACTCACATTCATACATACACATACTAGGGACAATTTAGACAGGAGCCAATTCGCCTACCAGCATGTCTTTGGAGTGTGGGAGGAAACCGGAGTACCCGGAGGAAACCCACACAGGCACAGGGAGAACATGCATACTCCAGGCAGGTGGTGCCGCAGTTGGGATTCAAACCAGTGACCCTAGTACTGCCAGGTGGAACTGCTAACCATTTAGCCACTGTGCTGCCTGTATGAATTGTTATTCCTTGCGATCCACCTTAGGTTCCATTCACATCTCAGTGCAACATTTTTCAGCATTTTTTGCACGTTGTTGCACGCACATTTTTTTTTTGCGCCTTTTCAGCATTTTTAGCCATTTTTGAGCTTTGGCATTTTTTTTTATTAGCCGATAGAGAAAAATATCATCTGTTGCATCATTTGTTGCTAGTTTTTTCTTTTTTAGTTTTTCCATCAGCTTTTAGTTTTTTTTATTAATATTATTATTAATATTACTATTATTATTATGATTTATAATTTTTTATTATTTTGTTCTTTGTCAGGGTAAGGGGTTAGAGTTAAGGTTAGGGTTGGGGTTGGGGTTAGTATTTTATTTATTATTTTCTTATTATTTATTTATAGCATTTTATTAATAGTATTTTACTTAATATTTTCTCATTATTTATTTTTTTTTGTTAGGGTAATAATAATCATGAATTTATAAATAAATGTCAAATAAATACAAGTAAATAAAAATAATCATAAATAAATACTAGGTATTCATAAATAAATAAATAATAATTAACTGCAGCGAAGAAAAAAAGACAGAGCGCACCAGGCTTGCGCATTCCCTCAGTAAACAGTTAATGGATTTATTGATTTAGGAGATATACTCACAAACATAGTAGTAAAACAAGCATGTAAAGTCCAAAGTTGAACCACGCGATAAGGAGACACGTGCGTATCCCATCAGAAGGGGAGATTCTCAGAGTGACGCTAATGCGTTTCGAAGGGGGATCCCTTCTTCATCAAAGCTAGCTATTTAATAAATAAATAAATAATATATAACCCCTAACTCTCTAATGCAGGCCATAGATGCGTCAAAAACCGTCCGTTTTTGGAAAAAACAAACAAAAAATCGGTCGTTCTATATGCTGACGTTACCACCAACGGTAAAAAAACCGGCCGATTTTCGTTCCGTCTACGGCCGGCATATAATTACTTCTGTCCCTGCAGAGAGCTCCGCTATTATATTTGACATGAAAAAGTATAGCGGTTGCAACATTGTATCTATTTGTATCCATTTCAGATACAGATGGTTTTATTCGGATACAAATACATTGTTGCAACCGCAATACTTTTCATGTCAAATATAATAGCAGACTGGAATTCTTCTTCTCCTTCTTCTTTTTTTCTTCTTCTTCTTCTTTTTCCTCTTCTCCTTCTTCTTTTTCTTCTTCTTCTTCTTTTACTTATTCTTCTTTTTATTCTTCTTTTTCTTCTGCTTCTTCTTCTTCTTCTACTTCTTTTTCTTCTTCTTTTTCTTCTTCTTCTTTTACTTCTTCTTCTTTTTATTCTTCTTCTTTTTCCTCTTCTTTTTCTTCCTCTTCTTCTTCTTTTTCCTCTTCTTTTACTTCTTCTTTTTCTTCTTCTTCTTCTTTTACTTCTTCTTCTTCTTTTTATTCTTCTTTTTCTTCCTCTTCTTCTTCTTTTTCTTCTTCTTTTGCTTCTTCTTCTTCTTTTTATTCTTCTTCTTTTTCTTCCTCTTCTTCTGCTTCTTTTACTTCTTCTGCTTCTTTTTCTTCTTCTTCCTCTTCTTTTTCTTCTCCTTCCTCTTCTTTTCTTCTTTTTCTTGCAGGTCAAGGCTAATGCGCATATTTTTTAATGGTAAAAAGATCAGCCGATTTGCCCATCATTGCTGTGAAAATTGACCGATCGACAAAATCGGCCGATTTTTTTCCAACTGTACCGATGAAAAAAATGTGCCAAAATCCAGAAAAACGTCCGACCAATTAACCCACTAATGGTGCAAAAATCGGCTGATTTACGACCCATCTATGGCCTGCATAACCCTAAAAAATATTTAAATTTTTCACATGATTCCATCATTGATTAGAAATTAGTTTGTTTTTCAAAAAATTTCCGACATGCACGATCACTCAAATTCGATGGTCACTCGAAAATCGGCCGTTGCTGTGGCCCTCTAATGGTGCGAAATTCGAAGGAAAATTCTTAAAAAAGATTTTCGAAAGAAAATTCTTTCGGAAGTCAATCCATGTATGGCTGGCTTAATGCAGACCATACACGGGTCGAATTCCAAACGAGTTTTCTTTAGAAAATTGGAAATTTTGTGCGTTTTGTAATCCGACGGCGCCGCCATTGATTTCTAAATTCGACCAACCAAGCTTTTAATTTAACTCTATGTTGCTACAGAAAAGAATTTTCGTGGCCAAGAATTTTCTTTTCTTTCCAGGTCACGGCTCATGTTTGTTTCTTTTTCGATTATATTTCTCACACGATTCTCCCATCATTGATTGGAAAATCGTTTGTTCTTCAAACAATTTCCAACATAATTAATCACTCAAATTCGATGGCCGCACGAAAACACTGTTCAACAAATTTTTATTTTTTGCCAGTTTTGGAAACAAAAGGATCCATTTCTTAATGAATTTCACATTCTGAGTTCAAATATAACAATGAAATTTGTCAATTGGCTCTAGTTTTTCTGTAAACGGAAAGTTTTCTACTATAGGCGTAATGACTACATAATGCACAATAATTATATAGATAGATGTCTTTCCACAAATATAAAGCAAGTGATATTGACTACATAACAAACCCTAAATGACATAATATATTGCATAGGATTACCAAGAAAAATTATAGCCATAAGCTAAGTTGAATAATTTTAATACTTAGGATTCTCACTAATTTTGTCTTCAGTTTGTGTCGGTTTTGCTTCTCTTGGCTTTTCTCTTGTATTCGAGGAAAGGGCTATCTCTTACAACTGCACGTGACTACACGCTTCAGGTTCTTCCTCACTTGACTCAACCACGAAGGATTCTGGTGCTTTAGGAATTGGTAGCCCCTCTCCATGAGGAACTGGACGTATTGCCGATGGAATATTTGGATAGTGCACAGATAACTTTTTCTTCTTACTTAGCCCTTTTACAATTGGAGGCACCATACAAAAGTAACAATTACTAACATGATCTGTTGGCTCTCTCCAAATCATTGGCACAGCGAAAGGCATAGATGCCTTTTTTCCATTCAACCATTGCTCCAGTGCCGTCCCACAAGAATTGCAGCATATATGTGGTGCCCAGCTCTTGTCCTGGTCTCCTATCTTGCAGCCAAAATACAAGTTGTAGGCTTTCTTAATCATTCCTGTTATCCTCCTTTTTTGTGAGATAAAAGTTATTTCACCGCAGATATAGCAGAAATTATCTGCTTTATTCACACAAGTTCGAGGCATTACTGAGTAGCCTATATAAGCATAAAATGAAATGTAAAGACGCTGTCCAACTACAATCAGCTACAGATACTGCAGCTTTTATGCAGTGAAGTGATGCAATTAAAGGCTAATATTGCATCATCTCAGTATACATGCAATTTTCTATTGGTCACCAGTATCAATTGCGCAATATGCAGCTGAAGTTGCATCATAATTTTGAATGGCTTACGTCATTAGATGGGTGAATATATCATGGAAACTAGAGCCAATCAACATTTTTTAGGGTCATTTTCGTTTTCAGCACCCCAAAATTATGTAAGATTAGCTAATTTTATGCCCAAAACTTTTTACCTGTTGAACAGTGAAATCGGCTGCTGCCGTGGCCAACTAACGGTGCTAAATTTGAAGGAAAAAGCCTTAGAAATGATTTTCGAAAGAAAATTCTTTCAGAAAACTACAGTGCGTTTTTTTCGTGCCCAAAACCACATGGTGCTGCGTCACCATGCAGTTTCATGCGGCTGCATTTTTAAAAAGGGCCCCTCCCCACATTTCCTGAAGGTACAGCTCCCCATTCAAATGAATAGGCTGCCTTACCCACGCAAACGCTCCCGCACAGACAAGCCGGGGCTTAGATATGGTAGCTACATTCATTTCTTTCTGTTTCAGGCTAAGTTCATTTTCTGCATGTAAAGAGGAAAAAAAAAAGAAACTGCAGATCCCGCCAGAAATCTAGTTTCCTTGTATCTTACAGGGCACTGCCTTTTTGTGATGATGATTGGGAGAGACGGAGATGTTTGCAGTCCAGACCAGGAGAGTAGACTAGAGTGACAACACTGTTCCTCCATAGATACAGGGCAGTGAGTGAGTGTTGTCACCCTAGGACAGGAAGTGTGTAACTGGCAGGATCAGCAGGTCAAGATAAAAAAAAATAAAAACAGGAAAACTAATGCAGACACCACATCTAGGAGCTGGTAGGCTAAATTTATTACATTTCTTTTTTGGGTTTACATATGCTTTTGTTATTTTAATCATGCATATATATGGTGTCAGTGGGAGGAATAGTGCCATCATTGGTATCAGTGGAGGAATAGTGCCCCTTCATTGGTATCAGTGGGAGGAATAGTGCCCCATCATTGGTGTCAGTGGGAGGAATAGTGCCCCATCATTGGTATCAGTGGGGGGAATAGTGCCCCATCATTGATGTCAATGGGAGGAATAGTGTCCCATCACTGGTATCAGTGGGAGGAATAGTGCCCCATCATTGGTGTCAGTGGGAGGAATAGTGCCCCATCATTGGTATCAGTGGGAGGAATAATGCCCCATCATTAGTGTCAGAGGGAGGAATTGTCCCCCATCATTGGTGTCAGTGGGAGGAATAGTGTCTCATCATTGGTGACAGTGGGAGGAATAGTGCCCCATCATTGGTGTCAGTGGGAGAAATAGTGCCCCATCATTGGTGTTAGTGGGAGGAATAGTGCCCCATCATTGGTATCAGTGGGAGGAATAGTGCCCCATCATTGGTATCAGTGGGAGGAATAGTGCCCCATCATTGGTATCAGTGGGAGGAATAGTGCCTCATCATTGGTATCAGTGGGAGGAATAGTGCCCCATCATTGGTATCAGTGGGAGGAATAACACCCCATTATTGCTGTCAGTAGGATAAGTAATGCCCCATCATGGGTGTTAATTGAAGGAATAGTACCCCATGGTTGGTATCAGTGCAAGAAATAGTGCCCCATCATTGGTGTTAATTGAAGGAATAGTGACCCATGGTTGGCTGTCAGTGAGAGATATAATCCCTCATCATTGATATTATTAGGAGGAATAGTGCCCCATCATTGATGTCAATGGGAGAAATAGCACCCCATCATGGGTGTCAATTGAAAAAATAGTGCCCCATGGTTGGCTGTCAGTGGAAGGAATAGTACCCCAATGCTGATGTCAGTGGAAGGAATGGTGCTTCATTATTGGTATGAGTAGCAGAAAAGTGCCTTGCATCAGAAACAAATAAAGGCGAGTAAAAGGTCGCAGTTTGAAAACCTCTGCCCTATAGCAATTGGATATTCCCTGGCTCAACAACGGAGTTATTATATGGAAATAATTAAAAGTCAATTAATGGCTAATTACTAATTAATGTTGATACCATTAATTCTATTATTTTTAAATTTCCATCCCTCCTTTCATTTTATATATATATATATATATATATATATATATATATATATATATATATATATATATATATATATATATCTTTTTATATATATATATATATATTTATTTTTTTATTCATTTATTTTATTTATTTTTTTATTAATATTATTATTATTAATAATAATAATTTATTTTATATATTTATTTATTTATTTTTGTTTACTTATTTTTCTTTTCATGGATTTACAAAGTTCATGTGCTCATCTGTAAAATGTATAGCTTATGTGAAGGTCATTATTTATAAATTCTGCTCTCAGCCACTGGAGGGAGACAAATCCTTTTAAAAATATTCCATCATAGTTTGTCGGTGCGTCTGAATGGTCCAAATTCCAGCTTTGAGAATATGACTGCTGCCTTACCTTGTGGTTGCTTTAATAGCAATTTTTTTTTAACTATATTTCATCATCTCTAATGGTCCACCATGATCGGCAATGCAATCCTAAGCGGCCCCATACAGTACGTCTATGTGATGTGTCTTTGCCATCTTCTGAGGGACATCAGTAAAGAGCGGAAATTACATCTTTTGTGTGGACATTCCTTTCATTTGAACATAAAAGATAGTGGCTGCAGATGTCTTGGGTAGGTCTTGTGCAAGGAAATGGGCACAATATGGCGGAGGTAGAGGGATACAAGCTGGTGGGTTGTTTTTCTATCATGGAAGAAACAATGTGAGGGCTTGCACCTTTTGGCGCCAACACTCAGCCAACCAGACGCTCCCTTACAGGCCTATCTGGTAGACTTGTTTGGACAGACTTGGTTCCAGCCATTCTACATTAAGGGTCTCCAAACTATGGCCCGAGGGCAATATCAAGATTTTATACGGCCTGCAGCCACGGTCAGAGGACTTTCCCAAGGCACAGAGTGAGGATTCATAGGAGCAGAGGTTGCCTATGGTCTCTGCTTTGATAAGGGGAACTTGTATGGGGACTCTAATCAGGGGTATATTTACCACAAGGCAAACAAGGCATTTGCCTAGGGCGGCATTTTTCAGGGGGAAGAAGGGACAAAAAAAGGGACACATGCGGCATGGGGACCTGGTGGGCTCCAAGAGAGGTTGTGGGTTTCATGATGGTGTATGTAAAGCCCGACTCTCGTTCCCAAGGACGTCCGGAGCTGTGAAGGTGAGTGTCTTTCTCTCTCTCTCGCCATGGGGGATGGTGGTTGGTGTATGGGGGGCAGTGGTAGTGGAAGGCTCTCTCGGGTGGGAGTCAGGGGTGTTGTTGGTCAATGCCTGGCTCTCTCTGCGGGGGGCAGACGATTTTTGTATTGGCTAGGGCAGCACAAAACCTGAATACACCACTGACTTTAATACTGTATACTGTGGGGGAGGATCTCTAATAGGAACCCTGATGTAAAGGATGCTGTAATGGGGACCTGATTTAAGGGGGATTCTGATGTAAGGGGGACCCTGATGAAAAGTCTAATGTAAGGAGAAACGCCAAAGTAAAGGGGACTCTGATGGGGAATGTGATGTAAAGATTTTTTTTTTTGACCCACAATTATTTGTAAAATATATGAAGTTGCCCATGTCCTGAAAAGTTTGAAGGCCTATGCCCTACGCAATATGCTCCCTACCAGCCGCTCTCCCCAAATGCTCCAAAGGGCGTCCATAACAAATAGGCATGTGCGTTTCATTTAGATTTTTTGGGAGGGAAGAAAATTTCATTTTCAGAGATTCGGATTGACGAATGTCAACAAATCCATAAAAAGTTCTAACGAAATTAACAAATTCATTTCATTGAGATGATGTCACATAGATAGTAGTTTGGTCCCATTGGGTAATGAATTAAATTTTCAAATATGTTTGATCATTCAGATTTGGATAACAAATGGATCTGATTTTCATTCCATTCATTAATTCAGATGCACATGATGATCTCTTAGATTGTAAGCTCCCAGGATCAGGGCCCTCCTAACCCTCTTGTATTGATCTGTATTGTTGCTGTATTGTCTCCTGTTATATTGTAAAGTGCTGAGCAAACTGTTGGAGATATATAAATCCTGTATAATAATATTGTCCAATCAGCTCATACCATTTCTGTGAAACTAGTGTCTGAAAATATTGAATCCTTCCGAGTCGAACTCTGACATGATTCAGCAAGTTTACGGCGATGCTGTAATGAGTCTTTGGAGGTGTTCTGAGTGGCACATGGGCTTCAAGAGAGGAAGAACATCACTGGAAGGCAAAGAGAGATCAGGAAGACCTTCAACGAGCTCAACCCCCAAAAATGCACTCTTCCCGAAGATGAAGGTCCAGCTCAAAGGTTGCCATTTTGCCAACATTGCAGAGATCCAGCAATTTGCTGCGTCTCACACAGCATTTTACATTTGCTCTTTGTTCTAACTTGCTGTCCATGATGAAATAGCAGACGTGGTGACGCACGTAGTCATGAGACAGAAAAACCATACACAAGCACTCAAGACTGTAAGCCTCCCAGGACCAGGGGCGGACTGACCATTCAGGAACTAAGGCACTGCCTGAGGGCCGGGGGTCAGTAGGGGGCCCCATGAGATGCCCCTGGTACCTTTCATAGGCTTTTCTGGGTGTGGTTTGAGTTTGGGCAAGGACACAGGGGCCCCATGATCCCCTATTGCCCGGGGGCCCCATAAGTTGTCAGTCCGCTCCTGCCCAGGACAGACACAAGCACTCAAGTCTGTAAGCCTCCCAGGACCAGGGGCGGACTGATCATTCGGGAACTAGGGCACTGCCCGAGGGCCCGGGGTCAGTAGGGGGCCCCATGAGATGCCCCTGGTACCTTTCATAGGCTTTTTTGGGTGTGGTTTGAGTTTGGGCAAGGACACAGGGGCCCATTGATCCCCTATTGCCCAGGGGCCCCATGAGTTGTCAGTCCGCTCCTGCCCAGGACCACAGTAACAGTCACTTGTTGGGGTGCAGCCCTCTAAATATCTGGGAAACTTGATGGTACTGGAAGAAAACAAAGAAGGGGCGCACTCTCCTCCTGCATTACCGCGATAAAAAAGGAATTAATTTCAAATGATAAAAGTGTATCCTCACAAACCAAGACTCATAATACAAGCTGGAAACCAGTGTGAAAGTCCAAATAAATGGTAATCTGACAGCAGGGTGTGCTAATGCGTTTTGGGAGACGTACTCCCTTCTTCATGGTAACACACATGGTCATAATAGCACCAGTTGCACAGCTCCCGATGTACACATGTTTTGTATCTTCAGAATTCGTTTCATACATTCGTTGGTCTGGGTGGATTGGAAAAATGTTGCAATTTTTCGGGAAAGATTGCTATATACGAGGTGGTATCAAAAGTTTAGAGTACCGCACCAACAGATGTGCGCCACTCTTGGCACACTAACTTATGAAGGCTGGTGCTCCCGTGACTGTGCATGCAGCCTTGTGCTGACATCTTTTGGTGTGTTACTCGAAACTTTTTGATACCACCTCATATATAGCAATCTTCCCGAAAAACTGCAACATTTTTCCAATCCACCCAGAAAATATGAAACGAATTCTGAAGATACAAAACAAATTCTGAAGACGAATCAGTTCAACATAACAAAATTGACTAAATAAAGTTCTTCAATAAGCGAATGTATCCAAAACAAAACAAAAATGTCTAGCGTGTACATGTCTAATAACAAGGTACACTAGATTGCCAAAAGTATTGGTCTCCTGCCTTAACATGCACATGAACTTTAATGGCCCCCCAGTCTTAGTCCGTAGGGTTCAATATTGAGTTGGCCCCGCCCTTTGCAGCTATAACAGCTTCAACTCTTCTGGGAAGGCCATCCAAAAGGTTTAGGAGGGTGTCTATGGGAAGGTTGGACCATTCTTCCAGAAGCACATTTGTCAGGTCAGGCACTGATGTCGGGGGAGGAGGCCTGGATCACAGTCTCCACTCTAATTCATCCCAAAGGTGTTCTATGGGGTTGAGGTCAGGACTCTGTGCAGGACAGTCAAGTTCCTCCACCCCAAACTGGCTCATCCATGTCTTTATGGACCTTGCTTTGTGCACTGGTGCTCAGTCATGTTGGAACAGGAAGGGGCCATCCCCAAACTCTTCCCACAAAGTTGGGAGCCTGAAATTGTTGAAAATGTCTTGGTATGCTGACGCCTTACGAGTTCCCTTCACTGGAACTAGGGGGCCAAGCCCAACCCCCAAGGAACAACCCCACACCATAATCCCCCTCCACCAAACTTTACACTTAGCACAATGCAGTCAGGCAAGTACCGTTCTCCTGGCAACCACCAAACCTAAACACGTCTATCGGATTGCCAGACAGAGAAGTGTGATTGGTCACTCCAGAGAACACGTCTCCACTGCTCTAGAGTCCAGTGGGGGCGTGCTTTACACCACGGCATCCGACGCTTTGCATTGCACTTGGTGATGGAAGGCTTAGATGCAGCTGCTCGGCCATGGAAACTAACAGCTGAGAGTGGAATATTTAGTAGCCAGGAAATGTCACGGATGGATTTATTGCACAGTTGGCAACCTATCACAGGACCACGCTTGGAGTCACTGAGCTCCTGAGAGCGACCCATTCTTTCACCAATGTTTGTAGAAGCAGTCTGCATGCCTAGGGGCTTGATTGTATCCACCTGTGTCCATGGAGGGGATTGGAACACCTGAATCCACTGATTTGGCAGCACAGTGGCTAAATGGTTAGCACTTCCACCTGGTAGTACTAAGGTCATTGGTTCAAATCCCAACCACAGCACAACCTGCCTGGAGTTTGCATGTTCTCCCTGTGCCTGCGTGGGTTTACTCTGGTTTCCTTCTACACTCTAAAGACATGCTGGTAGGTTAATTGGCTCCTGTCTAAATTGTCCCTAGTATGTGTATGAATGTGAGTTAGGGACCTTAGATTGTACACCCCTTGAGGGTTAGGGACCTTAGATTGTATACCCCTTGAGGGTTAGGGACCTTAGATTGTATACCCCTTGAGGGTTAGGGACCTTAGATTGTACACCCCTTGAGGGTTAGGGACCTTAGATTGTACACCCCTTGAGGGTTAGGGACTGATGTGAATGTACAATATATATGTAAAGCGCTGCGTAAATTGACAGAGCTATATAAGTACCTGAAATAAATAAATATTGATTTGCAGGGTGGGCCCAATACGTTTGACAATATAGGTACAGTCAGGGGCAGACTGACAGCTCATGGGGCCCCCGGACAATAGGGGATCATGGGGCCCCTGTGTCCTTACCCATACTCAAAAAAGCCTATGAAAAAGGTACCAGGGGCATCTCATCGAGCCCCCTACTGACCCCGGGCCCTCGGGCAGTGCCCAAGTTTCCAAATGGTCAGTCCGCCCCTGGGTACAGTTCTACTATTTTGGAGAAAAATCTCCGAAACTAAGGTTCTTTGGAGACCAATCCCCAAATCCTAGCCTTATCCTTGAGATAACCCCCCCCTTCCTCGTCAACAACCCGAACCCCGGATTGATCTATTTCATTGCCATGGCTGTTCGTATTCACATAGCAGCACAGTGAAGGAAATCCTCCCTATCCGTAAAAAGTGGATGAATAACATTGTGATAAATTCAAAAAAATGATACAATAAATAAAACGAAGAAGTATTTTTTCATACAGGGAAAAATTTCTATTCGACAAGATGACCTTCCTTCAGAGTCTTAACAATATTAGTCTACAATGTGCATATTTCTGGAATATATTCCACATATAAGTATACACACCCTTCGGATTACATAGCGGGAAGGTTTTATTTGTTAAATCTAAATAGGCATCTTAGCCCTGACCATGGACTATGTTTTTATGTTTCTTACATTGTTATGCTTGCAATAAAGTGAAAAGGGTTTGTGTACATTTGTGTTGTAGTATATTGAACCTTGTTTATTCACTAGCTGGAGCTCTCCAATCAGTAAATCTCTTTGGAAGGTGGCTACATTCCATTCGTTTCTATTCTATTAATATATTTTCTCTTGCCTTCTCCTTCTGTTCCTCTTAAATTCATTAAATTTGATTTGTTTATTTAATTTGAATTTTCAGAATTCAGTCGAATTGTAAAAAAGAAGGACCCATGCTCTCTGTGTGGAAGCAGCAGTCTCTCTGCCAGGGGCAGACTGACCATTTGGAAACTCGAGCACTGCCCGAGGGCCCGGGGTCAGTAGGGGGCCCCATGAGATGCCCCTGGTACCTTTTTCATAGGCTTTTTTGAGTTTGGGCAAGGACACAGGGGCCCCATGATCCTCTATTGCCCGGGGGCCCCATGAGTTGTCAGTCCGCCCCTGCCTATCTCCCAATAGTAATGTCACCAATGTCTCGGATGCCAGGATCAAGATAAGTATTTTTTTATGATTTTTTCCCCCCCAAAGCTTTATTGATTACAATGATTTTTAGACAACATGTATTGGGGGTGGGGGGTAATATAATATCTATATATATTAAAAGGGAGAATTGCAATTGTTGTACCTGATGAATTCCAATCAAACAAAACCTTCCCACTGGAGGTTCTGGTTTCCTAGATGGAAGATGATGGAGGTTTATCAAATTAATGAAAGGAGGATTTCGAAGACAGATGAAGACCTTGTTCTGCCAAACTGAAATAAACTTTGACAGATCAGCAAGAGAAGCAGGGGCGGACTGACCATTTGGAAACTCGGGTCAGTAAGGGGCCCCATGAGATGCCCCTGGTACCTTTTTCATAGGCTTTTTTGAGTTTGGGCAAGGACACAGGGGCCCCATGATCCCCTATTGCCCGGGGGCCCCATGAGTTGTCAGTCCGCCCCTGCTCTCTACAGAGGTCTGACACCTCCTTTCCTGCTCAGTTAGATGGGTTCAATTTTCCAAATGTAGCCACCTTCCAAAATGTGAATTTCGAAAAGAATAAAATAAAACAGAATAGAATATACAGTCATGGCCGAAATTGTTGGCACCCTTGATATTTTTCCTGAAAATCAAGTATTTCACACAAAAAAGGTATTGCATTAACACATGTTTTGCTATACACATGTTTATTCCCTTTGTATGTATTGGAACAAATATAAAACAGAGGCAGAAAAGCAAATATGACATAATGTCACACAAAACCCCAAAAATGGGCTGGACAAAAGTATTGGCACCCTTAACTTAATATTTGGTTGCACACCCTTTGGAAAACATAACTGAAATCAGTCGCTTCCTATAACCATCAATAAGCTTCTGACACCTCTCACCCGGAATTTTGGACCACTCTTCCTTTGCAAACAGCTCCAGGTCTCTCTTATTGGAAGGACACCTTTTCCCAACAGCAATTTTAAGATCTCTCCACAGGTGTTCAATGGGATTTAGATCTGGGCTCATTGCTGGCCACTTCAGAACTCTCCAGCGCTTCTTTGCCATCCATTTCTGAGTGCTTTTTGACGTATGTTTGGGGTCATTGTCCTGCTGGAAGACCCAGGATCTTGGACGCAAACCCAGCTTTCTGACACTGGGCCCTACAGTGCGACCCAAAATCCTTTGGTAATCCTCAGATTTCATGATGCCTTGCACACAGTCAAGGCACCCAGTGCCAGAGGCAGCAAAACAACCCCAAAACATCATTGAACCTCCACCATATTTTACCGTAGGTACTGTGTTTTGTTCTTTGTAGGCCTCATTCCGTTTTCGGTAAACAGTAGAATGATGTGCTTTACCGAAAAGCTCTATCTTGGTCTCATCTGTCCACAAGACGTTTTCCCAGAAGGCTTTTGGCTTACTCAAGTACATTTTGGCAAACTGTAGTCTTGCTTTTTTATGTCTCTGTGTCAGCAGTGGGGTCCTCCTGGGTCTCCTGCCATAGCGTTTCATTTCATTTAAATGTCGACGGATAGTTCGCGCTGACACTGATGCTCCCTGAGCCTGCAGGACAGCTTGAATGTCTTTGGAACATGTTTGGGGCTGCTTATCCACCATCCGGACTATTCTGCGTTGCAATCTTTCATCAATTTTCCTCATCCGTCCACGACCAGGGAGATTAGCTACAGTGCCATGGGTTGCAAACTTCTTGATAATGTTGCGCACTGTGGACAAAGGCAAATCTAGTTCTCTGGAGATGGACTTGTAACCTTGAGATTGTTGATATTTTGCCACAATTTTGGTTCTCAGGTCCTCAGACAGTTCTCGTCTCCTCTTTCTGTTGTCCATGCTTAGTGTGGCACAGACAGACACACAATGCAAAGGTTAAGTGAACGTCTCTCCTTTTTATCTGCTTTCAGGTGTGATTTCTATATTGCCCACACCTGTTACTTGCCCCAGGTGAGTTTACAGGAGCATCACATGCTTGTAACATTCTTATTTATCCGCAGTTGTGAAAGGGTGCCAATACTTTTGTCCAGCCCATTTTTGGAGGTTTGTGTGACATTATGTCGAATTTGCTTTCTTTCCTCCCTTTTTTTGTTTTGTCCCAATACACACAAAGGGAATAAACATGTGTATAGCAAAACATGTGTTAATGCAATACGTTTCGTGAGAAATACATGATTTCCTGGAGAAATATCAAGGGTGCCAACAATTTCGGCCATGACTGTAAAATAGAGTAATAAAATATTGTGGTGGTTAAAAATGCTTCTAATGCAACACAGGAATGGAAGGGAAGCGAAGAGAAGAGAAGAGAAGAGAAGAAAAGAGGAGAAAAGAATAGAATGTAGCCACCTTCCAAAATTTGAATTTCGAAAAGAATAGAACAGAATAAAACAGAATAGAATATAAAATAATAGAGTAAAACAGAAGAGAATAGAAAATAGAGAAATAAAATATTGTGGTTAAAAATGCTTCTAACGCAACACAGGAATGGGAGGGAAGCGAAGAGAAGAGAAGAGAAGAGAAGAGAAGAGCAGAGAAGAGAAGAGAAGAGAAGAAGAAAAGAATAGAATGTAGCCAGCTTCCAAATTTAGAATTTTGAAAAGAATAGAATAGAATAAAACAGAATAGAATATAAAAGAATAGAGTAAAACAGAAGAGAAAAGAAAATAGAGAAATAAAATATTGTGGTGGTTAAAATGCTTCTAATGCAACACAGGAATGGGAGGGAAGGGAAGGGAAGGGAAGAGAAGAGAGGAGAGGAGAGGAGAGGAGAGGAGAAGAGGGAAGGGTAGAGAAAAGAAGAGAAGAGAAGAGAAGGAGAAAAGAATAGAATAGAATGTAGCAAGCTTCCAAAATTTGAATTTTGAAAAGAATAGAATAGAATAAAACAGAATAGAATATAAAAGAATAGAGTAAAACAGAAGAGAATAGAAAATAGAGAAATAAAATATTGTGGTGGTTAAAAATGCTTCTAACGCAACACAGGAATGGGAGGGAAGGGAAGAGAAGAGAAGAGAAAAGAAGAGAAGAGAGGAGAGGAGAGGAGAAGAGGGAAGGGTAGAGAAAAGAAGAGAAGAGAAGGAGAAAAGAATAGAATAGAATGTAGCAAGCTTCCAAAATTTGAATTTTGAAAAGAATAGAATAGAATAAAACAGAATAGAATATAAAAGAATAGAGTAAAACAGAAGAGAATAGAAAATAGAGAAATAAAATATTGCGGTGGTTAAAAATGCTTCTAATGCAACACAGGAAGGGAAGAGAAGAGAAGACAAATTTTGGATGCCGTTGGGTGCAATATCTTACCAAGAAAGCCGCCATCATCCACCACCTACAGAAGACCGTGTTTACGTGTCATAATCATCATATATTGGTGACACGTGTTGCCATTAAAACTTTTCCAAGTGGTGACACAAGCGTTTTCCCATGAGCGCATTTCGGGTAATTTCCTGCAGATTGCCCATGTGAGTGGGCGCAGCGTGTCGCAGGCAGACTGTGTACCAGTGTTGTGTCTATGGGTTATTTAAGCGGCTGCCTGTGATAGCTATAATGACTGGAGAGTGGCGGTGTGCTCACAGCAGGCTTAACATTTCCCTTTACATTAGGTAATGATAGAGACAAGGTAAAGTGGTGGGAGAAGACAGCAGGATGTATATGGGCTCGGCTGATTGGCAGGTTTCTAGTCCGGAATCCAACACAAGTAATACATGACGTTCTGTCTGGATAGTTATGTAAAAAAAAAAAAGACAAATATATATGTTTCTACAGTATATGGCCTTCAAAAAGGATGGAGAGAAAAATAAAAGGGTGGGGGGGGGGGGGGTGAGAGCCCTTCTAGTAGTAGATAAGTCATATTCCAAAGATGGCAATTTCTACAGCTGGACCAATGCAGCTATGCATATGTAACTCGAAGCATCCTTGTTCACATCTTCATTAGCTACAAAGTGATGACAGGTAAAAGCACCTTACACGTTTCGTCCAAGGCCACCAGCTGAAACGCGTAAACTGCTTTTATTTGTGCTCACCTTGTAGCTAATAAAGATCTGAACACAGATCTTTTGGGTTGCCAGCTGCTTATATTTGTTTGTATTTGGCACAAGTAATTAGAGGAGACTTGGAGCCTGAGCACCGGTGCCATCAGACTCCTTACTTGGATTCATTGGTACCCTGAAGTGAGCGCTGTATTTCCCTACTAGATGCATATACCATACCTGTAGGATCCATGTGGAAGCTGGAAAGAAGTGTAGCAGACAAAGCTACTCCAGCGATCTCCACTAGCTTCTGGGTCCCATGCTGAGCGGCTGCTCTACTACTTACCCATGTGCGGACCACCCACCCGCCGGACAGGCATAGTGACTTACCTGTATGTCATTGCCTGCTTCCTGGTCTCGGGTGTGCACATGCACTTACTCCCACTGTGATTGTATGCAGAAAGTCCCAGGCAATGATGACCTGCTGATCAGATGTGTACAATCACTGCCCAGAGCTCTGTGTTGACAATCAACACAGAGCCCTGTACAGAAGGAACAATCTCTCTGCTTCTCATCCCTGCTTAGCAGGGATGAGAAACTTAGAGATCTAGAAGTAAAAACATCACACTTTACACACATTACACATAGCTAGGCACACATTTAACCCCTTGATCTCCCTAGATGTTAACCCCTTCCCAGCCACTGTCATTAGTACAGTGACGGTGTATAGTATTCTCACTGATCACTGTATTAATGTCACTGGTGATGTCAGTGGCAGTTAGTTAGTGTCAGATCACCAGCTGCACTCTTGCTTTATAAGTCGCTGTAATTACTACCATGACAGTGTATAGTCTTATCATAGATCACTGTATTATTGTCACTGGTGATATCAGTGGCAGTTAGACAGTGGCAGTTAGTGTCAGATCACCAGCTGCACTCTTGCAGTCCCATTATAAGTCGCTGTCATTACTACCATGTCAGTGTATAGTCTTATCACAGATCACTGTATTATTGTCACTGGTGATGTCAGTGGCAGTTAGACAGTGGCAGTTAGTGTCAGATCACCAGCTGCACTCTTGCAGTCCCATTATAAGTCGCTGTCATTACTACCATGTCAGTGTATAGTCTTATCACAGATCACTGTATTAATGTCACTGGTGATGTTAATGGCAGTTATTCAGTTCCGCCCAGCGTCAGTTAGTGTCAGATTGCCCGCCGCACTTGCAGCAGTGGAGAGTGCAAAATCTGGTGCAGCTCTGCAGAGAAACCAGCCAGCTTCCACATTTTTTTTCCAAAGCTTAAATGAACAAGCTGAAGTTAGAAGCTGATTGGATACCATGCACAGCTGTACCAACTTTAGTAAATCTCCCCCATACAGTCAAGTATAGGATGTATAGCCCTCACCCGCTGTTTTATGGGACATCCATCAGACCCGACTTTGTATTCCCTATACAAACTATCTTCCTTCCATATTCCATGCTGCATAATGCCGTCTTAGGACACGAAGGCGTTATACCAAATTGGAACGATTGATACTGGTTTTCATTAAAGCAAATTAGACTGAAAGCACTTTGTGACCTTGCCGGGCTTTCATCCAATCAGAGTGCCTGCTGAGCAGCTGCAAAACATTGGATATCGGCGCTGAGATCTTGGCACTGTGAGACCTCGCTGCCGCCACCATTGTGAGGACTCGGCGTGACTGCCACTTTGCTCACTGACAACATAAGCAATAACTGTTAGGGTGCTTGGGGGGGTTAAAAAGAAGCCATGGCGGTAGGCTACCTTCTGAAGATGCTAATTGTCTGGCCTTAAAATGTCTGTTGCTGACCTTGAGCAAGCACACAGCAAAGTCATAGAGATGCCAGAATTCCTTATCTACGTATCTGTTCCAGGTTAGTGAATCAAAGAGAATGAAGCCATTGGATCAGCATGATAGCCAGACCACTAGGATTTTGAGAAGTAGAGGCCACCCATTGGAGCCTTTTAATTTATTGCAGATATTTATACAGCGCCAACAATTTACGGAGTGCTGTACATATATATATCTGCTTCGCAATAAATGGGTCATGGGTTTGATTCCAGACCATGGCGCCTCCTGCATGGAGTTTGCATGTTCTCCCTGTGCTTGCGTGGGTTTCCTCCAGGTGCTCCGGTTTCCTTCCACACTCCAAAGACATGCTGGTAGGTTAATTGGCTCCAGTCTAAAATTGTCCTAGTTTCATCCCTGGCCATGCGGGATCTCCTGCATGGTAGGGATTGAGGAAAGACCCGGCAACCTACCCTGTAAATATAATTGCTAAGAGAATTCATGGAAAAAGTCGCTTACAAGTGACAGTCCATGAAATCGCCAAGGGCTGGATATGACTGAATAGATAGATAGATAGATAGATAGATAGATGATAGATAGATAGATAGATAGATATATAGACGGACGGACGGACGGACGGACGGACGGACGGAGGGACGGACGGACGGACGGACAGACAGACAGACAGACAGACAGACAGACAGATAGATAGATACAGGGGCGGACTGACCATGTGGGTTCTCGGGCACTGCCCGAGGGCCCGGGATCAGTAAGGGGCCCCATGAGACGCCCCTGCTACCTTTCATAGGCTTTTTTTAGTGTGGTTTGAGTGTGAGTGAGGACAAAGGGGCCCCATGATCCCCTATTGCCCGGGGGCCCCATTAGTTGTCAGTGGAAAAAGTCGCTTACAAGTGACAGTCCATGAAATTGCCAAGGGTTGGATATGACTGAATCGATAGATAGATAGATAGATAGATAGATAGATAGATAGATAGATAGATAGATAGATAGAAAGATAATAGATAGATAGATAGATAGATAGATAGATAGATAGATAGATGATAGATAGATAGATAGATAGATAGATGATAGATAGATAGATAATAGATAGATAGATAGATAGATAGATAGATAGATAGATAGATAGATAGATAGAAAGATAATAGATAGATAGATAGATAGATAGATAGATAGATAGATAGATATTAGATAGATAGATAGATAGATAGATAGATAGATAGATAGAAAGATAATAGATAGATAGATAGATAGATAGATAGATAGATAGATAGATAGATAGATACAGGGGCGGACTGACCATGTGGGTTCTCGGGATCAGTAGGGGGCCCCATGAGACGCCCCTGCTACCTTTCATAGGCTTTTTTGAGTGTGGTTTGAGTGTGAGTGAGGACACAGGGGCCCCATGATCCCCTATTGCCCGGGGGCCCCATTAGTTGTCAGTCCGCCCCTGGATAGATATATATATTTATATGTTACATTCACATATATTCAGGTTTCCCCTGACTTACTCTCCAGTCTGTTGTAGCACTCATTTGAGCACCCCCTACAGTGAACCGAGCCTGCCAAAATGTCATCACACCTCATTTTTGCTCTATGCACACTACAAATCTCATAGCCCATAGTCCCAAGTCCAACTCAAGAGTGAGCAAGAGAGGGTGCCTACGTTCCTACAGTAAGTCCATGGAGAATAAACATATCCACCCTCTAACAGGAAGTCGGATCACAGCAGCAAAAAAAAAGGAATTTGGAGATTTGGAGGAGGCTGAGAGCAATAGAAGGGATTTCTCTGAGTTAAGAATATACTGTATATCTGAGTAGAATTTGTTTTCAAACTTGGTGATGCTTTAGGTTTTAAGTGCTCATAAAATAAATATGTGAGCAGATGCTGCTAGACTTTTCGAAAATGCTTTTTGTCTGGCATTAGAACCTCATGGGCTACAGACCTTGCAGCAAAAGAAAGTCAAAGTGAAGTCAAAATGACCTGTCTCCACATGCATTCTGGGTCAACGACTGAGAAGGTATTAAGGCGAATGTCAACCAGAATTTTCATGATGAGACTTACCAGAATTAACCTCCCTAGCGGTCTGATTATGTCCACATTTCTGTGCTCAAAGCGGTACTTTTTTTTGCATGGAAATATGTATTTTTTTTATTGTAGGCTGTAATGTTTAGGAATAACTCACTGAAATCTGTCCGAACAAGAGTCTAGTAAACATCCCGGGGATATTACAATTTGAAACACGAAATCATAAATTATATTATAATAAATAATCATAAAAAATAATAATATAATAATAATAAATTTAATTCAATAATATAATCAAACCAAAAGCACTGAAATGTGAAATAGAGCGCCAAGTTCGCACATCACTGAGCAAAGTCGCAGAATCGTTTTCAGTGTCTGATGATGAATTTCCCCCACGAATCATTATCACTCAATTCTGCAAGTGGTTCTGATTTACTATCGCTGTTCTCTAGCCGGTCTAAACCGCTTTTGACCTAAAGGGACACTTTTTGGACGCCATGGACGTTTCTCAGTTTCCAGGCAGAAAGAACAGTAAAAATGCAGGCAGGGCGCCGGACAAAGCACTCGGGACAAAATGTATGTGAAATGGTTTGATACAGGAATGTTATACTATGTGATTTTAGTGTATTTAGTAAATGTCACTTTTTGTCATTTTCAAATTTCCCGCCAGTTCCATCCCCCGTACATCCCAACGCTCACAGGGAACGGAACCCGGAAGAAAGATGCCGGCATCGGCCGGAGGACATTACAGGGGACACTGCAGGAGGGACATTGCGGGAGCGCAGGACAAGGTGAGTGACCGAGGGATTGCGGAGCAGCACCGCATGGTAAGCCCGAGTGTAGCTCGGTGTTACTGCTTGTGGTACTGAAACTTTACCACGAGCTACACTCGGGAATACCGCCAGGGAGGCTACAGTGTGTAGATAATAGAAAACATATAAATGATGGAAGATCTAGATTCCTCAGAGATATGCATCGCATACTAGCACATTATGTAAAACATACCCTAAAATTAAGCCCTCCAGTGGCTGTCACCGCTGTAGAGGCTTCCATCTTCACCTGGTCTTCCATCCGGTTTTGTGAGCTCTGGCCAACTGGCTGGCTGAGCCGCGATGACATCACTCCTGCACATGCGCACGGGAATCTCGGGACATGGCACAGTGCTATGAAGGAATGGCACAGGTATGACGTTCCTTTAGAGCGCATGCGCTGGCTTCTTCGTGAGCTTAACCCGAGAAAAGAAGTCGTTTTGCATTATGGATTATCTCCTACTTCTCTTTCTGTTATATTAATTTGGAGTGTTGAAGGGTTATATAAGGAAGTAGGGCTGGACAGGGGCAGGGCAGGAGGGGCAGATGCCCCAGGCACAGCTCCCTTATGCAAGGGGGAGGCACCACATGCACATTCCAGGTCAGGAGTTGGCAACCAATGACCCATGAAGTCAAGTCTACTTTGACAGCTACTGTTGTCACACTTCAACACTTGAACTCCTAGCTGCCCACAGCTGACCTGAATGCACAACCACTTCCCAACTGTTTGAACGCAAATGACTGACCATGCATGCATAGTGTGCAATCCATGCCAACAATGGGTAGCAGGACCATGGAGGTGAAGAATGGGTGCAGGATGGTAAGCCATTCTAAGTCATGCATTAGCAGAGTAGAAGGGGGTGCAGTTCCATATCTTCACCCTGGGCACTGGACAAACCTGTCCTTGCACTGTTCTGCTGGAGGAGTGCATATGTATCCCATGTTGGGGAAAGCATGGTTTGACCTTTTATTTATATAAAGGTCAATATAATCTGGCGAGTTTCACAGAAGTGAGTCCACCCCTCACATTTTTGTAAATATTTTATTCTATCTTTTCATGTGACAACACTGAAGAAATTACACTTTGCTACAATGTGATGTAGTCAGTGTACAGCTTGTACAAATTGGGCCCAAAGTGTCAATATTTTGTGTGGCCGCCATTATTTTCCAGCACTGCCTTAACCCTCTTGGGCATGGAGTTCATCAGAGCTTCACAGGTTGCCACTGGAGTCCTCTTCCACTCCTCCATGACGTCATCACGGAGCTGGTGGATGTTAGAGACCTTGCGCTCTTCCACCTTCCGTTTGAGGATGCCCCACAGATGCTCAATAGGGTTTAGGTCTTGAGACATGCTTGGCCAGTCCATCACCTTTACCCTCAGCTTCTTTAGCAAGGCAGTGGTGGTCTTGGAGGTGTGTTTGGGGTCATTATCATGTTGGAATACTGCCCTGCGGCCCAGTCTCTGCAGGGAGGATTATCATGCTCTGCTTCAGTATGTCACAGTACATGTTGGCATTCATGGTTCCCTCAATAAACTGTAGCTCCCCAGTGTCGGCAGCACTCATGCAGCCCCAGACCCTGACACTCCCACCACCATGCTTGACTGTAGGCAAGACACACTTGTCTTTGTACTCCTCACCTGGTTGCCGCCACACATGCTTGACACCATCTGAACCCAATCAGTTGATCTTGGTGTCATCAGACCACAGGACATGGTTCCAGTAATCCATGTCCTTAGTCTGCTTGTTTTCAGCAAACTGTTTGCGGGCTTTCTTGTGCATCATCTTTAGACGAGGCTTCCTTCTGGGACGACAGCCATGCAGACCAATTTGATGCAGTGTGCGGCATATGGTCTGAGCACTGACAGGCTGAACCCCCCCCCCCACCCCTTCACCCTCTGCAGCAATGCTGGCAGCACTCATATGTCTATTTCCCAAAGACAACCTCTGGATATGACGCTGAGCATGTGCACTCAACTTCTTTGGTCGACCATGGCGAGGCCTATTCTGAGTGGAACCTGTCCTGTTAAACCGCTGTATGGTCTTGGCCACCGTGCTGCAGTTCAGTTTCAGGGTCTTGGCAATCTTCTTATATCCTAGGCCATCTTTATGTAGAGCAACAATTCTTTTTTTCAGATCCTCAGAGAGTTCTTTGCCATGAGGTGCCATGTTGAACTTCCAGTGACCAGTATGAGAGAGAGAGATAACACCAAATGTAACACACCCGCTCCCCATTCACATCTGAGACCTTGTAACACTAATGAGTCACATAACACCAGGGAGGGAAAATGGCTAATTAAGCCCAATTTGGACCTTGTCACTTAGGGTTGTACTCACTTTTGTTGCCAGCGGTTTAGACATTAATGGCGGTGTGTTGAGTTATTTTGAGGGGACAGCAAATTTCCATGTTATACAAGCTGTAGACTGACTACGTCACATTGTAGGAAAGTGTCATTTCTTCAGTGTTGTCACATGAAAAGATAGAATCAAATTTTTACAAAAAATGTGAGGTTTGGAGTCACTTCTGGGAGATACTGTATCAAAGCACATGGGTAGTGATAAGATTTGCACATATTAAATTTGTTAAATTTCCGTGACTAATGGTTGCCACGGATGCAGGGGCGGACTGACAACTCATGGGGCCCCTGGGCAGTAGGGGATCATGGGGCCCCTGTGTCCTTGCCCAAACACAAAAAAAGACTATGAAAAAGGTACCAGGGGCATCTCAAGGGGCCCCCTACTGACCCTGGGCCCTCGGGCAGTGCCCGAGTTTCCAAATGGTCAGTCCGCCTCCGCACGGATGGATATCTTTCACCCTTTTTGGACTGAGCTGAATGCACTTGACAATTCAAGAGTCACTTTTTTTGCAATCTTCAGTAATTTTATATTAGACATTGGGTATTGTTAGCATGGTGGTTGCTAATGTCTATGAACACAATTTTGTATTATATGTATGGTTTTTATTAGGTTTTATTTTGGTTATTTTACAATTATTATGCCCAATCAATAAAACGCATGCATGTTTTTTTATCGAGGTAGATTTTTATCGTGACATATTTTATTATAGCGCATGTTTAATGATTTATTTAGTTAGCAAATTATAGGAGCGCTTTGTTTTAGAAACAGTGATAATGATGCCTGCCCAACCATTTACATCAGTTACATAGAAATTGCACAGAAATGATGTTATGTTTCAAGGCCATGACAAGCAATGTAATAATCATGCAGCCAATAAGTTACTTATTTAATTAAGTTACATTAAATTAATTAATTAAATATAGATCGCACAAGAATTAATATATGTTTCAATGCCATGTATGTTTTTATGACAAACAATGTAATCATTTTTGCAACCAACACGTTACTTATTTAATTTAATGAATCAATTAAATACGGGTCGCACAGGAATTATTATATGTTTCAATGCCATGTATGTTTTTATGACCAACAATGTAATCATTTTGCAAACAATACATTAATTATTTCATTTAATTAATCAATTAAATATAGATCTCGCAGGAATTATTTTATGTTTCAATGCCATGTATGTTTTTATGACAAACAACGGACTAATTTCACAACCATTTCATCAGTTATTTAATGTAATGAATTAATTACTTATAGATCACACAGGAATTATGTTATATTTCAATATAGTTTTTTTTTTCTTTATTACCAGCTGTGTAATAATTCAGTGTTCAATGAATTACTTATTTAATTAATTTATTTTTTATTATTATTGTTATTTATTTATTTAAGGTATTTATTTATTTATTTACTCAGCACTTTACATATATATTGTACATTCACATCAGTCCCTAACCCTCAAGGGGTGTACAATCTAAGGTCCCTAACTCACATTCATACATACACATACTAGGGACAATTATTATTATTATTATTATACAGGATTTATATAGTGCCAACAGTTTGCTAAGCGCTTTACAATATCATTTATTTATAGTAATTCATTATTTATAAATTGCACAGGAATTATATTATTTTTCAATGCCATTTTCAGCGTAGTTATTTATTTCTTTATATTTAATAACAAGCAACATAAGAATTCTGCAATTAATTCAAATAAATGCATAAAATATTGCAAAATAACACATAATGAAACCCTTGGGAATTCCTAAATAGCTGAATTTTATGCTACCTCTTTCAAAAATAGTAAAAAAAAACCCGACTCATTTTGTTCCAAAAAAGAAAGGATTCTGCAAAAAAAAAAAATCTCACTATAGACCAGCCTCTAACCAAGAAACGTAGGGCCCGCCCCCCTTCCAGTGTCCTGAGCTGCTGCAGCCAATCAGAACTCACTGTGAGCCCAGCAGCCAACCGCAGGAGAGCAGGAGTCCTCGGAGTCCAACATAAGAAGTCCAACATAAGAATTCTGCAATTAATTCAAATAAATGCATAAAATATTGAAAAATAACACATAATGAAACCCTTGGGAATTCCTAAATAGCTGAATTTTTTCGCTACCTCTTTCAAAAATAGTAAAAAAAAACCCGACTTATTTTGTTCCAAAAAAGAAAGGATTCTGCAAAAAAAAAAAATCTCACTATAGACACGCCTGTAACCAAGAAACGTAGTGCCCGCCCCCCTTCCAGTGTCCTGAGCTGCTGCAGCCAATCAGAACTCATTGTGAGCCCAGCAGCCAACCGCAGGAGAGCAGGAGTCCAACATAAGAAGTCCAACATAAGAATTCTGCAATTAATTCAAATAAATGCATAAAATATTGCAAAATAACACATAATGAAACCCTTGGGAATTCCTAAATAGCTGAATTTTATGCTACCTCTTTCAAAAATAGTAAAAAAAAAACCCGACTCATTTTGTTCCAAAAAAGAAAGGATTCTGCAAAAAAAAAAAAATCTCACTGTAGACCAGCCTGTAACCAAGAAACGTAGGGCCCGCCCCCCTTCCAGTGTCCTGAGCTGCTGCAGCCAATCAGAACTCATTGTGAGCCCAGCAGCCAACCGCAGGAGAGCAGGAGTCCTCGTACCACAATGCACTGCAGTTTCTGAGCAAAGTCAGGAGAGGATGCAATGGTGGGCATCGCAATGATTGCTATGCATGGTATCCGAGCCGGCAGACGTATATAAGAATTGTAGCTAATAAGTACGTAAAACAAAAAAAAAGCAATAAAAAATGATAGAAAAATAAATGAAAAATGTTGCATTGCATAACAAGAATTCTAATAACATCCACGTGACGTGGGAGGCAAAGAGTCGAAGCCGCCACGGAGCCATGATGGCAGATGGGACGTTTGCAATATAGGCGCAGCAAGACGAATGTAATCGAGATGAACTGAAATCGAGGGATCGGGAGGAAGAAAAACGTGTCTTGCTCATGGCAGTAAAGACTTTCATTTTCTGCCGGATCATTAAATGTTTCTTTTTTTATTTATTCTCTACTTTAGCAAAAGCAACGTCTTTATTAACCTACGGTATCGTTTTTTGGGCTTTCGGTAAATCCGCTGCAGTTCCAGCATTATCTGGGTTAACTGCATAAACTAATCTGCCTGGCAGAGGCGAGATTTTGCAGCAGGGCGGGGACATGAAACAGATATTCAGCGTCCCAAAGTGACCTCCCGCGAGATGGAAGTTTAACCTCTGCAGCGCCGGTTCCCCCCTTCCTGTGGTCTTTTTTTTTTTTCCCAGCCTGCAAGAGGGCGCGACATGAGCGCACATCTGTCTCCCCATGTATGTATGTTTTTTAAATTATGATCCTATAGTCCTGTAAAGAAAAAAAAATATAATGTTTTGCAGAATAGAAAGTGAAAGGTCTAAAAAAGAAACAAGGGTGAGAAAAAAAGAAAGAAAAAAAACAGGCAGAAATGACTACTGAAACCGGACACAATGACCATGAGGCTTAGCGGTCTGCAAGATCAGACTTTTTTTTTTTTACATTTCAGTATAAATGACAATGAGAGGCACAAAAGGATGTATTAAGGGATTGCCTACAAGGTGAGGTACGGGGAGCTTTAAATATGTCGTGGGGATTTTTCGGGCGTTTTTCAAAAAGGGTGGGCCTTGACAAAATGGCGGAGGGGGGGAGGCGTATTAGCAAGTGGCGCTGCCTGTCCCTGATTATCCCTGGGAGATTCAATGAGTGAGTACCAAAGCTCAGAGAAGGCCATATCTTTCTTGGCTACACTTAAGGGTTGCTGCATCGGGGTTTAACCAAATACGTAAAAAGTCAGATCCAAGATCCTAGTCCCGGTACACCTCTGCCGTCTGGACGCCGTGTGGTCCTGCGTCATCCAAAGTTCAAAATACAACATTCAATAAATCCCATAAAGCTGCCTGTTCCATAATAATGTATAAGCTATTCGGTAGGGTCTATACGTACAGAGCATATTCCAAGTAAAGTTTATTTACAGCGCTGAGCGAACTATTGGCGCTTTATAAATACTGTATAATAATAATTACTGCATTCATATATATATATATATATTTATTTTATTTATTTTTTTTATTTACTGTGTTTATTTTTAATATTATTTATTTATTACTTATTTTTATTTTTTTATTTTTTTTTTGTTTGTCTGTTTAGAACAGATTCCATAAAATATATAGACTGTTCACATGAGCCCCTGAAAAACTGATATGCAGCTAATCAATTTATACTGGTAAGGGACCCATGGGAGGGAAAATCTACTGTGTGCTAAACAAAAAGTCCCCAGGACTCAGTTGTGATATATAGCAAAGTGAACTAAAAGTGCATTTAACGTATTCAAAAATAATATATATATATATATATATATATTTATTTTTATATATATATATATTTATTTATTTTTATATATATATATATATATATATATATATATTATATATATAAATATAAAAATAAAAATAAATGAATGCAGTAATAAACTTTACTTGGAATATGTTCTGTACGTATAGACCCTACCAAATAGCTCATACATTATTATGGAACAGGCAGCCTTTTGGGATTTATTGAATGTTTTTTTTTAATTAGTATTATTTTTTTAAATAAATAAATATATATATGTATATATATATATATATATATATATATATATATATATATATAAATATAAATATAAAAATAAATGAATGCAGTAATAAACTTGGAATATGCTCTGTACGTATAGACCCTACCGAATAGCTCATACATTATTATGGAATAGACAGCCTTTTGGGATTTATTGAATGTTTTTTTTTAATTATTATTATTATTTTAAATAAATATATATATATATATATATAAATAATCAGGGGCGGACTGACAACTCATGGGGCCCCCAGGCAATAGGGGATCATGGGGTCCCTGTGTCCTTGCCCAAACACAAAAAAGCCTATGAAAAAGGTACCAGGGGCATCTCATGGGGCCCCCTACTGTCCCCGGGCCCTCGGTGAGTGCCCGAGTTTCCAAATGGTTAGTCCGCCCCAATATATAATATATATATATATATATATATACAGTCATGGCCGAAATTGTTGGCACCCTTGATATTTTTCCTGAAAATCAAGTATTTCACACAAAAAAGGTATTGCATTAACACATGTTTTGCTATACACATGTTTATTCCCTTTGTATGTATTGGAACAAATATAAAACAGAGGCAGAAAAGCAAATATGACATAATGTCACACAAAACCCCAAAAATGGGCTGGACAAAAGTATTGGCACCCTTAACTTAATATTTGGTTGCACACCCTTTGGAAAACATAACTGAAATCAGTCGCTTCCTATAACCATCAATAAGCTTCTGACACCTCTCACCCGGAATTTTGGACCACTCTTCCTTTGCAAACAGCTCCAGGTCTCTCTTATTGGAAGGACACCTTTTCCCAACAGCAATTTTAAGATCTCTCCACAGGTGTTCAATGGGATTTAGATCTGGGCTCATTGCTGGCCACTTCAGAACTCTCCAGCGCTTCTTTGCCATCCATTTCTGAGTGCTTTTTGACGTATGTTTGGGGTCATTGTCCTGCTGGAAGACCCAGGATCTTGGACGCAAACCCAGCTTTCTGACACTGGGCCCTACAGTGCGACCCAAAATCCTTTGGTAATCCTCAGATTTCATGATGCCTTGCACACAGTCAAGGCACCCAGTGCCAGAGGCAGCAAAACAACCCCAAAACATCATTGAACCTCCACCATATTTTACCGTAGGTACTGTGTTTTGTTCTTTGTAGGCCTCATTCCGTTTTCGGTAAACAGTAGAATGATGTGCTTTACCGAAAAGCTCTATCTTGGTCTCATCTGTCCACAAGACGTTTTCCCAGAAGGCTTTTGGCTTACTCAAGTACATTTTGGCAAACTGTAGTCTTGCTTTTTTATGTCTCTGTGTCAGCAGTGGGGTCCTCCTGGGTCTCCTGCCATAGCGTTTCATTTCATTTAAATGTCGACGGATAGTTCGCGCTGACACTGATGCTCCCTGAGCCTGCAGGACAGCTTGAATGTCTTTGGAACATGTTTGGGGCTGCTTATCCACCATCCGGACTATTCTGCGTTGCAATCTTTCATCAATTTTCCTCATCCGTCCACGACCAGGGAGATTAGCTACAGTGCCATGGGTTGCAAACTTCTTGATAATGTTGCGCACTGTGGACAAAGGCAAATCTAGTTCTCTGGAGATGGACTTGTAACCTTGAGATTGTTGATATTTTGCCACAATTTTGGTTCTCAGGTCCTCAGACAGTTCTCGTCTCCTCTTTCTGTTGTCCATGCTTAGTGTGGCACAGACAGACACACAATGCAAAGGTTAAGTGAACGTCTCTCCTTTTTATCTGCTTTCAGGTGTGATTTCTATATTGCCCACACCTGTTACTTGCCCCAGGTGAGTTTACAGGAGCATCACATGCTTGTAACATTCTTATTTATCCGCAGTTGTGAAAGGGTGCCAATACTTTTGTCCAGCCCATTTTTGGAGGTTTGTGTGACATTATGTCGAATTTGCTTTCTTTCCTCCCTTTTTTTGTTTTGTCCCAATACACACAAAGGGAATAAACATGTGTATAGCAAAACATGTGTTAATGCAATACGTTTCGTGAGAAATACATGATTTCCTGGAGAAATATCAAGGGTGCCAACAATTTCGGCCATGACTGTATATCTCCCAGCATACCAGTCCTTAGAAGTGGTGGCTAAGAGGACCATCAAGATAATCAAGAGCAGAGTTACTCCAAATAAACAACAGGTACAGATTCATTCTTCATTCTCTCACCTGTGTTTGGCATATGAAAGAGTAAAAAATGGGCAGAAGCTCATCAATTTATAGCTAGTATAAAAATTACAATTAAGGGCACCTTTAGAAATAGAAAAGGATTGATTCGTAAATCCCTCTTATTCCAGCAGCAAAGATTTGCACCCACCCCCCTCCTTGGGACATTAGGCATTGGTTTTTGATAGCCTGTTCTCCCGGACGAGTCCGATGTTCTTTTTCAACATTAAAACCAGCCCGCAGTAATATTCATAATTTGGCCAATGTTCAAACGTTTGCTGGCACCAATTGCTTCCAAACACTTTCCATTTTTCAAATTGCAAATCATTGATTTTATCAATGATTCATCACTGATTCCCTATGGGGACACGTTATCCTTGATCGTTAGTCATTGAGAATTTGAGCCCAAAACCCAAATGTGATTTCACTGACATTTGCTCTCCCTACAATCTCCAGATTTATGTGTCTAGAAAGTTTTAGTAAATGTGTCTCATTTTTTTTTTCCATCAGAATGTTATAGGAAGCAAGCTTTAATCAGGTATCCCTTTATGGCTAGCATGTCTGAATAATTTGAATGTTCTTACACAGTTATACAAACCTACAATGTATGTACAAAAACCTCAATATATCCTCATAACAGATATTAATCCATATTACTCAAAAATATATTCTATCAACAACAATCATTTTATATATATATATATATATATATATATATATATATATATTTATTTATTTTTTTTTACTATATTAAAGAGAAAATGCTGCAATTAGGTAATAAATATAAAATAAAAAGCTAAATGGGTTAGTATAAACCAAAATAATTCCCATTGCTAGCATATACTGTATCCTACTACTATCATGTTACGAAACCTATTATCAGATAAATAATTACCCCTATTTCCAGAGATTTATGAAATAAACACTACTGTAAATGCTATAATTTGTCAACACCAATCTACACTATGAATTCATATATGTATCTCTATATCTATCGTGCTCTACCTATATATATATATATATATATATATATGTATATGCTTTTTAAATTATTGTTACAATTGGTTAATTAATATTCATAATAATAATTATTACTATTAATTGCTAATAATAATATTTATAAGTATTGGTAATTTAACTAATAATCATAAATGTAATATTATCATCATTATTATTATTATTTTAATGTATTATTTTTACAATATTATACTATATTCTTATATAATTTTTAGATTATTGTTACAAATATTTACATTTTTATTAATAATAAAAAAAGAATAATCAATATATATATATATATATATATATATATATATATATACGTTCCATTTGTTGCCACTGCACACATATCAGAGATAAAAAAAATGGTCCCAGGTACGCAGTGAAGTCTGTAGTGCACATAATTCAGAAGAGAGGGTGCTGCTCACAGGTCTTGAGAGATGAACACACAGTGATAATTTTATATAATTTATATATTTTTAAAATATTTTATATAATCTTCACTGTGTGTTCACCTTTCAAGACCCATTATTGCCGTTCACTCTTCTGGCTGGACTATATATATATATATATATATATATTATTTTTTTATATATATATATATATATATTTATTTATTTATTATTAATATTCTTAATATATATATATATATATATATATATATATATATATATATATATATATATAATTTTTTTTAAATTTATATTTATTTGTATTTATTTATTTAATTTTAATATGTATTATTTTTAACATTTTTAACATATTTTTTATATATATATATATATATATATATATATTTATTAATAAATGGTAATTCCATCCAGCACAATACATCAATCATCCACTGTATTGCTGCAAGGTTTGTCCAAATAAAGAGTGACTATTAGGTTCCCAGTAGACAAGATCCCATATAGCTGGTACCACTCCTTTCCTCAGAAAGGAGTCTGATGAAAGTATGGTGTGGCCCCAAAGCTCCAAATACATACATTTCAGCACTGGTCCATAAGATCCCTTGTACGTTAGTGGCGTATTTAGGTTTTATGCTGCCCTAGGTAACACAAATATAGCCCCCCCAAGGAGAGAACCTGACATTGACACCCCTGCCAACCCCCCCACCCCCACCTCAGAGTACCTTCCACTAATACCCCCTTCCCCCCGTCAAGAAAGACACTCACCTTCACAGCTCCGGACATCCCCAGGAACAAGAGTCGGGCTCTGCATACACCATCAGGCAGCCCACAGCCTCTCTCGGATCCCACCTGGTCCCCATGTCGCATGTGTCCCTTCTTCCATCCCCTCTTCCGGGGAGCGGTGCTGCCCCCCTTGAAAAATGGCGCCCTAGGCAAATGTCTTGTTTGCCTTGTGGTAAATACACCCCTGTTGTACGTATCTGAATAATGGACATCCATACAGAGCTGCAATTATATGAAATTGATAGACTATATATTTTGAAATATACCAAGTAAATATTTGTTGAAGTAACATATTGAGGTTGTTGTGTGTACAATGTTCCTATAGTTTTGCCCACTACAAAGGGTGTGTAGAGCCTCCTTAGAAGATTTTCGTAGAAATTTACAAAGGTCGGTTTGGGTGGAATCCATTTAACCCAGTAGTATGTTTTTTGGCATTTTTTTTCATAGAAAACCCCACAAATGTAAAGAAACCACACAAAATCCATGCAGATGGCATTGTTGGTGAAAAGTAACGAAAGTCCTCATTCCACATTTGTGTGGCCCTTGGTGGTTCCAAAATTCACCAAGGCCCCTAACTGGTCTCCAGTTGATAAAGGCTTCTTCTTACATCATTTTGTAGCTCAGTGCTGTAGGGAATTTTTTTAGGGCCACATTATAATAACTCACCGGCGTTAATGTAGTACGTGGACAAGTCTTAAGACACCTTGCTGATGTTCAATGGGCTGGCAAGACGTTACTATGCAAAAAAAGGGACCAACTTTTATTTCCAATTACAGCATATTGGGTTATTTGCCTTCTGTTAAATCAACTGTGGGCATAATATTCTGTATATGGAGGTTTACTTATGTGTTTTCTGTACATGGAGGTAGTTACTCTATTTTTATTTGTGTTTTCTGTATATGGAGGTTTACTTATGTGTTTTCTGTACATGGAGGTAGTTACTCTATTTTTATTTGTGTTTTCTGTATATGGAGGTATTTATTCTATTTTTATTTACGTGTTTTCTCTATATGGAGGTATTTATTCTATTTTTATTTACGTGTTTTCTGTGTATAGAGGTATTTATTCTATTTTTATTTATGTGTTTTCTGTATATGAAGGTATTTATTCTATTTTTATTTATGTGTTTCCTGTATATGGAGGTATTTATTCTATTTTTATTTACGTGTTTTCTGTGTATAGAGGTATTTATTCTATTTTTATTTATGTGTTTCCTGTATATGGAGGTATTTATTCTATTTTTATTTGTGTTTTCTGTATATGGAGGTATTTATTCTATTTTTATTTATGTGTTTCCTGTATATGGAGGCATTTATTCTATTTTTATTTATGTGTTTCCGGTATATGGAGGTATTTATTCTATTTTTATTTATGTCTTTTCTGTATATGGAGGTATTGGGTTTTTTGCCTTCCGTTAAATCAACTGTGGGCATAATATTCTGTATATGGAGGTTTACTTATGTGTTTTCTGTATATGGAGGTATTTATTCTATTTTTATTTACGTGTTTTCTGTATATGGAGGTATTTATTCTATTTTTATTTATGTGTTTCCTGTATATGGAGGTATTTATTCTATTTTTATTTATGTGTTTTTTGTATATGGGGGTATTTATTCTATTTTTATTTATGTGTTTTTTGTATATGGAGGTATTTATTCTATTTTTATTTATGTCTTTTCTGTATATGGAGGTATTGGGTTTTTTGCCTTCCGTTAAACCAACTGTGGGCATAATATTCTGTATATGGAGGTTTACTTATGTGTTTTCTGTATATGGAGGTATTTATTCTATTTTTATTTATGTGTTTCCTGTATATGGAGGTATTTATTCTATTTTTATTTATGTGTTTTTTGTATATGGGGGTATTTATTCTATTTTTATTTATGTGTTTTCTGTGTATAGAGGTGTTTATTCTATTTTTATTTATGTGTTTTCTGTGTATACAGGTATTTATTCTATTTTTATTTATGTGTTTTTTGTATATGGAGGTATTTATTCTATTTTTATTTATGTGTTTTCTGTATATGGAGGTATTTATTCTATTTTTATTTATGTGTTTTCTGTATATGGAGGTATTTATCCTATTTTTGTTATTGGCTTTCTGTGTATGGAGTTATTTATTATATTTTTTTATATTTTTTTTTGTTGAACCGGATGGACTTGTGGCTTTTTTCAACCTAAATACCGAACTATGTATGTGCATTGTGGTATGCTGCAATACAAGTGCATGCGACTCTACTGCAATGCTGCCCCCCACCCTCCCAAGTTTTTCCCTGGAAATATATTTTGTATTAAAAAAGTAGGATCCACGCTAGCAGTGGTATTTATTTTGTGTTTAGATGTTTATTAACTTTTATTTTTTTATAATTGCAACTCTCCCTTTTAATATAGATATTATATTACCACCCACCCCCAATACATATTGTCTAAAAATCATTGTAATCAATAAAGCTTTGGGGGGGAAAAAATCATAAAAAAATACCTATCTTGATCCTGGCATCCAAGACATTGGTGACATTACTATTGGGCGATAGGCAGGGGTGGACTGACAACTCATGGGGCCCCCGGGCAATAGGGGATCATGGGGCCCCTGTGTCCTTGCCCAAACTCAAAAAAACCTATGAAAAAGGTACCAGGGGCATCTCATGGGGCCCCCTACTGACCCTGGGCCCCTCGGGCAGTGCCCGAGTTTCCAAATGATCAGTCCGCCCTTGGCGATAGATGATATCACCCGTGCCTCATCACTACTTCCAGGGTAAGCTGGGCATTTGAAATTTATTGAGTAAGCTAAATTTCCATAATTACATTGGTCTAGCTTGGCTTGTGATTTCTGGAGGGCTGATGGGGACCACTACAGCTACTACAGGGACAGCTGTGATCTTCTAAACCAGGGGTGTCAAACTGACAGCCCTCCAGATGTTGAGAAACTACAAGTCCTATCATGCCTCAGCCTTTGGGAGTCATGCTTGTAACTGTCAATCTTGCAATGCCTCATGGGACTTGTAGTTTGGCAACACCTGGAGGGCCACCAGTTTGACACCTGTGTTCTAGGTGCTGTTCCATCAGCTTGCCCTTTGCACACTGACCACAGGGGGCGCTTGCATTTTTTATTTGTCTTTCTGTGATTGGATGCGGTGCAAATTGTGATGTCATCCACCCCTTCTCTCCACCTTGTCCAATCATAGAATGTGGTTGTGGCATGGCATATGCAATGCTATTGTGATCAATTAACCTCCCTGGCGGTATTCCCGAGTGTAGCTCGGGGTAAAGTTTCAGTACCAAGAGCGGTAACCCCGAGCTACACTCGGGCTTACCATGCGGCGTTGCTCAGGGATTCCCTGCAGGGTTTACCTTGTCCTTCACTCCCGCGATGTGTCCCCTGCAGCATCCCCGGCCATCTCCTCCGGCCAATGCCGGCATCCCGGTCCCTGTGACGTCGGGACGTACGGGTGCCGGAACCGGCGAGAAATTTGAAATTTTTTAAAAATGTCATTTTTTAAAAAATGATTATTATATAGTAAAACATTGCTGTTTCAATGCATTTCACATACATTTTGTCCCGAGTGCTTTGTCCGGCGCCCTGCCTGCATTTTGACTTTTCTTTCTGCCTGGAAACTTAGAAAAGTCCATGGAGTCCAAAAAGCGTCCCTTTAGGTCAAAAGCGGTTTTAGAACAGCGATAGTAAATCAGAACCACTTGCAGAATTGAGTGATAATGATTCGTGGGGGAAATTCCTCATCAGACACTGAAAACGATTTTGCGACTTTGCTCAGCGATGTGCGAATTTGCCTCTGTAATTCAAATTTCAGTGTTTTTGGTTTGATTATATTATTGAATTAAATTTATTATTATTATATTATTATTTTTTATGATTATTAATTAAATTATAATTTATGATTTCGTGTTTCAAGTTTTATCATACCCGGGATGTTTACTAGACTCTTGTTCTGACAGATTTCAGTGAGTTATTCCTAAGAATTACAGGCCTACAATAAAAAAACTACATATTTCCATGCAAAAAAATGTACCGCTTTCAGCACCAAAAATCGGAAATAATCAGACCGCCAAGGAGGTTAAAAAGAAAAAGGAAAAAAAAACGGATTTCAGGAGGCAGTAGTATCACCTCCAGAGCATATATATACTGTATATATATATATATGTATATTTTTTTTTATATAGATAAAATGTATTATTAGTATTATTATTTTATTATTTTTAAAGTATTGTTTATTATTTTATATATTTTTTTTTTTACAATAGGAAAATAATAAGAAAACAAAAACTCACTTGTATGGTCAGAGCACACATGGTACCAAATGAGATGGTTGCTGTTTTACAGAAAATGCAGCTGTCAATACTTATTGTCACTTTGCTGACAGTTCATGCTCCTAGAAAAAAGTGAGTATCATGAGATAGCTAAGTGTCAATGAGTATTGACTGCAGCATTACCTGGGGATGTCAATGCTTTCTATGATAGTATGCGATTCGTGCTCTTGAGACGGGGTAAAGGTTCTCATACTCATATGCAGATGGACACTTGGAAGTAATAGCACAAATAAAGGGATGGGAATTGAATGTGAACATAAAGAGAACCTGTCTAACAAATAAATACATAGCCATTCATAACACTGCCCCAAACTACCTCACCGACCTGATACCCAAATACCACCCAACCCGTACTCTTCGCTCCTCGCAAGACCTCCTACTCTCTAGCTCCCTGGTCTCCACCTCCCACGCCCGACTGCAGGACTTCTCCAGAGTTTCCCCCATCCTCTGGAACTCACTTCCCCAATCCATCAGATTGTCCCCTACCCTCCTCACCTTTAGGTGCACCCTGAAAACCCATCTCTTCACTCCTCACAGGGCCTCCTACTCTCTAGCTCCCTGGTCTCCACCTCCCACGCCCGACTGCAGGACTTCTCCAGAGTTTCCCCCATCCTCTGGAACTCACTTCCCCAATCCATCAGATTGTCCCCTACCCTCCTCACCTTTAGGCGCACCCTGAAAACCCATCTCTTCAGGGAAGCCTACCCCATCCTCACCTAACAGCCGATCCACTCCATTCCATCCCCCACAGCTATCTCCTCGTGTATCACCATCCGCTCCCTCCTAGACTGTAAGCTCGAAAGGGCAGGGCCCTCTAACCCTCGTGTATCGTGTATTGTTTTGCTACAGTATTGTCTCATGTCTTGTCCCCCATTCGAATGTACAGTGCTGAGCAAACCTTTGGCGCTATATAAATACTCTTTAACCTCCTTAGCGGTATTCCCGAGTGTAGCTCGGGGTAAAGTTTCAGTACCACAAGCGGTAACCCCGACCTACACTTGGGCTTACCATGCGGCGCTGCTCTGGGGGTCCCTGCAGCACTTACCTTTTCCTTCGCTCCCACGATGTGTCCCCTGCAGCATCCCCGGCCATCTCCTCCGGCCGATGCCAGCATCCGGCTTCTGTGTTCCGGTCCCTGTGACGTCGGGACGTACGGGAAATTTGAATTTTTTTAAAAATGACATTTTTGCTGTCATTGCTATTTCAATGCATTTCACATACATTTTGTCCCTACTGCTTTGTCCGGCGCCCTGCCTGCATTTTGAATGTTCTTTCTGCCTGGAAACTTAGAAAAGTCCATGGCGTCCAAAAAGCGTCCCTTTACGTCAAAAGTGGTTTTAGACCGGCTAGAGAACAGCGATAGTAAATCAGAACCACTTGCAGAATTGAGTGATAATGATTCGTGGGGGAAATTCCTCATCAGACACTGAAAACGATTTTGCGACTTTGCTCAGCGATGTGCGAATTTGCCTCTGTATTTCAAATTTCAGTGTTTTTGGTTTGATTATATTATTGAATTAAATTTATTATTATTATATTATTATTTTTTATGATTATTTATTAAATTATAATTCATGATTTCGTTTTTCAAATTTTATCATACCCGGGATGTTTACTAGACTCTTGTTTGGACAGATTTCAGTGAGTTATTCCTAAAAATTACAGCCTACAATAAAAAACTACATATTTCCATGCAAAATAATGGTACCACTTTCAGCACCAAAAATCTGAAATAATCATACCACTAGGGAGGTTAATGGAATCCTTCCAGATAGCAGTATAACATCACATCAAAAGCTCCCCTTTAGGTATGAATGAAACAGCCAGCTCCCTCAGGACTCCTTATTAAAAATGGCCGACTCGGTTTCAGTAAATGCCCGCCACTTCTAAGCGCAGGAGGTATATATTATATAAAGAGAACCTGTGCTGTAACCAGAGGCGGACTGACAACTCATGGGGCCCCCGGGCAATAGGGGATCATGGGGCCCGTGTCCTTGCCCACACTCAAAACACACCCAAAAAAGCCTATAAAAAGGTACTGCATCTTCTCTGACTTGCCTTGTCCCAGCAAAAACGGCTCTAGCAGCGAAAGAGTTAAATGACTCCCGATGGTTACAGAAGTCACCAAAAATGGGTCAAAAATGGTCCTCTTTAGCCCCATTATTTTACATTTCTTTATTCACAGGAACAAAAATTGTGAAAAAAATGTAAAATATAAAATGTACAAACAACAAGCAAATAGAAAAAATACAAATACAATAAAAGAACATTAAATTTAAAAAAAAAAAGCTAAACTACCCTAAGTACCCTGAATTCTTAAACAGTGGTGTCTTGTGAGCTACTATGGTGTGAAAATAATTCTCTTAATGTGTTAAGCCAATCTTGTGGTGCAGGGGCGGACTGAAAACTCATGGGGCCCCCGGGCAATAGGGGATCATGGGGCCCTTGTGTCCTTGCCCAAACTCAAAATAGCCTATGAAAAAGGTACCAGGGGCATCTCATGGGGCCCCCTACTGACCCCGGGCCCTTGGGCAGCGCCAAATGGTCAGTCCGCCCCTGGCTGTAACCATGCGGAACTATGCTTGGAAGTTTTGGTAATGGGAAGTTTGTTAATCACTTTATTTCCTTGGAGGCGACTGGGGCAGTGCCCAGCGAATAGTGGCTCAGTCACCCAGCAATGTCACATGGTAGTGAGTTGGGACCCTGGGACTTGGAACTTTTGCTCACTTTGTTCAGTTCTGCCTGTACCTTTGTTTGAAATGTCCACTGATAAAGAAAGGTGGTTCATTTTAATGGTTAGGTACAGGGGCGGACTGACAACTCATGGGGCCCCTGGGCAATAGGGGATCATGGGGCCCCTGTGTCCTTGCCCAAACTCAAAAAAGCCTATGAAAAAGGTACCAGGGGCAACTCATGGAGCCCCCCACTGACCCCAGGCCCTCGGGCAGTGCCCGAGTTTCCAAATGGTCAGTCCGCCCCTGGTTAGGTAAATGACACAGCTGGACTTTCCTTCCAATGTTCATAGGAAAATAGTTTGTTTGGCATAACATTTTTTCTTGCCAAAAAGCCAACCAATTTCATTTGAAGGCCTTTTCATCCAGACCTGCTTATTGGAATCTCAAACATATTAAATGGGTTTTATTACAATACGTACAATTTTTCCCAAATGAAAACCACATTTTGATCATAATAAAATCAACTGGTAGCCAACCTATTTGGGGGGGCTTTACCAATCCTCCTTCATCAGGGCTTATGGAGGTGAGAAGAGCCAGAAAACTGGACCAAGATCTTGTTATCTTGGAGTGGATTTCATAAGCATATGTAAAATTTTGTTCAAGGTCATTTTACTAGTCAAGGGTTCATTTTAGGGGTTAGGTTAAATGTTGGGGTCATTTTACTAGTCAAAGGTTCATTTTAGGGGTTAGGTGTTGGGAACGGGGGCTAGAGCTACTTTTAAGAGTTACGGGGTAGGTTAAGTGTTAGGAGGCGTGTTAAGAGTTTAGGGTTACATTTTGGGGTTAGGTTAGTGTTGGGGGCACTTTAGGAGTCAAGAGTTCATTTTAGGGGTACATGTTGGGAACGGGGGATAAAGCTAATTTTAAGCATTACAGGTTTATTTTAGGGGGTAGGCTAAGTGTTAGGAGGAGTGTTAAGAGCTAAGGGTTACATTTGGGGGTTAGGTTAGTGTTGGGGGCATTTTAGGAGTCAAGTGTTTATTTTAGGGGTTAAGTGTTGCAGGGTTTAGAGTTAATTTTAAAAGTTAAGGGCTTATTTTAGGGGCTCGGTTAAGTGGTAGGAGGAGTATTAAGGGTTCATTTTAGGGGTTAGGTTACGTGTTGGGGGCATTATAGGAGTCAAGAGTTCATTTTAGGGGTTACGTGTTGGGAAAAAGGGTAAGAGCTAATTTTAAGAGTTACGTGTTTATTTTCGGGGGTAGGTTAAGTGTTAGGAGGAGTGTTAAGCGTTAAGGGTTACATTTTGGGGTTAGGTTAGTGTTGGGGGCATTTTAGGAGTCAAGGGTTCATTTTAGAGCTTAGATTAAGTTTTTGGGGCGTTTTAGGAGTCAAGAGTTCATTTTAGGGGTTACGTGTTGGGAACGGGGGTTAGAGCTAATTATAAGATTTACGGGTTTATTTTAAGGGGTAGGTTAAGTGTTAGGAGGAGTGTTAAGAGTTAAGGGTTACATTTTGGGGTTATGTTAGTGTTGGGGGCATTTTAGGAGTCAAGGGTTCATTTTAGGGGTTAAGTGTTGGGAGCTGGGGTTAGAGCTAATTATAAGAGTTATGGGTTTATTTTAGGGGGTAGGTTAAGTGTTAGGAGGAGTGTTAAGAGTTAAGGGTTAAATATTGTGGTTAGGATAGTGTTGGGGGCATTTTAGGAGTCAAGTGCTTATTTTAGGGGGTACATGTTGGGAACGGGGGATAAAGCTAATTTTAAGCATTACGGGTTTATTTTAGGGGTAGGCTAAATGTTAGGAGTAGTGTTAAGAGATAAGGGTTACATTTTGGGGTTAGGTTAGTGTTGGGGGCATTTTAGGAGTCAAGTGTTTATTTTAGGGGTTAAGTGTTGCAGGGTTTAGAGTTAATTTTAAAAGTTAAGGGCTTATTTTAGGGGCTCGGTTAAGTGGTAGGAGGAGTATTAAGGGTTCATTTTAGGGGTTAGGTTACGTGTTGGGGGCATTTTAGGAGTCAAGAGTTCATTCAGGGGTTAGGTGTTGGAAACGGGGGCTAGAGCTACTTTTAAGAGTTGCGGGGTAGGTTAAGTGTTTGGAGGAGTGTTAAGAGTTTAGGATTACATTTTGGGGTTAGGTTAGTGTTGGGGGCACTTTAGGAGTCAAGAGCTTATTTTAGGGGTTACGTGTTACAGGGTTTAGAGTTCACTTTAAAAGTTAAGGGCTTATTTTAGGGGCTCAGTTAAGTGTTAGGAGGAGTATTAAGGGTTCATTTTAAGGCTTAGGTTACGTGTTGGGGGCATTTTAGAAGTCAAGAGTTCATTTTAGTGGTTACGTGTTGGGAACGGAAGTTAGAGCTAATTATAAGAGTTATGGGTTTATTTTAGGGGGTAGGTTTAGTGTTAGGAGGCGTGTTAAGAGTTAAGGGTTACATTTGGGGGTTAGGTTAGTGTTGGGGGCATTTTAGGAGTCAAAGGTTCATTTTAGGGGTTAAGTGTTGCAGGGTTTAGAGTTAATTTTAAAAGTTAAAGGGCTTATTTTAGGGGCTCGGTTAAGTTTTAGGAGTTTTAGTATCAAGGGTTACATTTTGGGATTAGGTTAGTGTTGGGGGCATTTTAGGAGTCAAGGGTTCATTTTAGAGCTTAGGTTATGTGTTGGGGGCATTTTAGGAGTCAAGAGTTAATTTTAGGGGTTACGTGTTGGGAACGGGGGTTAGAGCTAATTATAAGATTTACGGGTTTATTTTAGGGGGTAGGTTAAGTGTTAGGAGGAGTGTTAAGAGTTAAGGGTTACATTTTGGGGTTATGTTAGTTTTGGGGGCATTTTAGGAGTCAAGGGTTCATTTTAGGGGTTAAGTGTTGGGAACGGGGGTTAGAGCTAATTATAAGAGTTATGGGTTTATTTTAGGGGGTAGGTAAAGTGTTAGGAGGCGTGTTAAGAGTTAAGGGTTACATTATTGGGTTAGGTTAGTGTTGGGGGCATTTTAGGAGTCAAGGGTTCATTTTAGGAGTTAAGTGTTACAGGGTTTAGAGTTAATTTTAAAAGTTAAGGGTTCATTTTAGGGGCTCGGTTAAGTGTTAGGAAGAGTATTAAGGGTTCATTTTAGGGCTTAGGTTAAGTGTTGGCAGGGGTGTTAAGAGTTACGGTTTCATATTAGGGGTTAAGTGTTGGGGGCTTAAAATTAATTTTACGTTTTAAGAGCTTATTTTGGGTGTTAGGAGAGGGAGTAAGAGTTAAATGTTTGTTTTAGGGGTTAGGTTAAGTGTTTAGAGGGAGTATTAAGAGTTCACTTTAAGGGTTAGGTTAAGTGTTGGAAGGGGTGTTGGGAGTTACGTTTTCATTTTAGAGGTTAAGAGTTGGGGGGGAGGTTAGATTTTAGTTAAGGATTTATTTTAAGGGTTAGGTTAAGTGTTATGGGGAGTGTTAGGAATTAGAGGTTCATTTTAAGAGTTCGGTTATATGGTTGGGGGATTTTAAGAGTTAAGGGTTCATTCTAGGGGATTGGTAAATGTTAGAGGGAGTGTTAGAAGTTAAGGGTTTCTTATAGAGGTTGAGTTAAGTGGGTTCTCCAGAGGCTGTAAAATTATAGCAGATCGACTGTTCAAACATGCAGTCTCATGTCTCTTGTGTAGGTGTCCAGATCAAAAATAATGCAAGCAAAGCCATTGTTTGCACAATATTTTAACGCCGTTATTGTGAAACTAACAAAAACCGCCTGACTCGCCCCAGGCTGCCCCTCTTGTTCATCTCACAAGTGCACCATATAGGCGAAGGTGAACAAGACAGTAACAAAGTACCAGCGGACTGTTTTCCTGCTGTCCTCCTTTACGGTATCAAATTTACTAGGAAGGTGGAGTTGGCTTATACAGATAAAAGGCGAAGCACTGTATATGATCCCTTTATTTGCCCTATCAGTTCAGTTTTCAGGTCAGGCAGAGAAAAGAGGTCAGGGAGATGAGAGTCGCCATCGGGAACTACAAGCATCTGCATTACCAGACAGCTGGAACAGGGAAGATGCCCTCAACCAGGACAGGGTGATGGCAGAAGGAGGACAAGGTTGAGGGTTTATTATAGGAGTTAAGTGTTAGTGGGAGTGTTATGAGTCAATGGTTCATGTTAAGGGTTTTAGGGATTATATTGCCGTTTTGCTTCGCAGTATCAAATTTACTACCAGTTCAGTATTCAGAAGGTCGGGCAAGTCAAGTAGAGAAGAAGATCAGGGAGCCAAAAGTCAATTTCAGAAATTACAAGCACCAGCATTACTTTAACAGCTGGAGCAGAGAACCTATCCATGACCAGGACAAGGCCATGGCAGAAAAGGGATGATGGGGGTGAGCTCTGAAGAGAGGACAAAGGTGCATAGCCGGGGTAGAAGGAAGACCAACAGAGAGAGCTTTAAAGAGAGGACAGTGGTGCACAACCAGGGTAGAAGGAAGATTAACAGAGAGAGAGCTTTAAAGAGAGGACAGAGGTGCACAACCAGGGTAGAAGGAAGATTAACAGAGAGAGAGCAGAGATACACAGCTGGGGTAAAAGGAAGAAAGACCGAGTGAGAGAGAGCTTTAAAGGGAGAGCAGAGGTGCACAACCAAGGTACAAGGAAGGAAGAGCAAGAGAGAGCTTTAAATAGGGGACAAAGGTACATGGCTGGGGTAGAAGGAAGAATAGCAGAGAGCTTTAAAGAGGGAACAGAGGTGTACATCTGGGGTAGAGGGAAGGAAGAACAAAAGAGAGAGTATTAAGGAGGGGAAAGAGGTGCATGACCAGGGTAGAAGGAAGGAAAAACAAGACAGAGAGCACTTCAAAGAGGAGAGAGAGGTGCACATCCAGGATAGAAGGAAGGAAGACTGAGAAAGCTTTAAAGAGGGGAAAAAGGTGTATGTCTGGGCAGGGGCAGACTGACCATTTGGAAACTCGGGCACTGCCCGAGGGCCCGAGGTCAGTAGGGGGCCCCATGAGATGCCCCTGGTACCTTTCATAGGCTTTTTTGGGTGTGGTTTGAGTGTGGGTGAGGACACAGGGGCCCTATGATCCCCTATTGCCCGGGGGCCCCATGAGTTGTCAGTCCGCCCCTGTGTCTGGGGTAGAAGGAAGGCAGAGAGAAATTTTAAAAGGGAACAGAGGTATATGAACAAGGTAAAGGGAAAGAAGAACAATAGAGAGCTTTAAAGAGGGAGAAGAGGTACATGTCCAGGGTAGAAGGAGGGAAAAAATTAGATAGAGAGAGCTTTAAAGAGGAGACATAGGGGCACAGCCAGGGTAGAAGGAAAGAAGGAAGACTGAGAGACTGTAAAGAAGACACAAAGCTGTATGTCCAGGGTAGAAGAAAGGAAGAATGAGAGAGAGCTTTAAAGAGGTAAAGAGGTGCACAGCCTGGATAGGAGGAAGGAAGGAAGACTAAGAGAGCTTTAAAGAGGGGAAAGAGGTGCATGGCTGGGGTAGAAGAACTGAAGAAGGCTGAGGGAACAGAGGTGTATGACGAAGGTAAAAGGAAGGAAGAATGAGAGAGTGAGAAAGCTTTAAAGAGGAGGCAGAGGTGAACGGCCGGGGTAGGAGGAAGGAAGAGACACAGGTTTAAAGAGGAGACAGAGGTGTACGTCCGGGGTAGAAAAAAGGAAGAACCAAAGAGAGAGCTTTAAAGAGGGAACCGAGGTGTATGACTAAGGTAGAAGGAAAGAAGAACAAGAGGGGACAGAGCTGCACAGCCAGGGTAGAAGGAAGGAAGAAGGAGAGAAAGAGCTTTAAAGAGGAAACAGAGGTACATGGCTGGGGTAGAAGGAAGGAAGAACAAGCGAGAGAGAGAGATTTAAAGAGGGGACAGAAGTACATGGCTGGGGTAGAAGGAAGGAAGAACAAGCGGGAGAGAGAGAGCTTTAAAGAGGGGACAGAGTTGCACGACCTGGATTGGAGGAAGAAAAGAAGAGAGAGAGTTTTAAAGTAGGAAACTCGGTGCACATCTAGGGTGGAAGTAAGGAAAACTGAGAGAACTTTAAAGAGGGCACAGAGATGTATGGCTGGGGTAGACAGAAGAACAAAAGGGAGATCCTTAAAGAGGGGACAGAGTTGCACGGCCAGAGTAGACGGAAGGAAGAACGAGAGAAAGAGCTTTAAAGAGGAAACAGAGGTAAATGGCTGGGGTAGAAGGAAGGAAGAACAAGCAAGAGAGAGAGAGAGAGAGAATTAAAGAGGGGACAGAAGTACATGGCTGGGGTAGAAGGAAGGAAGAACAAGCGTGAGAGAGAGCTTTAAAGAGGGGACAGAGTTGCACGGCCTGGAAAGGAGGAAGAAAAGAAGAGAGAGAGGTTTAAAGTAGGAAACTAGGTGCACATCTAGGGTAGAAGAAAGGAAGAACGAGAGAAAGAGCTTTAAAGAGGAAACAGACGTACATGGCTGGGGTAGAAGGAAGGAAGAACAAGCGAGAGAAAGAGAGAGAGAGCTTTAAAGAGGGGACAGAAGTACATGGCTCGTGTAAAAGGAAGGAAGAACAAGTGGGAGAGAGAGAGCTTTAAAGAGGGGACAGAGTTGCACGGCCTGGATTGGAGGAAGAAAAGAAGAGAGGTTTAAAGTAGGAAACTCAGTGCACATCTAGGGTAGAAGGAAGGAAAACTGAGAGAACTTTAAAGAGGGCACAGAGATGTATGGCTGGGGTAGAAGGAAGAACAAAAGGGAGATCCTTAAAGAGGGGACAGAGTCGCACGGCCAGGGTAAAAGGAAGGAAGAACCAGAGAGAGAGAGCAGAGAGGAAAAGGGAGGGGAATACAGGGAGGGCAGTGGGAGGAGAGGAAAGAGAACGCAGACAGAGGAAAGGCAAAAAAAAAAAAAAAGAAAAAGAGATGGAGGAGGTAGTAAAAGAAAGAGGAGGGAGGCAGTAGAGAAGAGAGCGGGTGGGAGAAGACAGGGATCAGAGGAAGAAGTGAAGCCAGAGGTTTGCAGGGGGGAGTCCAGGCACTGAGTAGTATTAGGAAAAGGAAGTCATTCAGGAAGAACAGAAGCAGCAGCCAGGAGGAAGAATATCCCCGGCAGAGAGGTAAGCATTGCATTCCTTCTTCTATCACACAGAAGAGAGAGAGAGGCCTTCACAGGGATAACACAAACCCTTCCCCTGCCACTGGGAGGCCCAGGCGAGGCGCACCCGGCACAAGTGACATTCCGCCTGAGACTGTCACATTTAACCCCTTTGCTGACAACGGCCCTCTTTCCAATTTCAGCCATCTCCGCTTGGCAGCAAGGGGTTAAATCTCACGCTAGCGTCACTAAGCCATTAACCCGTGGCGCGCCACAGCGCTGCAGCCTTAACCCGTTGTCCGGACCGCTCTGATGCCACGGCATTAACCCCTCCGTGGCTGATGGGGCCGCGCACTTGCATCATTAACGCCTTTTTAAACGTTGAGCTGCGTTAACTCCTTTTCTTGTTGGCGCGGGGCCCCGAGAGACTGCACGTCCCTGCGGCGTCAATAGCTTAAGTGCTGCTGAGTGCTCATTAACCCACTACGGTGCTAACCCCCGGGGGGGCTTGCAGAACTCCACTAAGTGCCACGGAGTTATCCCCTTCGGAGCTGGAGTGGCCTTCCAGCTCTTCACCAAGCGCCTCGGCATTAACGCCTTTGCCGCTGGAGGGGCCTCGCAGAGCTTCGCCAAGCGCCTCGGCGTTAACGCTTTTGCCACTGGAGGGGCCTCGCAGAGCTTTGCCAAACGCCTCGGCGTTAATGCTTTTGCCGCTGGAGGGGCCTCGCAGAGCTTCGCCAAACGCCTCGGCGTTAACGCTTTTGCCGCTGGAGGGGCCTCTCAGAGCTTCGCCAAACGCCGCAGCATTAACCCCTTTGCCACTGGAGGGGGCATGCAGCGCTTCGCTGAATGCTGCAGCTTTAACCCCTTCCTTTCTCTAAATTCCCCCCCCCCCAAAAAAAAGTAAAGGCCACACTATCCTCCAACATTAACCCCTTCAGTGCAGGGTCTTGTTGGGAAAAAAGCATGTTTGTAACAGCAACTTGCTGGTGGGGCCTTTCGGACCGCCCGCCCGCCGGCTGACCCCACGGAAACGACCTTCGCAGCATCCGGTCCTGCAGAATTAACCCTGTATATACCCAAGGGAACGCGCACCGAATAAGGTGGCCTGGCCCTGTAAAAAGCTCACATAATTCTGCAGCATTAATGTCTATGGGTCTTCAGAGGGGGGGGTTGTGAGCTGCATGGTGCTGCAGCATTAACCCCTTACCTGCTGGATGCCAAGAAGAACATAACTCTTGCAGATTTAACCCTTGGCCTGCTGGAAGGCAATGAACTTGCCAGAAGCCCTACAGCCTTATGGTATGACCGTCACGGCCCCGATGGTAAGACCCCCCGCAGCCCCGATGGTATGACCCCCCTCTTGTGCCCCACTGGAAATAAAGAGCTCTCTAGACTAACGCATGATACAACAGACGTAATGCTTTTTCTACGCTTTCGTAATTGTATTTTTTTTGTGACATCGACAGAAAAAGACTTCACAGCATTACAGAATCCTGCCACTTTAACCCATTCCCCATTGCCAAGACCCTTCAGGTCTCCTCTAGGGGCCCTACTGTGACCTGGGTAACCCTGCGGCCCTTAACCCCTTCACTGCTGCTTCCTAAAAAGAATAACTGGGGATGACGTGGACACAATGGGGTTGATTTTATTTAAAATTACAGGTACTTATATAGCGCCATCAATTTATGCAGTGCTTTACATATATATTGTACATTCACATCAGTCCCTAACCCTCAAGGGGTGTACAATCTAAGGTCCCTAACTCACATTCATACATACACATACTAGGGCCAATTACCCTACCAGCATGTCTTTGGAGTGTGGGAGGAAACCGGAGTACCTGGAGAAAACCCACAAAGGCACAGGGAGAACATGCAAACTCCAGGCAGGTGGTGCCATGGTTGGGGTTCGAACCAATGACCCCAGTGCTGCCAGGCGGAAGTGCTAACCACTTAGCCACTGTGCTGTCCATGCCAAAGCCAAATAGACCGTGCACTTTGTAAAGCACACCCTACCAGCATGTCTTTGGAGAGTGGGAGGAAACCCACACAGGCACAGGGAGAACACGCAAACTCCAGGCAGGTCGTGCCGTGCTTAGGATTCAAACCAACGACCCTAGTACTGCCAGGTGGAAGTGCTAACCACTTAGCCACTGTGCTGCCAAATCAGTGGATTCAGGTGTTCCAATCCCCTCCATGGACACAGGTGTATAAATCAAGCCCCTAGGCATGCAGACTGCTTCTACAAACATTGGTGAAAGAATGGGTCGCTCTCAGGAGCTCAGTGACTCCAAGCGTGGTCCCGTGATAGGTGGCCAACTGTGCAATAAGTCCATCCGTGACATTTCCTGGCTACTAAATATTCCACGCTCAACTGTTAGTGGGATTATAACAAAGTGGAAGCAACTGGGAACAACAGCCACTCAGCCACCAAGTGGTAGGCCACGTCACATGACAGAGCGGGGTCAGCGCATGCTGAAGCACACAGTGCGCAGAAGTCGCCAACTGTCTGCAGAGTCAATAGCTAAAGACCTCCAAACTTGGTGTGGCCTTCAGATGAGCCCAACAACAGTGTGTAGAGAGCTTCATGGAATGGGTTTCCATGGCCGAGCAGCTGCATCTAAGCCTTCCATCACCAAGTGCAATGCAAAGCGTCGGATGCCGTGGTGTAAAGCACGCCACCACTGGACTCTAGAGCAGTGGAGAGGTGTTCTCTGGAGTGACCAATCACACTTCTCTGTCTGGCAATCCAATGGACGTGTTTAGGTTTGGTGGTTGCCAGGAGAACGGTACTTGCCTGACTGCATTGTGCCAAGTGTAAAGTTTGGTGGAGGGGGATTATGGTGTGGGGTTGTTCCTTGGGGGTTGGGCTTGGCCCCCTAGTTCCAGTGAAGGGAACTCGTAAGGCATCAGCATACCAAGACATTTTCAACAATTTCAGGCTTCCAAATTTGTGGTGCCCATGCCAAAGCCAAATAAACCGTGCACTTTGTAAAGCGTAGTAGCTCCAGAGCGTAGTAAATAAGGTGAATTGTCACTTTGCAAAGAATACCCAATCACGTGATAGGGTATAAACAAAAAAAAAAGAAGCATTTTTGCTTGCACATGATTGGATGATGGAAGTCAGCAGTGCTTCTGCTCATTTACTAAGCTCTGGAGCAACTGCAAAGTGCCCAGTCTATTTGCCTTTAGTAAACCAACCCCTACCAATGCTGCAAAAGCCATGTTAGCACCCCGGTCACATCAAGCCTGACTTTGAAATCGTGCGACTTACATTGAAGTCGCGTTATTTCAAAGTCGGGGGGACTTGCTGATTTGAGGTGCGATTTGCCAGATGTCTATGCAAATCGCACCAAAAGTAGTGCATGCGTTACTTTGGAAATCGGTCGGAACCGCACCGATATGACCGCTGTAATTGCGCACAATAGGGTGCGACTTGGCATGCGATTTGCAAGTCGCAGGGCATGCAAGTCGCATGCCAAGTCGCACCAGATGTGGCCGGGGTGTTAGCACCAAGCCACATTGCAGCCTTGACTAACAATGGAGCAGGCACCTGCCGCCTTAACCCCTTCATGGCTGGAGAGCCATTCTCATTTCAGTATTGATCATATCATTTCTGATCGTTTGTATAGGACTCCTGAAAAATGGGCAACCGACACATTGGGGGTCCTCAGCGAGTGTAAAGCTCATATTATTATTATTATACAGGATTTATATATTATTATTATTATTATACAGAATTTATATATTATTATTATACAGGATTTATATATTATTATTATTAATATTATTATACAGGATTTATATATTATTATTATACAGGATTTATATATTATTATTATTAATATTATTATACAGGATTTATATATTATTATTATACAGGATTTATATATTATTATTTTACAGAATTTATATATTATTATTATACAGGATTTATATATTATTATTATTATTATTATTATTATTATAATACAGGACTTATATATTATTATTATTATACAGGATTTATATATTATTATTATTAATATTATTATACAGGATTTATATATTATTATTATTATTATACAGGATTTATATATTATTATTATTATTATTATTATACAGGATTTATATATTATTATTATTATTATTATACAGGATTTATATATTATTATTATACAGGATTTATATATTATTATTATTAATATTATTATACAGGATTTATATATTATTATTATTATTATACAGAATTTATATATTATTATTATACAGGATTTATATATTATTATTATTATTATACAGGATTTATATATTATTATTTTACAGAATTTATATATTATTATTATACAGGATTTATATATTATTATTATTATTATTATTATTATTATAATACAGGATTTATATATTATTATTATTATACAGGATTTATATATTATTATTATTAATATTATTATACAGGATTTATATATTATTATTATTATACAGGATTTATATATTATTATTATTATTATTATTATTATACAGGATTTATATATTATTATTATTAATATTATACAGGATTTATATATTATTATTATTATTATACAGGATTTATATCGCGCCAACAGTTTGCTCAGCACTTTACAATATAAAGGGAGACAATACAGCAACAATACAGTTCAATACAAGATGGTTAGGAGGGCCCTGATCCTGGGAGCTTACAATCTAAGAGGGAGAGGCTGGTGGTACAAAAGGTAATACCTGTGGGGGATGGACTGGTTGGAAGAGTAGAAGAGTCCATTATTAGCTGAGGGCAGGATAGGCTTCCCTGAAGAGATAGGTTTTCAGAGATCGCCTAAAAGTGAGCAGAGTAGGCGATAGTCTGATAAATTGGGGTAGAGAGTTCCAGAGGATGGGGGAAGCTCTGGAGAAGTCCTGGAGACGAGCATGGGAGGAGGAGACAAGGCATAGACAGACAAGTGTGGCAGAGCTGGATGAGGAGTCAGATACACAGGTCCATCATATGCAATAGGTGTTGTTCTTCATTTGAAAGCGGTATTAAACCCAAAAGCAAACATTTATTATATTGAATCATTCCAAGATGCGGTGGCTGCATTCGTTTTCTTTTTTTTATGCTTTCTTTCTTCTATTTTCTTCCGGTGATCCATCCAGTAAGTTTGATGTTTTTGCAAAAGAACGAGCTCTCCAGCAGAATGTATCAGTTACAGGGATGAGACAAACCATTCCGATTTTACGTCCGAAAGAAAAATCAGCCGATTTTTGCACTGTTAGTGGGTTAATTGGTAGGCCGGTTTTCGGGTGTTTTGCACTTATAGATTAGCAGTCATGTTGGAAAATTTGTGGAAAACGGACGATTTTCACGGCAATGATGGCCAAATCGGACGATCGTTTTAGAGAAAAAAAATTTGCGCATGAGCCGTGACCTGCAAGGAACAGAAGTTTGGCTGTTATATGGGGTGAACTTTATGATTTAGTCGGCCGATTTTTGTAATCGTTGGTGGTAACGTCGGCTTAACGAACGACCGATTTACAGGGTTACAGGGATGAGACAAACCATTCAACACTGACAGGATACTTGTGCCGGCCATAGACGGTTCGAAAATCGGCCGATTTTTTGTCCGAAAGAAAAATCGGCCGATTTTCTGTCCGAAAGAAAAATCGGCCGATTTTCTGTCCGAAAGAAAAGTCGGCCGATTTTCTGTCCGAAAGAAAAATCGGCCGATTTTCTGTCCGAAAGAAAAATCGGCCGATTTTCTGTCCGAAAGAAAAATCGGCCGATTTTCTGTCCGAAAGAAAAATCGGCCGATTTTCGCACTGTTAGTGGGTTAATTGGTCGGCCGGTCTTCGGGGATTTTGCACTTATAGATTATCGGTCATGTTGGAAAATTTGCGGAAAACGGACGATTTTCACGGCAATGATGGCCAAATCGGACGATCGTTTTAATGAAAAAAAATTGCTCTGCAAGGAACAGAAGTTTGGCTGTTATATGGGGTGAGCTTTATGATTTAGTCGGCTGATTTTTGTAATCGTTGGTGGTAACGTTGGCTTAACGAACGACCAATTTTTTTGTTTCTCGTTCGAAAAATCGTCCGATGTTCGACCCGTCTATGGCCTGCATTATAATGATCAGCTTTTATTTATTTATGTAAAACCGTTATCACAAAATGGAAAAAAAAAACTGTTTGCTGTAACTGCCTATAAAGCGTGAGCTGGAGTTTGATTTCCTCCTACTCTCCAGGTCCCTGGTCTCCTCCTCCCACGCCCGACTGTAGGACTTCTCCAGGGCTTCCCCCATCCTCTGGAACTCACTACCCCAATCCATCAGACTGTCACCTACCCTCCTCACCTTCAGGCGCACCCTACAAACCCATCTCTTCAGGGAAGCCTACCCCACCCTCACCTAACAACCGATCTCCTCCACTCCTACCACTCCATCCCCCACAGCCACTTCCTCCTGTACCACCACCCCCTCCCTCCTAGATTGTAAGCTCCTAGGAGCAGGGCCCTCGAACCCCTCGTGTATTGTATTGTTACTGTATTGTCTCATGTACTGTCCCCCACTATAATGTACAGCGCTGAGCAAACCCTTTGGCACTATATAAATACTGTATAATAATAATAAGTGGTTATTGTGTTCAAATCTGCTAGTCCATCTAACCTTCTTTCCTATGGGTCCCATTCACACCTATGCAGTTTCCTGCAATGCGTTTTTTTGGAAAGGTGCTGGGCAGGGGTGGACTGACAACTCATGGAGCCCCTGGGTGTGCTTTGAGTGTGGGCTAGGACATAGTGGCCCCATGATCCCTATTGCTCGGGGGCCCCATGAGTTGTCAGTCCGCCCCAGGCGTGGACTGACAATTCATGGGGCCCCCGGGCAATAGGGGATCATGGGGCCCCTGTGTCCTTGCCCAAACTCAAAAAAGCCTATGAAAAAGGTACCAGGGGCATCTCATGGGGCCCCCTACTGACCCCGGGCCCTCGGGCAGTGCCCGAGTTTCCAAACGGTCAGTCCGCCCCTGAGGCGCACACAATCTGAGTTCAGAGCATATGTCAGCAGACCACCACCACCACATATAGCTGCCCCCTTTAGGCCTCATTAATACGTTTGCCCTCTAAAGAGTGATCTGCATTCGGATCGCTTTTTAGAGCGCATTTGACAGGCAATGAGAAGGCATTTTATTGCCTCCTAACCCCCTAAATGGTGGCCTAAAACTGCATGAATTGCCGCCCATTGAACTCAACAGGGGTATAATTCCTGCTCTGCAGCAGGTGTACACACCTCAAGAGCTGGCTTTCCATGTAAAGGGGGAGTGGTGAAAATGCAGCTCAACCGCCTGGTTTTACCGCCACCCAACCGCTAGTGTAAACGACCACTTATGGACAGGGAAATACGCTTTTCTGCCCTGCGCGGGAACACGCTGCCCTCTTTAGATGCATGCAGGTGCCATCAATTGCTCGGCCCCATTCGCACTTTGCGTTAGGAAAACTCACGTTCCCGCGTATGATTTTGTGTGGCCGATTTTCTCATGAGTCCGTCACGCCTTATGCAAGTTTGTCGCCCAAAAGAAGCTCCTTCTCCTTTTTTGCTGCACGCGTTTATTTTTAAAAAGCGCATATTTTGCAGTTGCCGGGCGATTCTGTCATGCTGCAACTGAATTGCACCCAAGATAAACGGTATCCGAGCGCACGTTATGCGCTTTGCCGTACGATTCAGGACAGCGATTCCGCCCAGGATTGGCTGCACAGTACAAACGCTACACCTATCGTCTCCCAATCGTCAGTAGTTGGCCGTGAGCTCTCACAAACAGCTTGGTCACAGGTCTGGGGGCGCCGATGGAGGCCCACCCACTCCATCATCAAAGACATGCGTAACGCTGCCGGAAAGGGATTTTGGAGGGTTGCATAGTGCCTACAGCATACTAAAATGACTAAAACACCACTGGCCACTTTAGCATGCCTTAAGCGCATCTTAAGATACCATAAATTGTATATAATTTTAGTCTTCTTAACATTTTTTAAACGCACCAGCTGTTGTATGTGAAACGCGTTAGCTGTTGTATGTGAAACGTGTCAGCTGTTGTATGTGAAACGCGTTAGCTGTTGTATGTGAAATGTGTTAGATGTTGTATGTGAAACGCGTCAGCTGTTGTATGTGAAACACGTTAGCTGTTCTATATGAAACGCGTTAGTATTGTATGCGAAACGCGGCAGCTGTTGTATGTGAAACGCGTTAGCTGTTGTATGTGAAACGCGTTAGCTGTTGTATGTGAAACGCGTTAGCTGTTGTATGTGAAAGCGTCAGCTGTTGTATGTGAAAAGCGTTAGCTGTTGTATGCGAAACGCGGCCGCTGTTGTATGTGAAACACGTTAGCTGTTGTATGTGAAACGCGTTAGCTGTTGTATGTGAAACGCGTTAGCTGTTGTATGTGAAACACGTTAGCTGTTGTATGTGAAACACGTTAGCTGTTGTATGTGAAAGCGTCAGCTGTTGTATGTGAAACGCGTTAGTTGTTGTATGTGAAACACGTTAGCTGTTGTATGTGAAACGTGTTAGTGTTGTATGTGAAATGCGTTAGCTGTTGTATGTGAAAAACGTTAGCTGTTGTATGTGAAACGCGTTAGCTGTTGTATGTGAAATGCGTTAGCTGTTGTATGTGAAATGCGTTATCTGTTGTATGTGAAATGCGTTATCTGTTGTATGTGAAACGCGATAGTGTTGTATGTGAAACGCGTTATCTGTTGTATATGAAATGCGTTAGCTGTTGTATGTGAAATGCGTTATCTGTTGTATGTGAAATGTGTTATCTGTTGTATGTGAAATGCGTTAGCTGTTGTATGTGAAATGCGTTAGCTGTTGTATGTGAAACGCATTAGCTGTTGTATGTGAAATGCGTTATCTGTTGTATATGAAATGCGTTAGAGGTTGTATGTGAAATGCGTTATCTGTTGTATGTGAAATGCGTTAGCTGTTGTATGTGAAATGTGTTATCTGTTGTATGTGAAATGCGTTAGCTGTTGTATGTGAAACACGATAGATGTTGTATGTGGAATGCGTTATCTGTTGTATGTGAAATGCGTTAGATGTTGTATGTGAAATGCGTTAGCTGTTGTATGTGAAATGCGTTAGCTGTTGTATGTGAAATGCGTTAGCTGTTGTATGTGAAATGCGTTAGCTGTTGTATGTGAAATGCGTTAGCTGTTGTATGCTGTATCTCCCTATTATAATTGCGGTGATATAATTTGATTGAAAATCATTTATAGATGTGCGGCTGACCAAGATTTTTTTTATTCTTGTGAAGACTAATATAGGAATGAGTTCAAAAACATAAAAAAAATGCAGCTTAAAGCGTGGGGTTTTTTTTCTGCCTATGTGCATAAGGACTATGACATTTTTTGGTTTTCTATTAAACTGTCAAAATTTACCAAAATTTGTGATTCGTTTAGGTGGACTGACCCTTTAAAAACACGTCTCAATGTAACACGTCGCGTACGAGACGCATCCATTTTTTTCTTCTCTTTAAAGTGTTGCTAAACCCACAACCCTGCATTCACTATATGCGGTCTCCCCGGACCCTGCATTCACTATATCCGCTCTCCCCGGACCCTGCATTCACTATATCCGCTCTCCCCGGACTCTGCATTCACTATATGCGGTCTCCCCGGACTCTGCATTCACTATATGCGGTCTCCCCGGACCCTGCATTCACTATATCCGGTCTCCCCGGACCCTGCATTCACTATATCCGGTCTCCCCGGACTCTGCATTCACTATATGCGGTCTCCCCGGACCCTGCATTCACTATATCCGCTCTCCCCGGACCCTGCATTCACTATATCCGCTCTCCCCGGACTCTGCATTCACTATATGCGGTCTCCCCGGACTCTGCATTCACTATATGCGGTCTCCCCGGACTCTGCATTCACTATATGCGGTCTCCCCGGACTCTGCATTCACTATATCCGGTCTCCCCGGACTCTGCATTCACTATATGCGGTCTCCCCGGACTCTGCATTCACTATATCCGGTCTCCCCGGACTCTGCATTCACTATATGCGGTCTCCCCGGACCCTGCATTCACTATATCCGCTCTCCCCGGACCCTGCATTCACTATATCTGCTCTCCCCGGATCCTGCATTCACTATATCCAGTCTTCCCGGACCCTGCAGTCACTATATCCGGTCCCCCTGGACCCTGCATTCACTATATCCACTCTCCCCGGACCCTGCATTCACTATATCCAGTCTCCCCGGACCCTGCATTCACTATATCTGGTCTCCCCGGACCCTGCATTCACTATATCTGGTCTTCTCAGACCCTGCATTCACTATATCCGGTCTCCCCGGACCCTGCATTCACTATATCTGGTCTCCCCGGACCCTGCATTCACTATATCCGCTCTCCCCAGACCCTGCATTCACTATATCTGCTCTCCCCGGACCCTGCATTCACTATACCCAGTCTCCCCGGACCCTGCATTCACTATATCCGGTCTCCCCAGACCCTGCATTCACTATATCTGGTCTCCCCAGACCCTGTATTCACTATATCTGGTCTCCCCAGACCCTGCATTCACTATATCTGCTCTCCCTGGACCCTGCATTCACTATATCCGGTCTCCCCGGGCCCTGCATTCACTATATCCAGTCTCCCAGGACCCTGCATTCACTATATCCGGTCTCCCCGGACCCTGCATTCACTATACCTGGTCTCCCCAGACCCTGCATTCACTATATCCCGGTCTCCCAGGACCCTGCATTCACTATATCCGGTCTCCCCGGACCCTGCATTCACTATACCTGGTCTCCCCAGACCCTGCATTCACTATATCCCGGTCTCCCCAGACCCTGCATTCACTATACCTGGTCTCCCCGGACCCTGCATTCACTATATCCCGGTCTCCCAGGACCCTGCATTCACTATACCTGGTCTCCCCGGACCCTGCTTTCATTATATCTGGTCTCCCCGGACCCTGCATTCATTATATCTGATCTCCCCGCACCCTGCATTCACTATTCCGGTCTCCCACAGTACACCGAACATGGAAATGCAATTATTTTAGTAAATATAAACTGCTACATACCTTTTCTCATCAGCAGTATATAGCAATCTTGCAACTTCTATCAGTGTCCAGCAGAGCACTGGTTAAAGCTTGTAGGAGGAGTTTTAATTCTGCTCTAGGAGGATGCAGGACCCCTGACCTCTGTCTGGACAGTGCTGATTGGCCCTGTGCTGATCACATGCACTCTCCCAAGAAGAAAAAAAAAACCTCTCTAGCAATACACATCAAACTGAGCATGTGAAGAGTGCCCTAAAAGATACGTCTTATCAGAAATTAAGAGGTAGACACTGGAAGAAGGGGAGGATTAGAGAAGACAGGATCAAAAAGCATTTTTACACAATGCAGAGGATTAACCCCTTAGGTTCCACAGTGAGTATACCAAGCATGCTTTACTGCATCTACAGACTGATTGTACTGTTGTGGGTTTAGTAACACTTTGAGTTCCAAAGATGGATTTACGCTTTAGGATGGCTCAGAAAAAAAAGGACATTTCTACACCTGCAACACTGACCCCTTTTTTCTGCCCATGTACATCAGGCCTATACAATTTTTTGTTTTACATTAAACCTCCAGAATTTACCAAAAATTGCGATCTGTTACCATAGACTGACCTCTTTATGAACACGTTTCAATGTAACGCCATCGCGTACGAGACGCATCCATTTTTTTTTCTGTCTTTAAGCTGCAAAGGTGGACTTACACTTTAAGACGGAGCTAATTTAGAAATCTCTTTTCCTGCTGGAGGGGTTCTGGGAAGAAAAAAGAATCTTTGTGCACCTGCAACAGTTACCCCCTTTTTTTCTGCCCATGTGTGTAAGACCTATACCATTTTTTGTTCCATATTAAAGCTCCAGAATTTTCCACAAATTGCGATCCATTTAGGTAGACTGACCCCTTTAAGAACACGTTTCAATGTAACGCCATCGCGTACGAGATGCATCCATTTTTTTTTGCTCTCTTTAAGCTGCAAAGGTGGACTTACACTTTAAGACCGAGCTTATTTTGAAATCTCTTTTCCTGCTGGAGGGGCTCAGGGAAAAAAAAGAATCTTTGTACACCTGCAACAGTGACCCCCTTTTTTTTTTTACCATTTTTTGTTCCATATTAAACCTCCAGAATTTACTAAAAATTGTGATTCATTTAGGTAGACTGACCCCTTTAAGAACACGTTTCAATGTAACGCCATCGCGTACGAGACGCATCCATTTTTTTTGTTCTCTTTACGCTGCAAAGGTGGACTTACACTTTAAGACGGAGCTTATTTAGAAATCTCTTTTCCTGCTGGAGGGGCTTGAAAAAAAAAAGGATCTTTGTGCACCTGCAACAGGGACCCCCTTTTTTTTCTGCCCATAGACTGACCCCTTAAAGAACACGTTTCAATGTAACGCCATCGCGTACAAGATGCATCCATTTTTTTTTTTGCTCTCTTTAAGCTGCAAAGGTGGACTTACACTTTAAGACGGAGCTTATTTAGAAATCTCTTTTCCTGCTGGAGGGGCTTGAAAAAAAAAAGGATCTTTGTGCACCTGCAACAGGGACCCCCTTTTTTTTCTGCCCATAGACTGACCCCTTAAAGAACACGTTTCAATGTAACGCCATCGCGTACAAGATGCATCCATTTTTTTTTTTGTTCTCTTTAAGCTGCAAAGGTGGACTTACACTTTAAGACGGAGCTTATTTAGAAATCTCTTTTCCTGCTGGAGGGGCTTGAAAAAAAAAAGGATCTTTGTGCACCTGCAACAGGGACCCCCTTTTTTTTCTGCCCATAGACTGACCCCTTAAAGAACACGTTTCAATGTAACGCCATTGCGTATGAGATGCATCCATTTTTTTTGCTCTCTTTAAGCTGCAAAGGTGGACTTACACTTTAGGACGGATCTTATTTAGAAATCTCTTTTCTTGCTGGAGGGGCTTGAAAAAAAAAAAGGATCTTTGTGCACCTGCAACAGGGACCCCCTTTTTTTCTGCCTGTAGACTGACCCCTTTAAGAACACGTTTCAATGTAACGCCATCGCGTACGAGACGCATCCATTTTTTTTTTGTTCTCTTTAAGCTGCAAAGGTGGACTTACACTTTAAGACAGATCTTATTTAGAAATCTCTTTTCCTGCTGGAGGGGCTTGAAAAAAAAAGGATCTTTGTGCACCTGCAACAGGGACCCCCTTTTTTTTCTGCCCGTAGACTGACCCCTTTAAGAACACATTTCAATGTAATGCCATCGCGTACGAGACGCATCCATTTTTTTTTCTCTCTTTAAACTGCAAAGGTGGACTTACACTTTAAGACGGAGCTTATTTAGAAATCTCTTTTCCTGCTGGAGGGGCTTGAAAAAAAAAAGGATCTTTGTGCACCTGCAACAGTGACCCCCTTTTTTTTCTGCCTGTAGACTGACCCCTTTAAGAACACGTTTCAATGTAACGCCATTGCGTATGAGATGCATCCATTTTTTTTTTTTGCTCTCTTTAAGCTGCAAAGGTGGACTTACACTTTAAGACGGAGCTTATTTAGAAATCTCTTTTCCTGCTGGAGGGGCTTGAAAAAAAAAGGATCTTTGTGCACCTGCAACAGGGACCCCCTTTTTTTTCTGCCCGTAGACTGACCCCTTTAAGAACACATTTCAATGTAACGCCATCGCGTACGAGACGCATCCATTTTTTTTTCTCTCTTTAAACTGCAAAGGTGGACTTACACTTTAAGACGGAGCTTATTTAGAAATCTCTTTTCCTGCTGGAGGGGCTTGAAAAAAAAAAAGGATCTTTGTGCACCTGCAACAGGGACCCCCTTTTTTTTCTGCCCGTAGACTGACCCCTTTAAGAACACGTTTCAATGTAACGCCATCGCGTACGAGACGCATCCATTTTTTTTTCTCTCTTTAAACTGCAAAGGTGGACTTACACTTTAAGACGGAGCTTATTTAGAAATCTCTTTTCCTGCTGGAGGGGCTTGAAAAAAAAAAGGATCTTTGTGCACCTGCAACAGTGACCCCCTTTTTTTTCTGCCTGTAGACTGACCCCTTTAAGAACACGTTTCAATGTAACGCCATTGCGTATGAGATGCATCCATTTTTTTTTTTGCTCTCTTTAAGCTGCAAAGGTGGACTTACACTTTAAGACGGAGCTTATTTAGAAATCTCTTTTCCTGCTGGAGGGGCTTGAAAAAAAAAAAGGATCTTTGTGCACCTGCAACAGGGACCCCCTTTTTTTTCTGCCTGTAGACTGACCCCTTTAAGAACACGTTTCAATGTAACGCCATCACGTACGAGACGCATCCATTTTTTTTTTGCTCTCTTTAAGCTGCAAAGGTGGACTTACACTTTAAGACGGAGCTTATTTAGAAATCTCTTTTCCTGCTGGAGGGGCTCGGGGGAAAAAAAGAATCTTTGTACACCTGCAACAGAGACCCCCTTTTTTTTTTACCATTTTTTGTTCCATATTAAACCTCCAGAATTTACCAAAAATTGCAATCCGTTTCGGTAGACTGACCCCTTTAAGAACATGTTTCAGTGTAACGCCATCGCGTACGAGACGCATCCATTTTTTTTTCGTTCTCTTTAAGCTGCAAAGGTGGACTTACACTTTAAGACGGAGTTTATTTAGAAATCTCTTTTCCTGCTGGAGGGGCTTGAAAAAAAAAAAGGATCTTTGTGCACCTGCAACAGGGACCCCCTTTTTTTTCTGCCCGTAGACTGACCCCTTTAAGAACACGTTTCAATGTAACGCCATCGCGTACGAGACGCATCCATTTTTTTTTGTTCTCTTTAAGCTGCAAAGGTGGACTTACACTTTAAGACGGAGCTTATTTGGAAATCTCTTTTCCTGCTGGAGGGGCTTGAAAAAAAAAAAGGATCTTTGTGCACCTGCAACAGGGACCCCCTTTTTTTTCTGCCTGTAGACTGACCCCTTTAAGAACACGTTTCAATGTAACGCCATCGCGTACGAGACGCATCCATTTTTTTTTTTGCTCTCTTTAAGCTGCAAAGGTGGACTTACACTTTAAGACGGAGCTTATTTAGAAATCTCTTTTCCTGCTGGAGGGGCTCGGGGGAAAAAAAGAATCTTTGTACACCTGCAACAGAGACCCCCTTTTTTTTTTACCATTTTTTGTTCCATATTAAACCTCCAGAATTTACCAAAAATTGCAATCCGTTTCGGTAGACTGACCCCTTTAAGAACATGTTTCAGTGTAACGCCATCGCGTACGAGATGCATCCATTTTTTTTTGTTCTCTTTAAGCTGCAAAGGTGGACTTACACTTTAAGACGGAGCTTATTTGGAAATCTCTTTTCCTGCTGGAGGGGCTTGAAAAAAAAAAGGATCTTTGTGCACCTGCAACAGGGACCCCCTTTTTTTCTGCCCGTAGACTGACCCCTTTAAGAACACGTTTCAATGTAACGCCATCGCGTACGAGACGCATCCATTTTTTTTTTGTTCTCTTTAAGCTGCAAAGGTGGACTTACACTTTAAGACGGAGCTTATTTAGAAATCTCTTTTCATGTTGAAGGGGCTCGGAGAAAAATAAAGAATCTTTGTGCACCTGCAACAGTGACCCCCTTTTTTTCTGCCTGCGTGCATAAGACCTACACCATTTTTTGTTCCATATTAAATCTCCAGAATTTTCCGAAAATTGCAATCCGTTTAGGTAGACTGACCCCTTTTGTTCTGCCCATGTACATCAGGCCTATACCATTTTCTGTTTCAGATTAAACCTCCAGAATTTGCCAAAAATTGCGATCCGTTTCGGTAGACTGACCCCTTTAAGAACACGTTTCAATGTAACGCCATCGCGTACGAGACGCATCCATTTTTTTTTTCTCTCTTTAAAATGCAAAGGTGGACTTACACCTTAAGACAGATCTTATTTAGAAATCTCTTTTCCTGCTGGAGGGGCTTGAAAAAAAAAAGGATCTTTGTGCACCTGCAACAGGGACCCCCTTTTTTTCTGCTCTTAGACTGACCCCTTTAAGAACACGTTTCAATGTAACGCCATCGCGTACGAGACGCATCCTTTTTTTTTTTCTTTCTTTAAGCTGCAAAGGTGGACTTACACTTTAAGACAGATCTTATTTAGAAATCTCTTTTCCTGCTGGAGGGGCTCGGGAAAAAAAAAAAGAATCTTTCTACACCTGCAACAGTGACCCCTTTCTATGTGGAACAAAGGAGCCAGACACCGCGGGAACCCACTGGTGTAGTACCATCTCCGCATGAGACGGCATCATTAACTCCATGCCTGCTGCTGCATTAACACTGTCCCTGCTAGCAAGGACAACAGCCAGCATGTCCCCTCTGGACAGACACCCGCAGTGGCAGGCTGGTAAAAATACACCCCAGGCCGGGGCATTTATCAATCTAGGGCAAGCTGACATAAAGGCGGTTTGTGCATTATCCTTTTTTTTTTTTTTTGCCTATATTTTCTTTTTTTTAGAATGATTCTGAAGCACATTAGGACGTCTATAGAAAGCCTTCTCTATACTGATATATTCATTTCTAAGAACACTGTACTGCTGAGCTTTTCAATGTCAGCCAATCACATACGAGATAATTACAGAAGGTTATGATACGCTATGTTGGTAATTATATAGCGCTCCTGAATTGGTTTATAGGTATTATTTTCTTTTTGTATTGAAGTTGCCGCTCTTCAATAAATATCAAACCCGTAGAAGAGCCTTTCTCAAGGTTTCACCATAGAGGAACCATTGAAAGAATCTGCAGGTCTCAGGGAACCCCCATTAAACCTCATTATATCTACAGCTCGGGGTATATTACAGTGATCAGTAAGTTGTAGATATTATAATAAAGGAATCAGGAATTTAAGAGAAAACATTTTTTAACACCTCCCTCCCCTTAACTCATACAACACGTTACTTTCAGTATTAACTGTGCAACAAAATAATAATGGCCAAAAAAAAGCAGTGAAAGCGGTCAAAATCAAAATTGGCCTTCACACTCTCCAGCCACTTTATTAGCTATGCCTGTTCAATTGCTTGGTAACACAAATTGCTAATCAACCAATCACATGGCAGCTCAATGCACTTAGACATCTAGACGTGGCGAAGATGACTTGCTGAAGTTCCAACCGAGCATCAGAATGGGGATAAAAGGGGCTTTAAGTGACTTGGAACATGGCATAGTTGTTGGTGTCAGACGGGCTGGTCTGAGTATTTAAAAAAACGCTGATCTACTGGGATTTTCACGCACAACCGGCTCTAGGGTTAGCAGAGAATGGACTGAAAATGAAAAAATATCCAGTAAGCAGCAGTTGTAAGGAGGAAAATGCCTGGTTGATGTCAGAGGAGAATGGGCAGACTGGTTGCTGCAACATTCAGATGGTAGGGTCAGAATTTGGCATAAACAACATGAAAGCATGGATCCATCCTGCCTTGTATCAATGGTTCAAGCTGGTGGTGGTGGTGTCATGGTGTGGTAGATCCATCCTGCCTTGTATCGATGGTTCAGGCTGGTGGTGGTGGTGTCATGGTTTGGTGTATCCATCCTGCCTTGTATCAATGGGTCAGGCTGGTGGTGGTATCATGATGTGGTGGATCCATCCTGCCTTGGATCAACGGTTCAGGATGGTGGGGGTGGTGTCATGGTGTGGTAGATACATCCTGCCTTGTATCAATGGTTCAGGCTGGTGGTGTCATGGTGTGGTGGATCCATCCTGCCTTGTATCAATGGTTCAGGGTGGTGGTGTCATGTTGTGGTGGATCCATTCTGCCTTGTATCAATGGTTCAGGCTGGTGGTGGTGGTATCATGGAGTGGTGGATTCATCCTGCCTTGTATCAATGGTTCAGGCTGGTGGTGGTGGTATCATGGTGTGGTAGATCCATCCTGCCTTGTATTAGTGGTTCAGGCTGGTGGTGGTGGTGTCATGGTGTGGTGGATCCATCCTGCCTTGTATCAATGGTTCAGGCTGGTGGTGGTGGTATCAGGATGTGGTGGATCCATCCCGCCTTGGATCAACGGTTCAGGCTGGTGGTGGTGGTGTAATGGTGTGGGGAGATTTGGTCAGTGAGTGTATATCGGTAGTTAGTGAAGAAATGTCTATTTCATTGGAGGAAAAGTCAACATCCGGAATAAATTCAAAGGCGATGTTCCTTTATGGAATTACACATACACAGCTGTAAAAACAAGGAACGTGTTTCGGCCGTCAGGCCTTAGTCATGGGTTGTCATGAGCTATGACTAAGGCCTGTCGGACGAAATGCGTTGCCTGTTTTTACAGCGTATACATGTATTCAATAAAGGAAGACCGCTTTTGAATATGTCCCAGGTCTCAACTTTTCCTGTGGATTATAGCATTGCAGAGGCATCGTAAGCCTCACAGTCTGAGAAAAGGGTTGGTGCTGTGGATTGAAAAGGTGGTGGTGCTGTTTCACCTGTTTCCATTGATGTCCATTTCATTGGTGGCCATCAGTGGGATAGTTCCTTTTTTAGGAGGTCATTGAAAGAGTGCTCCTTCACAAAGAAAATAAGAAAAAAAATGTAACTTGCATTGGTGGTTAGTAGAAGAAGCTCCCCTTTACATTGGTGGTCATAAGAAGAAGTGCCCCTATACATTGGTGGTCAGTAAGAGTTAACATTCACATTAGTCCTCATTAGGAGAGGCTTCCCTTCACATCAGTGGCCAGTAGGAGAAATTCTTGTTCACATCAGGGGTCAGTAAGAAGGTCAGTAGAAGAGGCTCCCTTTTAGTAATAGAGGTGGTTAGTTAGAGAGGTTCTTATTTCTCATTCTCATTTCTCGTTCTCATTGGTGGTTAGTAGAAGTCCCTAGGAGAGGTTCTTGTTCACACTAGTGGTCGGTAAGCAAGGTTCTTGTTTACATTGGTTCAGTTGAAGTTCCTATATTTGCAATGGTGATCAGTAGGAAAGGTTTCCGTTCAAATTGGTGGTCAGTAGGAGAAGTTCCTATTCACACTGGTGATGAGAGTAGGAAAGGTTCTCACTCACATTGGTAGTCGGTAAAGGTTCTTGTTCAAACTAGTGGTCAGTTGAAGCTCCTATTCACTATGTTGGTCAGTAGGAGAGGTTCCCATTCACATTGGTGGTCAGTAGGATAAGTTTTCATTCACATTGGTAGGAAAGGTTATTGTTCCTATTGGGAGTTAGTAGAAGAGGTTCCCATTCATATTGTTGGTTAGTAGAAGATGTTCTTGTTCATATTGGTGGTCAGTAGAAAAGGTTCTCATTCACATATTGGGGGTTAGTAGAAGAGGTACTTGTTCATATTGGTGGCTTGTAGGAGAGGTTCTCATTTATATTGTTGATTATTAGGAAATGTTCTCATTCACATTGGTGGCCAGTAGAAAAGGTTCTCATTCACATTGGGGGTCAGTAGGAAAAGTTCTTGTTCAAACGGGTGGTCATTTGAAGTTTCCATTCATATTAGTGGTCAGTAGGAGATGTTCACATTCACACTGGTGATCAGTAAGAGAAGTTCTCATTTCCATTGATGGTCAATAGGAAAAGTTCCCATTCACATTGGTGGTCAGTAGGAAAAGTTCCCATTTACATTGGTGATCAGTAGGAAAGGTTCTCATTCATTATGGTGGTTAGTAGGAGAGGTTCTCCTTCATATTGGTGGTTAGTAGGAGAGGTTCTAGTACATATTGGTGGTTAGTAGGAGAGGTTCTTGTTCATATTGTTGTTTAGTAGGAGAGGTTTCGTTCATATTGGTTTTTAGTAGAAGAGGTTCTCGTCCATATTGGTGGTTAGTAGAAAAGGTTCTCATTCACATTGGTGGTCAGTAGGAAAGCTTCTTGTTCAAACGGGTGGTCATTTGAAGTTTCCATTCATATTAGTGGTCAGTAGGAGATGTTCCCATTCACACTGGTGATCAGTAGTAAAGGTTCTCATTCATTATGGTGGTTAGTAGAAGAGGTTCTCCTTCATATTGGTGGTTAGTAGGAGAGGTTCTTGTTCATATTGGTGTTTAGTAGGAGAGGTTTCGTTCATATTGGTTTTTAGTAGGAGAGGTTCTCGTCCATATTGGTGGTTAGTAGAAAAGGTTCTCATTCACATTGGTGGTCAGTAGGAAATGTTCTTGTTCAAGTTGGTGGTCATTTGAAGTTTTTATTTATATTGTTGGTAAGAGATGTTCCTATTTACGCTGGTGGTCAGTAGGAAAGGTTCTCGTTTCCATTGATGGTCAGTAGGAGAGATTCTCGTTCATGTTGGTGGTCAGTAGGAAAAGTTCTCATTAAACTTGGTGATCACTAGTTAGTGGGAAAGGTTTTTGTTCAAATTGGTGGTCAGTTGACGTTTCCATTCACATTGGTGGTCAGTAGGAGAGGCTTTTGTTGACATTGGTGGTCAGTACGAGATGCTGCCCTTTACATTGTTGATCAGTAGACGAGGTTCCCAATTGGCTTTTTGCCTAGTCTTAGCCTTGGAACCACATTGGGCAATGCAGCTCATTGTGGTTGGTATGAACCCACACTAAGGGCTCGTTTATACTTGTGTTTCTCTCTGAAGAGCGATCTTTGTTCAGAGAACATTTAACAAGTGGTGAGGAGACATTGTATCACCCCCTACCCACCTGTTTTAACTCCCTAAATGCTGGACTACCTCGCAGGTTGTGGGGCGGTTGCAGTGCATGCCCTATGCACTTGGATGGGTCACATTTGGCAGGTGGTAGTACCCGCAGAGCGCAACAGTGAGTATAATGCTGCCGGAGCCACGGAGGAAAGCATCGCTAGTCCCAGCATGTGTGCACTCCAAGTCGATGCCTCTCCAGCTAATGGGGAGAAGTCAAAAGGTGGTAAAATGCGGTTCAACCGCTGGGTTTTACTGCCCCCTCCCCAAATATTTCCATTCTGAGTGGGTTCTAGGAGGCAACATAAGCCATCTTCTGCTTTTCTTTCAATAAATGAGACTAGGTGTGGCCGTTTATCTGCTTTTCACGTGTGACGCGCATGACACGCAGGTAAACAAATTCCCATTTGCTTTGATGGTACAGCATGGTGGCTTAGTGGTTAGCACTTCTGTCTTGCAGCACTGGGGTCCTCAGTTGATGTGCCAATATCTGCATGGAGTTTGCATGTTCTCCTTGCGCTTGCGTGCGTCTGTGTGCGGAGGTTGCCGGCAGGTTAATTGGCTTATGTCTGCATTGGCCCTAGAACATGCAAAAAAATGCTTGACCTTTTTATTCACTGCACCCCAACATGGCAAGCAGACACGTGGTTTCACATGCACCCAAATGCGCAATTTGAAAAACTATGTTTGTTTTTTAATTGGGTGGCATGGTAACCAAATTCTTCCATTGATTTTTGCAGTGACTGTTGGAAAAATGGCAGGATTTGATTTGTTGCTATGGGCAACAAAGAACTGTTTTTTAACAAATAAGCCCAATGGATGTTTGTTTATCGGCAACACCGCTCTTTTGGTTGCCATGGTAACCGATGTCTTCCCTTCATATTTGTAGCCAATGCTGGAAAAAAGTGACAGGATTTGGTTGATCGGTATGGGCAACAAAGAACCATTTTTAAATAAACCCAATGGACATTTATTCATCGGCAACATGGCTACTTTGGTTGCCACGGTAACCCAAATCTGTATATGTGTGTAGCCAATGTCGCAAAAATGACAGGATTTGGTTGGTTGCTATGGGCCACAGAGAATTGTTTTTTAATAAATAAGCCCCGTGGATGTTCATTTATGGGTCAAACAGCTATTTTTGGTGCCACGGTAAGCCAAATCTTCCGTATATATTGGTAGCCAATGTTGAAAAAGTGGCAGGATTTGGTTGGTTGCTATGGGTAAAAAAAGAACTGTTATTAAAATAAAAGCCTAATGGATGTTTATTTATCAGCAACACGGCTATATTGGTTGCCATGGTAATCCAAATCTCAGGCTCAAATACTATATATATATATATAGCCAATGTTAGAAAAATGACAGGTTTTGATTGGTTGCTAGGGGTAACAGCAGACTGTATTTAATAAATAGGCCCCATGGACATTTGTTTGTCAGCAACACAGCCATTTTGGTTGCCATGGCAATCCAAATCTTATATAAATGTATATATGTAGCCAATGTTAGAAAAATGACAGGTCTTGATTGGTTGCTAGGGGTAACAACGGACTGTATTTAATAAATAATCCCCATGGACATTTGTTTATCAGCAACACAGCCATTTTGGTTGCCCTGGCAATCCAAATCTTATATCAATGTATATATATACATATATATATATAGCTAATGTTGGAAAAATGACAGGATTTGATTGGTTGCTAGGGGTAACAACAGACTGTATTTAATAAATAGGCCTCATGGACATTCGTTTATCAGCAACACAGCCATTTTGGTTGCCATGGCAATCCAAATCTTATATAAATGTATATATATATATATATATATATATATATATATATAGTTAATGTTGGAAAAATGACAGGATTTGATTGGTTGCTAGGGGTAACAACGGACTGTATTTAATGAATAGGCCTCATAGACATTCGTTTATCATCAACACAGCCATTATGGTTGCCATGGCAATCCAAAACTTATATAAATGTATATATATATATATATATATATATATAGTTAATGTTGGAAAAATGACAGGATTTGATTGGTTGCTAGGGGTAACAACGGACTGTATTTAATAAATAGGCCTCATAGACATTCGTTTATCATCAACACAGCCATTATGGTTGCCATGGCAATCCAAAACTTATATAAATGTATATATATATATATATATATATATATATATATATATATAGCTAATGTTGGAAAAATGACAGGATTTGAGACAGTACAATAACAATACAATGAGATACACGAGGGGTTTGAGGGTCCTGCTCCTTGGAGCTTATATAAATGTATATATATATATATATATATATATATATATATATATATATATATAATGTTGGAAAAATTACAGGATTCGATTGGTTGCTAGGGGCAACAACGGACTGTTTTAAATAAATAAGCTCTACGGACATTCGTTTATCAGCAACACAGCTCTTTTGGTTGCCATGGTAACCAAAATATTCCGTATATATATATTTGTAGGCAATGTCGGAAAAATGACAGGATTTGGTCGGTTGTTATGGGCAACAAAGAACTGTTTTATTCGTTTAGACGAGTCTTTATGATCGAGCAAATTGGCCGCGTTTATAAAAAACATTCTGCCTGATTATAATAAGCGTTCGATCTTTATTAGGCCTGCGTTGTGACTCCTTCATGTCCACCCACCCCTGTTTTTATGGCAGCCATGTTGTCTGCCATGCGTTTTTTCCATCCTGCTCCGTCAGGCCCTGAATCCTTGGTTTTGTCTGGTGATATTCCCTTCCAGGCCCCCAAATACTTCCCCATCTGCGATTCCCTCACAGGCCCCAAATCCTCCTCCCTTCCTCACTATTCTCTTCCAGGCTCCGAACTTCTCCTCCTCCTCTTTTTTTTTGCTTATTCCCTTCCAGGCCCCCAAACACCTCTCCACCCACCTCTTCCCCTACCGTCCCCCCCCAACCGCTCCCAGCAGACTGCGTCCATAGATCAGGTGCTGTGCATGCCTTTCATTCCTACGAGAAGGAAGGCACCTCTTACTTAAAAAAAAAAAAAAAAAGTCGGTCACAATCCCGTCCCAAAACGCTACAGCTGGACGCGAAAAAAAAAAAAAAAAGCGATCGGATTGCTTAATGAGCCTGTCAGGGCTGCAGTGCAGAGCTGGTGTGAAAGAGAGCTGCAGGCGGCGACGCGGATGGGGCATGATTTGGCGCCAATACGGATGTTTACTGGCTAAAACAAACCCCGTCTCCCAGCAGGCTTTGCCAACTTGATCGCCCACTGCGCCAGGTTAAAAAAGATTTGCCCCGGAATTTTTTTTTTTTCTTCCGGGCCCTCTATGTGAGCCAGATCCCTCTTTATTGAAGATATCCAATTTTTCATTGTTTATTGTAATCCCTTCATATTTTGATCAAATGCTCATTAAAATCGTACAGCAGCGATTCACGAATGAGGTTTTTTTTTTGTTTATTTTTTTTTTTTAAAGAAAAGATTTTTTTTATTTAAGAAAATACATTTTTTTCTTTTTTAAAGAAAAGAGATTTGTAAACTATTAACTGATTGGACCTTACTCAAATCTGCAGTTACTGAGGTGCGGTCTAGTAAAAAAGCTAATTTATTTTATTGCAATATCAAAATTGAAATTTCGTATTTTAAAATTAATTTAATTAAAAAAAGTAAACATCTAGTTTAAAAAGTATATTTTTTTACCCCCAAAAACATATAATGGGATCAGGAATTCTTTTTTTTTTTCATTATTATTATTATTATTTCAGAATTTTTATTAAAAGTGTAGAAAACAGATTAACCTTATATATAGACAGTCATTAATTGATTCGCTCTTCTGTGTCAAAATATCTAAATTTGCCACGACACCTGCTACACCTCTCTGTAACAAAAAATACTGTAAGATGTAAAAACCAAGAAATAGATTTTTTAAAGTGCCATATTTTTTCATTCTTGAGCTGATGTTTCTATGTTTATGATTGGAAAAACAAGCGTTTGTGTGCTTTTTTTTATTATTATATATAGTTAAAAATTATGAAAAGAAAATGATCATCTCTAAAAAATGTTCTTAAAAAAACGTAAAAATTTGATTTTAACAAAAGTACAGAAAGAAAAGATGGATTTGATTAAAAAAAACAAAAATGTTCAGTATGCCACAGACTATAAACCCGCTGAAAATGGCAGGAAATATTTGGTCTTGCACCTTACATCTTTTTTATAACCCCAGGAAAAAACAAAAATTCACACAATTATTTAAAATCCTACCAATCTTTTGACATGAATAAAAAAATTTGATTTTGAAAAAAACAGTAAGCCACAAACTATAAACCTGCTGAAAATGGCAGGGAATATTTGGTCTTGCCCCTTAAATCTTTTTTTATAACCCCAGGAAAATCAAAAATTCACACAATTATTTAAAATCCTACCAATTTTTTAAGATGAAAAAAAAAATTTTGTTTTTGAAAAAAAAAACAGTAGGCCGCAGACTATAAACCTGCTGAAAATGGCAGGAAATATTTGGTCTTGCCCCTTAAATCTTTTTTATAACCCCAGGAAAAAACAAAAATTCACACAATTATTTAAAATCCTACCAATCTTTTGAGATGAATAAAAAATTTCATTTTGAAAAAAACAGTAAGCCACAAACTATAAATCTGCTGAAAATGGCAGGGAATATTTGGTATTGCCCCTTACATCTTTTTTATAACCCCAGGAAAAACAAAAATTCACACAATTATTTAAAATCCTACCAATTTTTTAAGATGAAAAAAAAAATTTAGTTTTTGAAAAAAAAAAACAGTAAGCCTGCTGAAAATGGCAGGGAAAATTTGGTCCTGCCCCTTACATCTATTTTTATAATGACAGGAAAAACAAAAATTCACACAATTATTTAAAATCCTACCAATCTTTTGAGATGAAAAAAAAAAAATTTTGATTTTGAAAAAATCAGTAAGCCACAGACCACAAACCTGCTGAAAATGGCAGGAAATATTTGGACCTGCCCCCTTTTTTTTTATAACCATTGAAAAAAAGATACAGTAAAAAAATTGGGCAAAAGGGGTCCATTTTTTCTTAGATTTGACCAAACTCGATTATAATGCGCCTGGTCACTTTAGGACGTTAAGCTTCTCCTCCGCCATTATTGAGGAGATATCTGGCCACCCCGAAATCATGAAGTCGAATCCCTTATTTGGCGCAATTTTTTTTTTTTTGCCGGACACACCCAAAATGCTTCTCTATAGCTGCCATAGCCATGGCTACGCCTCTGCAGCCTCTCAGCTCTTGCCTCCTAACCACAAAAGAAACTTAAAACGATTGCGACCTCATTTTCCCGAACATGTTAAAAAATAGCCCTGAAGTCACCTCTAACGCTCGGCGGTCAGCTCTCTCCGCCTGTAAGTGCGGGATTTGGCTTTATAAGTAGACAGCGGGAGTTTTTCAGGAAAAGCTGCAGGGAGCAGACTCCACCGTAGCGTGTTGTGTGTGAAGTTTATATCCTGTTAGAAACCCAGTTAACCCGTTAGCGCCGTTGCCTGCTCGCCAGCGACTGAACAAAGGAAACACCTGCACCTAAATCTCGAATAATTTTTTTTTTTTCTACTCTGTCAACGCAGACGGCAAAAAAAAAAAAACCTGCAGGTACAGCGACGGCCTTATTTAACCCCTTCGTGCCCATGGGCGTTGCGTATGCAGGTGAGGTTCTGGTCGGTTCTGGTCGGAAGCCCAATGATTTTCTTCTTTACAAGTCAAATAGGAGGATGGGGGGGCGCAGCAAAGATTCCTATAGGAACCGTCATGCGCTAAGATTGCCGTTTTCGAGGGCCGTTCTGATGCTAGGCAATGTGACCATCGATTTTTTCTGATTATTCAACAACAAATTTTGCGTGAAAAATGACCTACAACCAAGTATCCATTTTTTATTGTGCATGAGATCCTTGGAGAATTTTTTTTTAATATATTAATTTGGATGAGTACCTGAAAAATATTATATACTGTATCATTCATTGCATTTATTTGGGTCTTTTATACTTGGGAGTTCAACTTTTATGAACGTATTTGCAGCGTTGAATTTAGCATAAGGCACAGTAGGCTTGCGCCTATGGGCATCAGATGCAAAGAGGCTGCTTTTCTATATATATCGGAATTGGACGTATAATTTATTCGCCATGATTGGTAGAAATATAGTCACCACACATTACATATTATTATTATTATTATACAGGATTTATATAGCGCCAACAGTTTGCGCAGCACTTTACAATATATGGGAGACAGTACAATTACAATACATTTCAGTACAGAAGGAATAGGAGGGCCCTGCTCGTGGAGCTTACAATCTAAAGGAAGGGGGAGGTGGTACAAAAGGTGATAGCTGCGGGGGATGATCTGGTGGAGGTGATTCAAGTATAGTTCTTAGGTGGAGGTGGGGTAGGCTTCCCTGAAGAAGTGAGTCTTCAAAGATCGCCTAAAAGCAGACAGGGTGGGGGCTGACCAGACATGCTGTGGTAGGGAGTTCCAGAGGATGGGAGAGGCTCTGGAGAAGTCCTGGAGGTGAGCATGGGAGGAGGTGATGAGGGAGCTAGAGAGGAGGATATCTTGGGAGGAGTGGAGTGGGCGATTTACGCCTTGTTACAATATAAAAAACTGGGTTGGGACGGGTAAAGTGGGAAGACTTGAGGGTTGCAGTGGTGGAAATTGGGCCCCATATTTGTAAAAATTAAGTCAATTGTATTGTAAATTTCTTGCAAATGCCAGAAACAGCAGGATAAAAGCTCAAATATCCAACAACCCCCTCACCCCCACCCGTGTCATAATTATAATAAGTATTAATAAGTAATAATATTTTTGTGATTTATTTTTCAATCTGTTGAACATTTTCTCAAGCCAATCAGACTGTAGCGTGTTTGTCTGCGACTGTAACACGTGTTTTATGCCTGGTCTCTGAGAGCGTGAGGGCTAATCAACTGATTTTTTTTCCCTATTTTGCCAATTTTCAGACAGACAGACAGACATACGGTGTGCAGCAGAATCTCAAAGAATTAACCAAAAAGTGGTAACTGAAAACGATGATTATTTGCAAACCATTGTTTCAGAATGTATGTGGGCAACAAAGGAAACTTGTGCTGTGGAGCTGCCATATCGGACCACCTTTAAAGGATGTTAGTTGCCTGGCTGGTATGCAGATCCTTGGGTGTCAATCTTGAATCTCAAACCCAATACCATGTCCTGGGATCACAGTATCCACCACGGCACATGCGTGGTCTGTGCATATTCAGAAGTAGGATTTGGGTGGGATCAGATAGTAAACTAAGCATAATGAGTGGTCCCTTTATATTTAGAGGTGGTAACTGAGCAGGTCCATCCATAAAGTGGGCATGATGGATGGTCCCTGAATATTTAGAGGTGGGAACTGGGTAGGTCCAGCCATAAAGTGGGCATGGTGGATGGTTCCTGAATATTTACTGGTGGGAACTGGGTAGGTCCATCCATAAAGTGGGCATGATGGATGGTTCCTGAATATTTAGAGGCGGGAACTGGGCAGGTCCATCCATAACGTAGGCATGATGGTGGGTTCCTGAATATTTAGAGGTGGGAACTTGAGAGGTCCATACATAAAGTGGGCATGATGGATGGTTCCTGAATATTTAGAGGTGGTAACTGGGCAGGTCCATCCATAAAGTGGGTATGATGGTGGGTCCCTGAATATTTAGAGGTGGAAACTGGGTAGGACCATCCAAAAAGTTGGCAAGGTGGATGGTTCCTGAATATTTAGAGGTGGGAACTGGGCAGGCCCATCCATAAAGTGGGCATGATTGATGATTCCTGAATATTTAGAGGTGGGAACTGAGCAGGTCCATCCACAAAGTGGGCATGATGGATGGTCCCTGAATATTTAGAAGTGGGAACTGGGCAGGTCCATCCATAAAGTGGGTATGATGGTGGGTCCCTGAATATTTAGAGGTAGAAACTGGGTAGGACCATTCAAAAAGTTGGCAAGGTGGATGGTTCCTGAATATTTAGAGGTGAGAACTGGGCAGGCCCATCCACAAAGTGGGCATGATGGATGGTCCCTGAATATTTGGAGGTGGGAACTGGGCAGGTCCACCCATAGCGTGGGCATGATGGATGGTCACTAAATATTTAGAGGTTGGTTCCTGGTAGGTCCATCCATAAAGTGGGCATGATGGATGGTTCTTGGATATTTACAGGTGGGAACTGGGCAGGTCCATCCATAACGTGGGCATGATAGATGGTCACTGAATAGTTAGAGGTTGAGTCTGAGTAGGTCCATCCATAAAGTGGGCAAGATGAATATATTTAGAGGTGGGGTCTGGGCAGCTCCGTCCATAAAGTGGGCATGTTGAGTGTTCTCATATTTAGAGATTTGATCTGGGAAAGTCCATACATGATGGATGTTCCCTGAAGTTTTAGAAGTGGGAACTGGGCAGGTCCATCCATAAAGTGTTCATGATGGATAGATCCTGAATATTTAAAGGTGGGGACTGGGCAAGTCCATCTATAAAGTGGGCTTGATGAATGGGCCCCTTATATATAGAGGTGAGGTCTGGGCAGCTCCATCCATAAAGTGGGCAGGCTGAGTGATCCCCTCATATTTAGAGATTTGATCTGGGCAGGGCCATCCATGATGGATTGTCCCTGAATTTTTAGAAGTGGGAACTTGGCAGGTACATCCATAAAGTGTTCATGATGGATGGTTCCTAAATATTTAGATGTGGGGATTTGGCAGGACCATCCCTAAAGCGGGCATGATGGTTGGTCCCTCAATATTTAGAGTTGGGGTCTGGACAGAACCAATTCATAAAGAGGGAGTGATTTGACCATGTCCACATGGAAAGTGGCAGATGAAATGTAGACCATGGGTGGGGTTAATCCCAAATCCCAAGATAATGGACCCCAATGTTTGTCTTTATGCAATACAAACATGCACCATGTAGAATCGGAACTCCTGAATATTTTTTCAGGGCAAATTACTCAAAATACTACAGCCAAATAATCAATATGCAAACAGGCCAAATAGCATTTTCAGAAGAGGTAGAAGGTGGTTCCTTTCCACCTATAAAGTGTTAGTAAGGTTTCCTTTTGTTCCCAATGGCCAAACCATAATTATAAGCTGCTAGGGAGGTCAGCATTAAGTTGAACCTATTGCTTTGGCCTGCATGGGCACCTCTTTAATATGGGCCTCTTTGTTCCAGAAAAGCTTGTTATAGAACCAGTACATTATATCTGAAAGACACGCACCGAGAATACTAAGCACCCAATACTTGCCTGTGCATGCCTTCTTTATTGGTGGATCCGTTGTGTTCATGATAGACATTTTGTGTGGTCTTCCTGGTCCCAATTCTTTGGCACATGTTGGCACTAATGAATTTAGTACTTAATTGTATATTTTAGCTTGGCTGTTGCACAAAACATTTTTGGTGCAAAAGTAATATTTGTGGTTTAGGTTTTTTGAGCCTGATAAGGACCACACCAAAAATGTATGTCCTAGAGGCTTTAATGTCGCATACAAAATAAGATGCAACGTATGCTTCGAAACCTTGTGTTGACCACTTTTGCTTCTGATTCAAAAACAACCGTGGCATTTGTCAAGCAATAAAAATCAAATTAATGGGCTACAAAAGTCTTTGGCACTATGTAGAAGTCCGTGTCTCTGCTTGCTGGCCACTATCGATAGAGTTAGAGATATTATTGTGGCAAAACATCCAAAGCCCTTGGAATGCCCTTGTCTAATGAAATAGTGGGAGGAGAAAAGCACTAAGTGGAGTGTGGATAAATCTCTAGCAACCAATCAGAATGGCCTTTTCTGAAAACCAGACTATCCAAGATGGATACCTGTTTTTTGGAAGGGTTCGGCACTTAGCACTTTGCTCCTTGCACTGTATTACTGATTGTCTCCCGTTATATTGTAAAGCGCTGAGCAAACTGTTGGCGCTATATAAATCCTGTATAATAATAATAATTAAGTCCAAAAACTGAACTGAAGAACGGTTCATATGTAATGTGGTCAGGTGACTCGTGTCCTCCTCTTCATCCACCTGCTTAAAGAATGGGCAGAATGTGGTTACAATCAGCAGTGGTTATTGAACCCATTTTTTTTCTGACCAACCATTGGAAACATACGGCCTCATTTCCCTTTCATGTGTAGAATGTAGCATAATTCTCTTAAGATTTTGCAAATATTTTGCTCAAGCACATCACATGTGACTATTTGTACATCTTCTCCAGTGTGGTAAAATTGGCTTAATTTTTAAAATGCTGTTTAATACTGAAGTTCTGTTGTTGAGCACTGTGGGTTGTATGTTCGAAACCCATAAGGGACATTGACCAAGGGCGGACTGACCATTTGGAAACTCAGGCACTGCCCGAGGGCCCGGGGTCAGTAGGGGGCCCCTAGTACCTTTTTCATAGGCTTTTTTGAGTTTGGGCAGGGACACAGGGGCCCCATGATCCTCTATTGCCCGGGGGGCCCCATGAGTTGTCAGTCCGCCCCTGACATTGACTACACTGAGGTTGTACACTTTACGAACAATATGTTGTTGGTTTCAGACATTCACACCTATTTGGACATCCCATGCCAGAACCATGGGCACGAAAATGGAGTTGGCTCCTACAAAAAAACATCTATAACAGCCTCCATTCCTCTGAGAAGGCTTTTCACCAGATTGTGGATTGTGGATTGTGTCTGTAGGAGTTTGTGCCAAAAGAGGTCAGGTATTGATCTTGGATGAGAAGATCTGGCTCACAATTGCCATTCCAACTCAACCCCAGGGTGCTGAACAGGGTTGAGATCAGGGCTTTGTGAAGGACACTCAAATTTCTCCACACCAAATTCATCAAAACATGGCTCCATAGAGCTTTGTACACCAGCTTTGTATACTTGAACTAAAAAAACTTTAGGGGCTGTCTACATACTGTTGACTATATAGCAAATGCTTTCCTTATCTGAGAAGCTTCCCTCCCGCATTTCAACAAAATATACTCTATGCTGATGAGTGTGCATGCTGCGTCAGGCCGATTTGTGCTTCTAAGGTTGTCTCTGGTTTCTGCAGCCAATGTAAGTACTCCAGCTATAAGTCTGATATGAAAATTCAGCTGAAGAAAGTGGAAAGATAGTACTGGACTTGTAGGGTTATCTTTACTGATATGGCTGTTGGTGTAAATCAGGGGTGTCAAACTCAATTTCATCATGGGCTGCATCAGCATTATGGTTGCCCTCAAAGGGCTGATTGCATCTGTAAGTATAGATGTCTAGAGCACCCCATTCCCCTTACATCATAGGTCAGGAGCCCCCCCCCCCCCCCACTATCACAATTCAAGAGCCCCACACCCTCCCTTACATCATAGTGCACCCGCTTATCTTGTGCTGATGCCAGGAAAAGCTGGGGGCGGGGCTGGGAAGCAGAAAGTGCAGGGTCTGGAGGAGGACCAGAGGAGGGCTGGAGTTAGCTGCCAGAGTCTGCTGAATGCAGAGGCCAGGGGACACGGAGACAAGGAGAAGCATCTGTAGGAGGAGTTCTGTCATCCTCTCTGCTGCTGCCTGCTGAGACAAGATGGTGGCTGAGAAGAGGGGGATGCCGCAGCTGTAGAAGAGATGTGGGAGCCACCTGAAATGGCCTGGTGGGCTGTGTTCAGCTCGAGGGCCTTGTGTTTGACATGTGGTCAGGGGTGTATTTACCACAAGGCAAACAAGGCATTTTTCAGGAGGGCAGCAACTCCCCCCAGAAGACGGGAACCAGGTGGGATCCGAGAGAGGCTGCGGGCTGTCCGCGGGAGGGGGAAGGGGTGGTGGTGTTGGTCAGTGTCCGTGGGGGCAGACGGTTTTTGTGTTGCCTAGGGCAGCAGAAAACCTAAATACACCACTGCATGTGGTGTAAATGATCTGGTTCCTGAGCAAATGGCCTCTATACCCCACAGCAGCCTTTCTCAACCAGGGTGCCCAGGCACCCTGGGGTGCCTTGAGGTTTCTTCAGGGGTGCCTTGGCAAAATGTCTAAAAATTGCCCAAAACTTGTATACAAGCCAGCCGGTGGAACAAGCCTTCCTTTTAGTTACACAAAGTCACAGGTTTTCATTGTGCACCAATACAACCTTCTACCCACCAGTTTCCTGACAACCAATTACATCATCAGTTGCTAAGGAGGATGTCAGCTGCCTGCACAGCATCCTAGTTTGACCCTTCCCAGCCCCTCTCTATCAGTGCTGGGGTCATATTAGCTCAGTGATGGAGAAAAACTGAGGGAGAAGAGAAAAACTGGAATACTCGTCAGTATCAGTGTGTAAACATGTATTTGCTTTGGAAGAATAAATCACCTCTAATGTTGGGTGTCCTACATGTGTGGATGTTGCCGTGTTATACAAAACTATTAGAATAGTTTTTCACATTTTAGAATGGGGTGTCTCAAGACTGTCCTTAATTTTAAAGGGTGCCTTGGGACTGTCCATAATTTTAAAGGGTGCATCAAGACTGTCCTTAATTTTAAAGGGTGCCTCAAGACTGTCCATAATTTTAAAGGGTGCCTCGGGACTGTCCATAATTTTAAAGGGTGCCTTGGGACTGTCCATAATTTTAAAGGGTGCCTCGGGACTGTCCAACATTTTAAAGGGTGCCTCAAGACTGTCCTTAATTTTAAAGGGTGCCTCAAGACTGTCCATAATTTTAAAGGGTGCCTCGGGACTGTCCATAATTTTAAAGGGTGCCTCGGGACTGTCCATAATTTTAAAGGGTGCCTTGGGACTGTCCATACTTTTAAAGGGTGCCTCGGGACTGTCCATAATTTTAAAGGGTGCCTCGGGACTGTCCATGATAGTAAAGGATGCCTCAAGACTGTCCATAACTTTAAAGGGTGCCTCAGGACTGTCAATAATTTTAAAGGGTGGCTCAAGACTGTCCATAATTTTAAATGGTGCCTCAAGACTGTCCATAATTTTAAAGGGTGCCTCGGGACTGTCCATAATTTTAAAGGGTGCCTTGGGACTGTTCATAATTTTAAACGGTGCCTCGGGACTGTCCATAATTTTAAAGGGTGCCTTGGGACTGTCCATAATTTTAAAGGGTGCCTCGGGACTGTCCATGATAGTAAAGGATGCCTAAAGACTGTCCATAATTTTAAAGGGTGCCTCGGGACTGTCCATAATTTTAAAGGGTGCCTTTGGACTGTCCATAATTTTAAAGGGTGCCTTGGGACTGTCCATAATTTTAAAGGGTGCCTTTGGACTGTCCATAATTTTAAATGGTGCCTCGGGACTGTCCATGATAGTAAAGGATGCCTCGGCACTGTCCATAATATTAAAGGGTGCCTTGACTGAAAAAAGGTTGAGAAACACTGCCCCAGAGGATCTCCACGGTCTCTTTGACTTGTAGTGTAATGCAACGACAATTGAAAATGAAGCGCCACACCACTGCTAAGAGGTCCAGATACAACTTTATTCCATTAAAAGTCAGGAGGACAATCCAAAAAAGTAGCTGACAAACAAGTTGCTGATAATTCATACTGGAAAAATACCATTGTAGGTCGAGTTCGCTTCACACACTGTTGCCAGGCTTGGACCCCCAAATGTGTTGGCTACGTTATAGATTGTACCCCTGATTTTTAATGGAATAAACTTGTATCTGGATGTCTTAGCAGTGGACTGGTGCTTCAATTTCAATTTTCGTTAAGTGAAAATTCAGCTGGCATGCAGAAAATGCTTGCACTCTGATGCATTGATTACTAGTAATTGCCCCGTTTAATATATGTTTATCAATAGGTCATTTTAGGTAAGAGGCTCTTGATGTTGTCTCAAGTGGTTTGTAAAATAGGAAGTTTGGATTTCACGGGAAAAAGCATCCTCCATACCCGCAGTGGTCAAATAACAGCCATCCAGTCGCTGATGTTCTCATGATCATATGTGCAGACTAACTGGCTATTTGTGATAGAAAAGTAAGCCAGAGGAAGTGGTGATCATATCTCATGTGTCAAGTGATACAACCGTCTGACGGACAAAAGGATCTGGTTTTAAGATCGTTGTCAGCTGTGAAAAAGAAAGACGAGAGTTCTGTATTTTGTTTATGACAATTTACACGGCGCTTCACATATTGTACATTCACATCAATCCCTGCCGTCCAGGAGCTTACAATCTAAAGGCCCTATCTGGCCAGCATACATAAATCAGCTTCTACAGGAACCAATAAATCTACCAGAATGTCTTTGGCATATGGGAGGAAACTGGAGTAAACCCAAGCAAGTCCAGGAAGAAAGCTCAAACTCCATCCAGATAGGATCCTGGCCAGGATTCGAACAGTGCTGCAAGTAAGAAGTGCTGACCACTAAGGATAATAGGCACTCAAGGCATTCAAAAGTCATTCAAAAGTAAATCAATCTAGAAGTGATAGTTTTTACCTACTAGAGCCATGGGTGTCAAAATGGCGGCTCTCCAGCTGTTGCTAAACTACAAGTCCCATGAGGCATTGCAAGATTGGCAGTTACAAGCATGATTGGTGGTATAACAGTATATAGCAGGGGTCTCCAAACTTTCTAAAGAAAGGGCCAATTTACTGTCCTTTAGACTTTAGGGAGGCCAAACTACAAGTCCCATGAGGCATTGCAAGATTGAGAGTTACAAGTATGACTCCCAAAGGCAGGGGCATGGGCATGATGGGACTTGTAGTTTCTCAACAGCTGGAGGGCTGCCAATCTGACCTAGAAGATCGCAGCTGTCCCTGCAGTAGCTGTAGTGGTCCCCATCTGCCCTCCAGATATCACAAGCCAAGCTACACCAATGTAATTATAGAAGAAAAATCCCTATCCCAAAAACATCCCTATCCCAATGGCTCTCATCCTGAGCTCTATGCCTCCTATAAATCTAGCTTACCCATGGGATTTCAAATGCCCAGCTTTCCCTGGAAGTAGTGATGAGGCACGGGTGATATCACCTATCACCCATTAGAAATGTCACCAATGCCTCGGAAGCATGACTCCCAAAGGCAGGGGCATGATGGGACTTGTAGTTTCGCAACAGCTGGAGGGCCACCAGTTTGTCACCCCTGTACTAGAGAAAAGTTTGAAAAACACTGTGTAATACAATAGGCACTAGTATTTGACCATGTTGCTCCTGGTCAGATATGCCCCCTCTAGCCCTACCAGTCAAGTCAGGGTAATGAGCGGTAGGGTCATTTTTATCTATACCCTCAGAGAGCGCTGGGGTGGCATTGCAGGCATTTCCTCAAAGTGAAAGGGTCATTTAAGGCATTGCTAAAAATAAATATATAATCAGATGTAAATGTAAAATTTGGTGGTATAACAGTATATAGCAGGGTCTCCAAACTTTCTAAAGAAAGGGCCAGTTTACTGTCCTTTAGAATTTAGGGGGGCAGGAGTGGTTATTGGGAGTAGAAATTGTCCTGGTGTCAGTGAGAGTAAGCAATCATCTTTGGTATTAGGGAGGGCAAAAGCCCTCTTGTCATTGGTACCAGTGGGAGGCATAGTGCCCCGTTGTTGGTGTCAGTGGAAGAAAAAAATGCCCCATTGTTGGTGTTAGTGGAAGGAATAGTGCCCCCTTGTTGATGTCAATGGGAGGAATAGTGCCCTGTTGTTGGTATTAGTGGAAGAAATAATCCCCATTGTTGGTGTCAGTAGAAAGAATAGTACCCCATTGTTGGTGTTTGTAGGAGAAATAGTGCTCTATAGTGGGTGTCAGGGGGAGGAATAGTGCCCCATTGTTGGTGTCAATGGAAGAAAAAATGCTCCCTTGTTGATGTCAGTGGAAGGAATAGTGCTCCCTTGTTGATGTTAGTGGGAGGAATAGTGCCCCCTTGTTGGTGTTAGTGGAAGAAATAATCCCTTATTGTTGGCGTCAGCAGGAGGAATAGTGCCCCAGTGGAAGAAATAATGTCCCATTGTTAGTGTTTGTAGGAGAAATAGTGCCCCATAGTTTGTGTCAGTGGGAGGAATAGTGCTCCATTGTTAGTGCCAGTAGAAGGAATAGTGCCCTATCATTGGTGTCAGTGAAAGGAATAGTACCCCATTGTTGGTGTCAGTGGAAAAAATAGTGCCCCATTGTTGGTGTCTGTAGGAGAAATAGTGCCCCATTGTTGGCATCTGTAGGAGAAATCGTGCCCTATAGTTGGCATCAGTGGAAGTAATAGTGCCCCACTGTTGGTGTCAGTGGGCAAAATAGTGCCCCATTGTTAAAGTCAGTAACAGGAACTATGCCCCATTGTTGGTGTCAGTAAGAGAAATAGTGCCGTTTATCGGTGGGAGGGAAAGTGTCCAAAGGGCTGGATAAAGGTAATCAAAGGGCCGCATTAGCCCCCGGGACGCAGTTTGGAAACCACTGTTATTGAGAAAAAAAATGTTTAAGGGCTTCAACTAGATTTTTATGTTTCAATATTTTTATTAAATTTTTCAGAGAAAAACAAGGGAGTGAAATATGGTTCATTCATACAATATTACATTAGACGATACATAGTTGAGTATTTTTTTTGTTGTTCCACCCAATGGTAGGTGGAGGTGTAGATCTTGTTTAGGAATATCATCAGAGGTATTCATATATGTATGACGAACCTTGTTGGAGAGTTGGGTTCAACTAGATTTTTAGATGTTGGTGGATTCCGATAGACTGCCACCTGTTGGATTTTTCTATCTTGAGAAATCAGCAACACTATCCATAGTATATACATTAAAAAAACAAACAGCATAGAAAGACGGCCTCGGAAGGAGTGCAGACCTGAGAGGTCAAGAGTAGAGATTTCACCATCAAGATCCTTGAGAGATCTAAGAAACCGTGAAATGGTTATATCTACAGCTATATCGGTTTTTACTGTCCTGATGTTCCTAAAGTATATGTAATATGTAATATATGGCAGCAAAGTTATTGACTCTGTAGATACAGCAGCCTTTCTCAACCAGGGTTTCATGGAACCCTAGAGTTCCTCCAGAGGTTGCTAGGGGGAGCAATGAACAATTTTGCTAGGAGAAGGCAGTGGAGGGGGCCTGGTACCTCTTGTGGCACAGAGGCAATAGGAGAAGGGGGCAAAAAAGGTCAAGTATTATGAAAGAAGAGGGTGGTGATAGGTGACCCAAGGGTTCCAGATCTTGTCAAATTTCTTGTGGCTGTTGGTAATAGGATTGGTCAATTGTCCATTGACATAAAAACCATCCAGCCTGGGCAAACACTTTAGACCAAACCAATGGCTGGTTTAATGGTTGAACTGGATGGACTATTGTCTTTTTTTCAGCCAGACTAACTATGTAACCAAAATCAACCTAGCATCGAGCAAGTCCACCATGTATGGAGGACATCTCCTTCTGTTTGGCAACCCCTAAAGCATAATTGTCAAGGGGTTATGCGAGCGAGTCTGGTAGGTAATATATACCACCTAGTTGAGACCTTAGAATTGGATTAGAGAGTTGTGACATTAATAGTGCAATTCGCGGTGGTGGACCAAGTCCAGGACTAACTTTAGTATTTTCAATGTTTTAATGATTACAGTATCCCCCCCCCGGATCTCTAAGTGCCAGGTTCAAATCTCACCCAGGACAATACCTCTGTGGACTTTGTAATGTTTTCCCATTTAGTGAGGTTTCCTGAAGGTGCTATGGTCTCCTCCCAGAATCCAAAAATTTCATGGTGATCTTAGTCCCACCATAACGTGTATGTATGTTGGATTCTGTGAGCTCTGTGGGGGCAATAGGTCCTAAGCCCAGGGTCAAGGACTAAAATGGTTCTGAATAACCTGTAAATCACTGCATAATACGAGGACAGCGTAAAAATACAGCAACTAAATAACAAAGGGAATTCTGTAATAAAAAAAAAAATAAATAACAAATGGAATTACATTAAATATTGTTTTGTACAATTTTCAATAATAAAAATTTTCTTCTGGGAAGCAAAAAAAAGTTTCTTCTGTGTAAAGCCCAAACAACTGGAAACCATCATTGATCATTTTAAAATTACAAGCGCCATAAAAGTACGTGTTTCCATTGGTGGCCCACTTATGGCTTGTTCTCAAAAAATCAACTCTTTACTAAAAATTGCCCCAGCCTTCTGAGACATGTATTGGTTGAGACTTGTACTATCATATCTTGGCACTGGAATTCCCCAGAAACTCCATTAATTGAGGAGTGGGTATTCCAGATGATATCCTTTGAACGACTTACAAAGATGGTGTTCTAGGAGGGGAGGAGTATGGCCAATACCAATTGATTAGGACCCAAAAGGAACACCGAAACTTTACCAGATTTTTTTTTTTTATAACTGTGAAGCCAGTCACAAAATTGCCCCAACCTTCTAAAGCATGTCTTGGCTGCAACTTGTACTAATATAGCCAGGCACTGGAATTCCCCAGAATCTCCATTAATTGAGGAGTGGGTTTGCCAGATGATATCATTTGAACAACGTAAAAAGATGGGGTTCTGAGTGGGGACGAGGAGTATGGCCCATACCAATTGGTTAGTACCCAAAAGGAACACCAAAACTTTACCAGATTTTTTTTTTTTATAACTGTGAAGTCAGTCACAAAATTGCCCCAACCTTCTAAGACATGTCTTGGTTGCAACTTGTACTAATATAGCCAGGCACTGGAATTCCTTAGAATCTCCATTAATTGAGGAGTGGGTTCGCCAGATGATATCCTTTGAACAACGTAAAAAGATGGGGTTCTGAGTGGGGAGGAGGAGTATGACCAATTCCGATTGGATAGGACCCAATGGGAACACTTCAAACTATTATCAGGTGTTTTTTTTGGTAACTGTGAAGCTGATCATACACTAGTAGTAATTTCATAAGAAAATTTTAGTTTTAAGAATTTTTGTTTGATTTTCTAATGGTTAGTGGGGTGAAATCGGCGTTCATTTTTTGAGAAAATTCAAAGCAGCAGGATGGAATATTTTTCTCGAACGGATTAATTTCTAACAGTGAATGTAGTTAGCAAAGCAAAAAGCAAAGCAAGCTAAATTTTGAAGTATTTTCAGATGACTTTTGTCAAATCATCTCGTGTACGGAGAATAGTTTGCAGAAATGTGTCTGACTGGCGTGATTGGGGCACTATTCCTCCCACTGACACAAATAATGGCGGATTATTTCTTCCACTAACACCAACAACAGGGCACTATTCCTTTCATTGACATCAACAAGGAATCACTATTCCTCCAACTGACACCAACAATGGCGGATTATTTCTTCCACTAACACCAACAACAGGGCACTATTCCTCCCACTGACATCAACAAGGAATCACTATTCCTTCCACTGACACCAACATTGGAGGATTATTTCTTCCACTAACACCAACAACAGGGCACTATTCCTTCCATTGAATCAATAAGGAATCGCTATTCCTTCCACTGACACCAACAATGGTGGATTATTTCTTCCACTAATACCAACAACAGGGCACTATTCCTTCCATTGACATCAACGAGGAATCACTATTCCTTCCACTGACACCAACAATGGTGGATTATTTCTTCCACTAACACCAACAACGGGGCACTATTCCTTCCATTGACATCAACAAGGAATCACTATTCCTTCCACTGACACCAACAATGGCGGATTATTTCTTCCACTAACACCAACAACAGTGCATTATTCCTTCCATTGACATCAACAAGGAATCACTATTCCTCCCACTGACACAAATAATGGCGGATTATTTCTTCCACTAACACCAACAACAGGGCACTATTCCTTCCATTGACATCAACAAGGAATCACTATTCCTTCCACTGACACCAACAATGGTGGATTATTTCTTCCACTAATACCAACAACAGGGCACTATTTCTCCCACTGGCATCAACAAGGAATCACTATTCCTTCCACTGACACCAACAATGGAGGATTATTTCTTCCACTAACACCAGCAACAGGGCACTATTCCTTCCATTGACATCAACAAGGAATCACTATTCCTTCCACTGACACCAACAATGGAGGATTATTTCTTCCACTAACACCAACAACAGGGCACTATTCCTTCCATTGAAATCACCAACAATGGAGCATTTTTTTCCCCAAAATTCAATATATATTTATGGTCCCCTCTTATCTTTCTCTATTTTGTTTCCTTTTTGAGTTGTTTTTTTTTTTTACTCAAAAAATATTTTAAAAAAAGGAAAAAAAATGGTCCCAGTATGGCTAGGCTAAAGTAATCGGCTTTTACAGCCTGCCATTTTTTTTTTTTTTTGAGCCGTCTCTCTGGACGATGGCTCAGATCAGTGCTGGCAGCGACGGAGTTAAGAGGAGTACTTTTGAGGTTGGACAGAAACCAGCAAGTGACAGAGGCGGCAGTGCCTGAGTGTGACAGAGTTATACGAGGACAAGCCGCTGCCCCCTTCCTCCTCCCCAGTCTCACTGCAGCTCTCCCTCCTCCTGTCTTCGAAAGTCTAAGCTTTGTTCACTATCACCTTTCCCTTTCCTCTTCCACCTGCATGACCATCGCCTTGATGCTTCACCAGCTCCATGTCCTCCAGCCTCCCCCCCCCCCACCCATATTTAGCCTCCCTCTCTCTGTCCTAGAATGGTCCTCTCTGGCAATTCCCAAAACATCTTCCCTCCCCGGCTTTGTTCTGCGTGCTCATCTTGGGAATTGAGATTTGCAGGATCTCTGTAGAGCAGAAGACCATTGTGTCCTCCAGCCTTGCGTTCTGCAGTGTACTGCTCCTTTAAGTCGTTTGCAAAACCGCCCTTGGTGGTTCTTGCCAAGCTTGCCTGTCCATGTTTGCTCTCTGCCGTCTATTACTGAGCTAGAACATAGCGAGCGTTGCAGCCCTCTGCAGCATGCACTTTGCATGATCCCAGCCAAGCTGGCCAGACCTCCTGCGGTTGCCCACTTCATCCACCTTTCCATGATGATTTTTTTTTTCTCTCGCGCTCTTTCTTGCACAGCCCGGAGGTCCCTTCCCGCACAACGTCGTTGCGCTAAGCCCCATAGATGCCCTGCAGAGTATTATTCATCGCTCAGACAACGCAATGCGCACAGCTTATACGCCGCTGCAGAATAGGGGCTGCACTATGGCGGCGAATTTGCCATCACGCCATCACGTGACTTGATTCGCATGCAATCAATTGCTGCCTTTGCTTGAAAAGATTAGCAAAGCTTGGTCTGGCGATACGCCGCGCAATTTTTTTTCTATTGACTTGTGGTCGCAGCAATACAGGCGATCGATGATCTAGTAACATGTAACAGAGCAGAATTAGATATTTTGGGCAAATCAGGGCTCGTTCACTCCAGGAGGTGCGTCCACGTGCTTTTTTGCACAACGTGTTTTGCGGAAGCCCTTTCCCTGGCTGCCTTATGCACGTAAAACATGCGAAAAAAGGCACGGGCATGATGTATAACGTTGCGGCGCACCTAAATGCGGTACCGTGCTTTTTGCTGAGCATGAATGTGCGCACATTTGCTATTTGCGTGGTGTGCCATTAAGAATTAAAGGCACTTGTACATGTCTGCAATAGGCGGCGCATTTTTGCGCAATTTTGTACGCACTCCCGCACTCGGTGTTAACAAGCCCTTGAAGATCAATTGGGTTAGGGCAGGGGCGGTCTGACCATTTGGAAACTCTGGCACTGCCCGAGGGCCCGGGGTCAGTAGGGGGCCCCATGAGATGCCCCTGGTACCTTTTTCATAGGCTTTTTTGAGTTTGGGCAAGGACACAGGGGCCCCATGATCCCCTATTGCCCGGGGCCCCATGTGTTGTCAGTCCGCCCCTGGGTTGGGGTTTGCGGTATTTGAAAACTGTGAATGGCGGGCAACAGAAATGTTGACTTCTGGCGAGCAACCAGAGATTTTCTGATCGGTGATGACCAGGGGCGGACTGACCATTTGGAAACTCGGGCACTGCCCGAGGGCCCGGGGTCAGTAGGGGGCCCCATGAGATGCCCCTGGTACCTTTTTCATAAGCTTTTTTGAGTTTGGGCAAGGACACAGGGGCCCCATGATCCCCTATTGCCCAGGGGCCCCATGAGTTGTCAGTCCGCCTCCGGTGATGACTTGAGTTTAACCGTGTCCCGCTCTTTCCCCGAGGCGCTTTTCCGGTGAACCAGGGTGACTTCCTGATCATGTCATCACTGTGATTGGCTATTAAAGTGGTCACATGATCAGGAGCCTGTCCTGATGGCCCCCCGTTCATACCCAGGGATCGGGAGAGGTCTGTGACAGCACGATCACTGTGGCGCAGGAACATCAAACGCATACGTATGGCGCATTGGTATTAAGGCCCACCCCCCCTCCCTTTCTGACGCACAAATGCGTTGTGGACAGCAAGAGGTCAAGGTACACTTAGGTCACAACGGAAAATGAAGCCTTAGGACCCAGATATCACGCAGAGGGAACGAGCGTTCCCGTTCGCGGTAATTAAAAGCGCATTTCCGTGCGTAGCGAATAGGGCGGCCCGTTCATTTCAATAGGCTGTCCTATGTGCGTTTGTTGCCCAAAAGAAGCTCCTGCTCCTGTTCGATGACAAGTTTAGCGCAATTTTTAAATGTATGTTTTGCCACCCAATTGTGAAGTGTGAAAACCGCGGCAGAATTGCGCCTCATTTGGGGCGACATTAAGAAAAATGTGAACGGGGCCCTAAGGCTCCTTTCAAACGGGCGGTTAGATCTCAGCTTTTACCTGCATTTGTAAACAGATGAAAAACAGATGTAAATGGATGAAAATGGATGTAAACGGATGTAAAACAGATGTAAACGGATATAAATGGATGACAATGGATGTAAACTGCTGAAAAACAGATGTAAATGGATGAAAATGGATGTAAACGGATGTAAAACAGATGTAAACGAATATAAATGGATGACAATGGATGTAAACTGCTGAAAAACAGATGTAAATGGATGAAAATGGATGTAAACGGATGTAAAACAGATGTAAACGAATATAAATGGATGACAATGGATGTAAACTGCTGAAAACAGATGTAAATGGATAAAAATAAATGTAAACGGATGTAAAACAGATGTAAACGGATAGAAATGGATGACAATGGATGTAAACTGCTGAAAAACAGATGCAAATGGTGGAAAATGGATGTAAACAGATGTAAAACAGATGTAAACGGATAGAAATGGATGACAATGGCTGTAAACTGCTGAACAACAGATGAAAACATATGTAAAATGAAAGTAAATGGATAAAAATGGATGAAAATGAACGTAAACGGATGTAAATGGATGAAAAATTGTATGTAAATTGGAGGAACTAATTTACTGCAGCCAAATGCAGGCAATGCATCCCTATGGCTCCATTCACACGCTGCATTTAGCAACGTTTTCATAACATGCTGATTTATGCGTTTAGGAAAAAATAAAGTTGACAGCTTCTGGGAGCGATGCACCGCAGCTATCTGTACATAAACGCAGTTAGGCCCCTTTCACACGGGCGTTCTGGATGTCCGTTTTTCATCTGTCCATTTACGGATGAAAAACGGACACCCATGTATTACTATGGACTAGCGGATGTAAGTGGCTGATCATCTGTTTACATCCCTTAATGTCCATATCCGTTAACATCCGTTTTTTTTAACGGAAGAAATCCCTATTTTTTCCATAAAAAAAAAACAAACAGAACGGCCAAAAAATGGATGTAAACGGACATAAACAGATAAAAAACGGATTTAAATGGATGTAAATGGATGACAACGGATGTAAACTGCTGAAAAACAGAATGTAAATGGATGAAAATGGATGTAAAATGGATGTAAATGGATGAAAATGGATGAAAATTGATGTAAACGGATGTAAACCGACGAAAAACAGATGTAAATGTAGGAAAAACTGTTGTGAACGGGTGTAAATGGATGAGAACAGATGTAAATTGATTAAAACGGATGTAAACGGATGTAAAAGATGTGAATGGATGAAAATGGATGTAAACTGATGAAAAACATATAAATGGATGAATATGTATGTAAACTGATGTAAACTAATGTAAATGGATACAAATGGATGTAAATTGATGAAAACAGATGTAGGTGAATTAAAACGGATGTAAATGGATGTAAACTGATGAAAAACAGATGTAAATGGATGAAAAACGGATGTAAACTGATGAAAAACTGATGTGAACTGATCCATTTTTTCTTGGAAACCGTGACTGAACTGATGAAAAAAACTGAATGGACAAAAAACGGATGTAAACGGACGTAAACGGATGTAAACACATAACAACAGATTTAAATTGATGTAAATGGATGACAAAAGCTGTAAACCGCTGGAAAAATAGATGTAAATGGATGAAAAACAGATGTAAATGGATGAAAATGGATGTAAACGAATGTAAAACAGATGTAAACGTATATAAATGGATGACAATGGATGTAAACTGCTGATAAACAGATGTAAATGGATGAAAATGGTTGTAAAACTAAAGTAAACTGATGAAAAACTGATGTGATCCATTTTTTCTTGGAAAAAACGTGACTGAACTGATGAAAAAAACAGAACAGACAAAAAAACAGATGTAAACGGATGTAAACACATAAAAAAACTGATTTAAATGGATGTAAATGGATTAAAACAGATGTAAAACAAAAGTAAACGGATGAAAATGGATGCAAACGGATGTAAACAGATGTAAACTGATGAAAAACAGATGTAAATGGATGAAAATGGATGCAAACGGATGTAAAACAGATGTAAACGGATATAAATGGATGACAATGGATGTAAACTGATGAAAAACAGATGTAAACGGATGTAAATGGATGAAAACGGATGTAAAACGAAAGTAAACGGATAAAAATGGATGTAAATGGATGTAAACTGATGAGAAACAGATGTAAATGGATGAAAATTTATGTAAACGAATATAAATGGATGAAAACGGATGTAAAACTAAAGTAAACGGATAAAAATGGATGTAAACGGATGTAAACTGATGTAAAATAGATGTGAACTGATCCATTTTTTTTTTTAAAAACGTGACTGAACTGATGAAAAAAACGAACGCCGCGTGAAAGGGGTCTTAATCGCAGTACAAAGAAAAAAAAAGTAAACAGTTGCCTTAGAAAAGGCAAGAATTTACTAACACAGCTAAAATATTTTTATATGTGTAAAGGGGAACACTGCGGACTCTCTCTGGTCACCAGAGCCCCCCTTAAACAAGAGTCCCCAGAGTTCCCCTTACATCAGAGTCCTGTGGACTGTAATGTAAAGAGGAACTCTGATGCAAGAGGGACCTCTGCAGACCCTGATGTAAGGGGGGACTCTGATGTTGGGGGGACACTGTGGACTGTGATGTAAGGGGGGACTCTGATGTTGGGGGGACACTGTGGACTGTGATGTAAGGGGGACTCTGATGTACGGTGGACACTCTGGACTGTAATGTAAAGAGGAACTCTGATGCAACAGGGACCTCTGCGGACCCTGATGTAAGGGGGGACTCTGATGTTGGGGGGGACACTGTGGACTGTGATGTAAGGGGGGACTCTGATGTACGGTGGATACTGTGGACTGTAATGTAATAGGGAACTCTGATGTAAGGGGGGCCTCTGTGGACCCTGATGTAAGGGGGGACTCTGATGTAAGGGGTACACTGCAGACCCTGATGTGAGGGGGCACCCTGTTGTAAGGGAGACACTGTGGACCCTGATGTGAGGGGGACAGTGCAGACCCTGATGCAAAGGGGGACTCTTATGTAAGGGGGATCTCTGCAGAACCTGATGTAAAGGGGGACTCTTATGTAAGGGGGACCTCTTCAGAACTTGATGTAAGGAGGACACTGTGGATCATGATGTAAAGGATAACTCTGATGTAAAGTGAACCTCTACTGACCCTGATGTAAGGGGGGACTCTGATGTAAGGGGGACACTGTGTACCGTGATGTAAAGGGTAACTCTGGTGTAAGGGGGACTCCTGTGGACCTTGATGTAAGGTAGGACTCCGGTGTAAGGAGGGCACTGTGAACCCTGATGTAGGGGGGGACTCTAATATAAGGGGAATACTGCAGACTGCGGTGAAAGGGGAACTCCGATGTAAGATGGTTTCTGCTCACCAAACACTCCCCCACTGAATGTGTTATTAATAATAAAAAATATTATTGTTATTGCCAAAAATAAATATTAAAAAAAAAAACAACATTAATAATAAAATGATATACCGTATGTTCTTCATTGAAAAAAATATATCGGTAAAAATAAATAAATATCTAAAATAAAAGGATATACAGCATGTTATCAATAAGAAATATTGCAGGAAATATATATTACAATAAACCAATATCAGTAATAAAATGTTATAATATCGGCTATGAATAATAATAATATTATTACTGTCAAAAATAAATATTCAAATAAAATAATATTAATAATAAAATGTTATTAATTGAAAAAAATATACAAGCCAAAATAAATGAATATGTAAAATAAAATTATATACAGTATGTCATTAATGAAAAAAAAAAATATATATATATATATATTTATACACACGCAAAAATAAATGTTATTGAAATAAAATATTAAGTAATAATAATAATATTACAAAAATAATAATAATAATAATAAATATCAATACTTTTAAAAATAATGTTTTGGGTTATCACACAGAATACGACAGTGGATGCGGTTATAAGGAACGCTGTATTTCATTGGATCCTGTAGAAGGCCTGACCAGTACATGACCGGTATCCTGCGTACGGCTCCATTGATGCACATCGTCCTTTGCTGTCCCATATTCAGCCTCTGGCCGCCATCTACAGGGCCCATCGCCCGTTTCCTATTTTTCTGCTGGGCAGCGATATTGATTCCTATCATTTTTACATTTCCTTTCCTCTATCAGTGGCTGGGCTCTTTGTGTCCCCCTTTGCTCCCTCTCACCTCTCCCCTCCCCCCCCCCATGTCTTTTTCTGTTCCTCCCTCCCCCCCCCCCCCCCATTCTCGCACCCTCCCTGCGGCTCTGCACTGGATGAGGAGATGGAATTTTTCATCTTGGCCCAGTGCCAGGGCCGGCTCTCTGAGAACCAGAGAGAGATAGAGAGGAGAGGCAGAAGAGAAGGGGAAACGCCAAGAGATGGGCGGCGGAGAGATGGCGGAGGAATATCTGCTATCTGCCAATAATCAATTGAATGGCAAAGTATCACACCTCATCTAATGTCCAGGGGTAACCGTGGGCGGGGGACACAAAGGGTTATTGGAAATTCCAAAGATTCCATCATAGGATGTGTATGGGCTGTGAATAATCACAGCCTTAAGAAATTATCAATAAACGATCAATAGTCAATCAAACAGGCTTCATATGTTTTAAAAGATCAGATAGGTATGTGATCGATTCGCGCCATAATGACGACCGCTCTGGTAGCAGAACATGCGCTGGACAATAAATGCATCCTATTTCTTCATGGTGGCCATACATGGATCAGTTTTTTTTATTATTATTATTATTATACAGGATTTATATATTATTATTATTATTATTATACAGAATTTATATATTATTATTATACAGGATTTATATATTATTATTATTATTATTATACAGGATTTATATATTATTATTATTATTATTATACAGAATTTATATATTATTATTATACAGGATTTATATATTATTATTATTATTATACAGGATTTATATATTATTATTATTATACAGGATTTATATATTATTATTATACAGGATTTATATATTATTATTATTATTATTATACAGAATTTATATATTATTATAATACAGAATTTATATATTATTATTATACAGGATTTATATATTATTATTATTATTGTTATAATACAGGATTTATATATTATTATTATTGTAATATAGGATTTATATATTATTATTATACAGGATTTATATATTATTATTATTATTATACAGAATTTATATATTATTATTATTATTATTATACAGGATTTATATATTATTATTATTATTATTATAATACAGGATTTATATATTATTATTAGTCAGAATTTATATATTATTATTATTATACAGGATTTATATATTATTATTATTATTATAATACAGGATTTATATATTATTATTAGTCAGGATTTATATATTATTATTATTATTATTATTATTATTATTAGTCAGGATTTATATATTATTATTATTATTATTATTATTATAATACAGAATTTATATATTATTATTATTATTATTATACAGGATTTATATATTATTATTATACAGGATTTATATATTATTATTATTATTATTATACAGGATTTATATATTATTATTATACAGGATTTATATATTATTATTATTATTATTATTATTATTATAATACAGGATTTATATATTATTATTATACAGAATTTATATATTATTATTATTATTATACAGGATTTATATATTATTATTATCATTATTATTATTATTATTATTATACAGGATTTATATATTATTATTATTATTATACAGGATTTATATGGCGCCAACAGTTTGCTCAGCGCTTTACAATATAACGGGAGACAATACAGCAACAATACAGTTCAATACAAGAGGTTTATCATAATAATTCTCTTAATCAATTTTTTTATCAATTTTATCAATTTTCTAGCTCGGTTCCAGAGCCAAGTCTCTGAAAACAAGAGAGAGGAGAGGCAGAAAAGAAAGGAGGGGGACAAGGATATGGGGGGTGGAGGGATAGAGGAGAAATATCCACCAATAATCAATCGACTGGCAAAATACATATTCATTTTCTTAATCAATTTTGTAATCAATTTTATCGATTTTTCATTTTGACCCAGTGCAAGGGCCAGGTCTCCAAGAACAAGAGAGATATAAAGAGGCTGATGGGGGGCGCCAAGGGATGGGCAGCGGCAAGAGGGCAGAGAAATATCTGCTGTCCGCCAATAATCAATCGGGTGGTGGAGAGATGGCCGCCGTAATCAGCCAAGAGATATCCACCAATAATCAATCGTTCTGCAAAACAACAGAAGGCATTGGTCATGTAAAAGGCAAGGAGTAAGCATAGTACGCCAAGGGAAAAGCGGCAGAGAAATGGCGGAGAAATATCTGCTGTCCACCAATAATCAATCAATCGGGTGGCAGAGAGATGGCCACTGTAATCAGCCAAGAGATATCCACCAAAAATCAATCGATGTGCAAAAAAACAGAAGGCATCGGACATTTGAGGGCAAGGAGTAACCGTAGTACGCCAAGGGACGTGCATCAGAGAAACGGCAGAGAAATATCTGCCGCCCGCCAATAAATATCTAAATATCTGCTGTCTGACAATAATCAATTGATTGGCAAAATAAATATTATCATTTTTTTTCTAACAATTTTAGCAATATTTCTTTTTTGTCCCAGTGCCAGAGCCAGCTGTCTGAGAACAAGAGAGAGATAGAGAGGCTGGGGGAAGGGGGGGGGGGACACCAAGGGATGGGCAGCGAAGACATGGCGGAGAAATATCTGCTTTTCGCCAATAATCAATAGATCAGCAAAGAAAAGATCGCATCTGTAATTAAAATGGCCCGGGGTGACCTTCGGTGGGGGTTACAAAGGGTTATCGGAAATTCTGAAGATTTCATTGTAGCATGAGTATGGGTGTAAATAACCACGAACTTAACAAATGATCAATAATCAATCAATAACCATAGTACGCCAAGGGACGGGTGGCAGAGAGATGGCAGAAAAATATCTGCTGTCCGCCAATAATCAATAGATTGGCAAAAGAAAAGATCACATCTGTTATTGAACGGCTTGGGGGGGGAACCTTAGGTTGGCATTGCAAAGGGTTGTCGGAAATCCTGAGGATTCCTTTATAGGATGTGTTTGGGGTATAAATAATCACGACCTTAAGAAACGATCAATAGCCAATCAATAATCAATGAAACGAGATTTGTATGTTTTAAAAGATCACATAGGCGTGTGATCAGTTCTTGCGATTACGATCGCTCTGGAATCAGAACACACGCCTTTTTCTTAAGGGGTGGTTCACACCTACAGGGGCAACCACGCGTGGGCGTGCCTCCGTCACGTCAGCGTCACGTGTTGGGCATCCCAATTATTTTATTGATCTGACCTAAGCGCTGGAAACACGATAAAGAAGCGCCCCGCGGCCTCATTCACACCTAGCGGGGTTTTTTTACGTTTTTTCGCTCAACACGCAATTTCTGCGACACACAATTTCTGGTCGTATCTCGACTATCGATTGTCATATTGATACAGATTGATTGTTCCTGTAGGAAGAGATTGATTTAAAAAAAAGGGATCGATCATTTACCGAATCATGCGTGATCGGCGCTGCTCATATAAACGTTCGACTGATCAAGAATCTCGACTCTCAGTAGTTTCGATAGACCATATACATAACAATTTATTCGCTATAGATCAATAATACGACCGTATGTTCAGCCACAGCCGATCAGAATTAATTCGATATTATTGATCAATTGTTTCTTTTTATTGCAATCAGTCCATATTGAAACACATTTCCCTTCCGATAGCTACTTGATGTGATCCTGTTGAAGAAATGAACGATCCGTGTATGGCCACCATCATAGTGACCAGTCACAGAGAAATTTTATATACAATTGTATTGTCAATTGATTTACCGTCCGGGAGAAAAAATCAACTGAACGATCGACACGCTTAGTGATTATCCCAATCTATCGACTTTTCTAAGATTGGATTTTCTGTTCAGACCGATCAGAATAATTTCATTTAAATCGATCGCTTTTGCTCAAAATTGATTGATGACACAGTATGGCGTCTACTATTTATTTATTTATTTATTTATTCATTTATTTATCTCTATCTATCTATTATCTATCTATCTATCTATTATCTATCTATCTATCATCTATCTATCTATCTATCTATCTATCTATTATCTATCTATTATCTATCTATCTATTATCTATCTATCTATCTATCTATCTATCATCTATCTATCTATCTATTATCTATCTATCTATCTATCTATCTATTAATCTATCTATCTATCTATCTATCTATCTATCTATCTATCTATCTATCTATCTATCTATTATCTATCTATCTATCTATCTATCATCTATCTATCTATCTATTATCTATCTATCTATCTATCTATCTATCTATCTATCTATTAATCTATCTATCTATCTATCTATCTATCTATCTATCTATCTATCTATCTATCTATTATCTATCTATCTATCTATTATCTATTATCTATCTATCTATCTATCTATCTATTATCTATCTATTATCTATCTATCTATTATCTATCTATCTATCTATCTATCATCTATCTATCTATCTATTATCTATCTATCTATCTATCTATTAATCTATCTATCTATCTATCCATCTATATCTATCTATCTATCTATCTATCTATCTATCTATCTATCCATCTATATCTATCTATCTATCTATCTATCTACAGTTGCAAGAAAAAGTATGTGAACCCCTTGGGATTACGTGGAGTTTTGCATGAATTGGGCATAAAATGTGCTCTGAACGTCATCTAAGTCACAACAATAGAAGAACACAGTCTGCTGAACATAATACTACACAAACATTAGATGTTGCCATGGTTTAATTGCACATAACATGTAAACATTCACAGTGCAGGGAGGAAAAAGTATGTGAGCCCCTAGCTTAATGACTTCTCCCAGAGCTAATTGGAGCCAGGAGTGAGCCAACTTTGACTCCAATCAGTGTGATGATATTGGATGTGTTGCTGACAGCTGTCCTGCCCTTAAAAAACACACACCTGTTTTGGGTTTACTGGTTTCAAGAAGCACTATCTGATGTGAATAATGCCTCGCAGAAAAGAGCTCTCAGAAGACCTACGATCAAGAATTGTTGACTTGCATGAAGCTGAAAAGGGTTACAAAAGTATCTCCTTGAGCCTTGATGTTCCTGTGTCCACGGTAAGACAGACTGTCTACAAATGGAGAAAGTTTAGCACTGTTGCTACTCTCCCTAGGCGTGGTCGTCCTGTAAAAATGACTGCAAGAGCACAGCGCAGAATGCTGCATGAGGTAAAGAAGAATCCCAGAGTGTCAGCTAAAGACCTACAGAAATCTCTGGCACATGCTAACATTTTTGTTGACACATCTACAATAAGGAAGACATTAAACAAGAATGGAGTACATGGGAGGACACCACGGAGGAAGCCATTGCTGTCCAAAAAGAATATTGTAGCACGTTTGAAGTTTGCAAAAGAGCACCTGGATGTTCCACAGCACTACTGGCAAAATATACTGTGGACAGATGAAACCAAGATTGAGTTGTTTGGGAAGAACACACAACACTATGTGTGGAGAAAAAAAGGCACAGCACACCAACATCAAAACCTCATCCCCACTGTGAAACATGGCGGAGGGAGCATCATGGTTTGGGGCTGCTTTGCTGCCTCAGGGCCTGGATGGATTGTTGTCATTGATGGGAAAATGAATTCCAGAGTTTATCAAGACATTTTGCAGGAAAACGTACGACCATCTGTCCGCCAACTGAAGCTCCGCAGAGGATGGGTGATGCAACAGGACAATGACCCAAAGCATACAAGTAATTCAACAAAACAATGGCTGCAACAGCACAGAATACGCCTTCTGGAGTGGCCCAGTCAGAGTCCTGACCTCAACCCCATTGAAATGCTGTGGCATGACCTTAAGAGAGCGATTCACACCAGACATCCCAAGAATATTGCTACACTGAAACAGTTTTGTGAAGAGGAGTGGTCCAAAATGACTCCAGATCGTTGTGCAGGTCTGATCTGCAACTACAGGAAACGTTTGGTTGAGGTTATTGCTGCCAAAGGAGGGTCAACCAGTTATTAAGTCCAAAGGTTCACATACTTTTTCCTCCCTGCACTGTGAATGTTTACATGTTATGTGCAATTAAACCATGGCAACATCTAATGTTTGTGTAGTATTATGTTCAGCAGACTGTGTTCTTCTATCGTTGTGACTTAGATGACGTTCAGGGCACATTTTATGCCCAATTCATGCAAAACTCCACGGAATCCCAAGGGGTTCACATACTTTTTCTTGCAACTGTATCTATCCATTTCTATCTATCTATCTATCTATCTATCTATCTATCTATCCATCTATATCTATCTATCTATCTATCCATTTCTATCTATCTATCTATCCATATCTATCTATCTATCTATCTATCTATCTATCTATCTATCTATCTATCTATCCATCTATATCTATCTATCTATCTATCTATCTATCTATCCATTTCTATCTATCTATCTATCTATCTATCTATCTATCTATCTATCTATCTATCTATCTATCCATCTATATCTATCTATCTATCTATCTATCTATCTATCTATCTATCTATCTATCCATTTCTATCTATCTATCTATCTATCTATCTATCTATCCATTTCTATCTATCTATCTATCTATCTATCTATCTATCTATCTATCTATCTATCTATCCATCTATATCTATCTATCTATCTATCTATCTATCTATCTATCTATCTATCTATCTATCTATCCATTTCTATCTATCTATCTATCTATCTATCTATCTATCTATCTATCTATCTATCTATCCATTTCTATCTATCTATCTATCTATCTATCTATCTATCTATCTATCTATCTATCTATCTATCATCTATCTATCTATCTATCTATCTATCTATCTATCTATCCATCCATTTCTATCTATCTATCCATCCATCCATCCTTCCATCCATATCTATCTATCTATCTATCTATCTATCTATCTATCTATCTATCTATTATCTATCTATCTATCTATCTATCTATCTATCTATCTATCTATCTATCTACTGTTTATTCATTTATTTATAAAACTACGCCTATCCATTTGTCTGGAACATCTGCATGTGCATTCATTCTATGAGAATTGGTAAAAAAAAAAACCAAAAGATAAACCGAATGTTCTTCAGGCTTTTTTCCCCGAATGAATGTTCCATTTTGATGGGCAATAGGGAAATACCTCATTATGGCCATTAGATGGAACTGAGGAGTTACAGAGGTCTTTGTTACCAATGGTTACATTGTTCATTCCCTCTGGTGTTCTCAGGAATTGTTACATTGTATCTCTTGCATTAATTTCCTGAGCTCCTCGGCTCCATGTCCTTTCATTAGTGAAATACCGCATTATGGCCACTAGATGGAGCGGAGGAGCGCAGGAGATACATCCATGTAACAAGAGCTAGAATGGAACACTTCTGGAGAACACTGGAGGGAATGAGCAAAGTCATGTGATCAGGGGCGGACTGACAACTCATGGGGCCCCCGGGGAATAGGGGATCATGGGGCCCCTGTATCCTTGCCCAAACTCAAAAAAGCCTATGAAAAAGGTACCAGGGGCATCTCATGGGGCCCCCTACTGACCCCGGGCCCTCGGGCAGTGCCTGAGTTTCCAAATGGTCAGTCCACCCCTGCATGTGACCATTGGTTACAAAGCCGTATAATTCCAATGCTCCTCACCTAGTGGCCACAGTCCGGTATGTCACTCCTGCCCATAACAAAAGAACCCCATATACCTAATAGCCATCAGTCTGCTGCAGGCAGGAGAAGCATTTCCTCGGTCTCCCCTCCCCCAATGATCACTTGGACTGTACATTGTAACTTTGCACCATCTAAAGCTAGCCATACGCTAGTAGAATTTTGTTTGTTTTAAGAACGCTCATTCGATTTTCCAATCTAAAGTCCATTCGCTCCAAAATCGAATGTTAACAAGCGAACTTTCCTCTTTATTTCATCAAATGTGCTGATGGAAATGTTTGTACCGATGTTGGAAAATCTGCTAATTCCGGCTCACAGAGGACATGTGAATCCTGGGGCCTGCGCAGATTTGGGCCGTGTTCACAAATGCCTGACACAGATCAGCCCCTGCTGCAATCTCTCTGGCGAAGAGGAGACTGAGGAAATGCTTCCTCCTGCCTGCAGCAGACTGATGACATCATCTTTGCCAAGGCAAAGTCTGTTTTACAAAGTTGCAATGTACAGTCTGATCACTGGGGGAGAGGAAACTAAGTAAATTCTTCCTCCTGCCTGCAGCAGACTGATGATATCACCTCTGCCTCGGCAAGTCTGTTATACAAAGTTATAATGAACAGTCTGATCACTGGGGGAGACTGAGGAAAGGGTTCCTCCTGCCTGCAGCAGCCTGATGACATCATCTCTATCTAGGCAAGTCTATTATACAAAGTTACAATGTACAGTCTGATCACTGGGGGAGACTGAGGAAAGGCTTCCTCCTGCCTGCAGCAGACTGATGACACCATCACAGTCTAGGCAAGTCTATTATACAAAGTTACAATGTACAGTCTGATCACTGGGGAGAAGGAAAGACTGGAAGAGAGGAGACCCTGGAAAGGCTTCCTCCTGCCTGCAGCAGACTGATGGCCTAATCTCAGCCTAGGCAAAGTCTATTATACAAAGTTACAATGTACAGTCCGATCACGGGAGGTGAGGAGACTGAGGAAAGGCTTCTTCCTGCCTGCAGCAGACTGATGACACCATCTCAGCCTAGGCACACTCACTGGACTGGAGAAGTGAGAACTTTTCAGAAAAACGACCCCTTCGCTGCGACATTTTGGGAATTTAATATCGATGAGTTGTAGGGATCGATCGTCTTCTCTTCTATGGCGCCAGCTGACAATCGGTTCGTTGTGTTCGCTTTGCCTTTATCTCCCAGGAAGTGTGTGTAGGAGGCTCCTTGTGATCTCTGACTTTACATAGACATGCGGTCACATCAACCACCAAACCTTCACCGATCGTTCTGCAGATACCAACGGTCCTTAAGCTCATCACATACGTCACAATCTGATTGTACGATCTCCTACCAAACGCTGTGGTAGAAGGGCCGCCTGATTGGTAGAAGGGCCGCCTGATTGGTAGAAGGGCTCACCTGATTGGTAGAAGGGCTGCCTGATTGGTAGAACGGCCCACCTGATTGGTAGAAGGGCCGCCTGATTGGTAGAATGGCCCACCTGATTGGTAGAAGGGCCGCCTGATTGGTAGAAGGGCCGCCTGATTGGTAGAAGGGCCGCCTGATTGGTAGAAGGGCTCACCTGATTGGTAGAAGGGCCAACCTGATTGGTAGAAGGGCCGCCTGATTGGTAGAAGGGCCACCTGATTGGTAGAAGGGCCAACCTGATTGGTAGAAGGGCCGCCTGATTGGTAGAAGGGCTGCCTGATTGGTAGAAGGGCTCACCTGATTGGTAGAAGGGCCACCTGATTGGTAGAACGGCCCACCTGATTGGTAGAAGGGCCGCCTGATTGGTAAAAGGGCCGCCTGATTGGTAGAAGGGCTCACCGGATTGGATACAGTGATTGGAAAGCTCAGGTTGGTTGTTATCAGGGGCGGACTGACCATTTGGAAACTCAGGCACTGCCCGAGGGCCCGGGGTCAGTAGGGGGCCCCATGAGATGCCCCTGGTACCTTTTTCATAGGCTTTTTTGAGTTTGGGCAAGGATACAGGGGCCCCATGATCCCCTATTCCCCGGGGGCCCCATGAGTTGTCAGTCCGCCCCTGATCACATGACTTTGCTCATTCCCTCCAGTGTTCTCCAGAAGTGTTCCATTCTAGCTCTTGTTACATGGATGTATCTCCTGCGCTCCTCCGCTCCATCTAGTGGCCATAATGCGGTATTTCACTAATGAAAGGACATGGAGCCGAGGAGCTCAGGAAATTAATGCAAGAGATACAATGTAACAATTCCTGAGAACACCAGAGGGAATGAACAATGTAACCATTGGTAACAAAGACCTCTGTAACTCCTCAGTTCCATCTAATGGCCATAATGAGGTATTTCCCTATTGCCCATCAAAATGGAACATTCATTCGGGGAAAAAAGCCTCCAATCAGTAAATCTCTTTGGAAGGTGGCTACATTCCATTCGTTTCTATTCTATTAATATATTTTCTCTTGCCTTCTCCTTCTGTTCCTCTTAAATTCATTAAATTCGATTAGTTTATTTAATTTGAATTTTCAGAATTCAGTCAAATTGTAAAAAAGAAGGACCCATGCTCTCTGTGTGGAAGCAGCAGTCTCTCTGCCAGGGGCAGACTGACCATTTGGAAACTCGAGCACTGCCCGAGGGCCCGGGGACAGTAGGGGGCCCCATGAGATGGCCCTGGTACCTTTTTCATAGGCTTTTTTGAGTTTGGGCAAGGACACAGGGGCCCCATGATCCTCTATTGCCCGGGGGCCCCATGAGTTGTCAGTCCGCCCCTGCCTATCTCCCAATAGTAATGTCACCAATGTCTCGGATGCCAGGATCAAGATAAGTATTTTTTTATGATTTTTTCCCCCCCAAAGCTTTATTGATTACAATGATTTTTAGACAACATGTATTGGGGGTGGGGGGTAATATAATATCTATATATATTAAAAGGGAGAATTGCAATTGTTGTACCTGATGAATTCCAATCAAACAAAACCTTCCCACTGGAGGTTCTGGTTTCCTAGATGGAAGATGATGGAGGTTTATCAAATTAATGAAAGGAGGATTTCGAAGACAGATGAAGACCTTGTTCTGCCAAACTGAAATAAACTTTGACAGATCAGCAAGAGAATCAGGGGCGGACTGACCATTTGGAAACTCGGGTCAGTAAGGGGCCCCATGAGATGCCCCTGGTACCTTTTTCATATGCTTTTTTGAGTTTGGGCAAGGGCACAGGGGCCCCATGATCCCCTATTGCCTGGGGGCCCCATGAGTTGTCAGTCCGCCCCTGGTTGTTATGTTACATAAATCTAACGAGCGACGCGGCAGCCCACCGAACAACTTGCTCAGTCTGCCAAAATTTAAGCCGTGTATGGCCAGCCGAAGGAGCGCGGAGAGAGTGGGAGAAGCACAGATACGGTGGAGGGGCCACGTTCGCCCAACCGCACCGACTTTTCTTGCGTGGTTTTTAGCAGGTTTTTGGAGCCTTGCCATTCATGTGAATGGGCCTCCCTCCAGTCCCGCAACGCGCTAGTAGCTCATGTACCGAGCCGAGCGCGTTTCGTCAAGGGCGTTTTTGTGCGGTTGTCGCGCAAAAAATGTGCGACTTCTACCTGCGTTTGTGGGGCTTTCAGGGCACACGCCATAGAAACGTTGTCCACGTGCGTTCCTGATTCATTTCTGCGTGCACGTTTTTGATGCCTTCTGGTTCATTTTTTCCCCTTTTTTCTTCAATATAAGTAAGGACATGTGCGTTCCGGTGCATTTTAGGTGCATTTTTTATGTGTTTTGGTGTGTTTTTGTTGCGTTCCGGTTAATTTGTTCCCCTTTTTGCTTCAATATAAGTAAGGACATGTGCGTTCCAGTGCGTTTTTGGCATGTTCCTGTGCAATTTTTATGCGTTATTGACGTGTTTTGGTGCGTTTTTTCCCCTTTTTCTTTAATATAAGTAGGGACATGTGCGTTCCAGTGCATTTCAGGCACATTTTTGATGCATTTTGGTGCGTTTTTGATGCGTTCCAGTTCATTTTCCCCTCCTCTCTTCAATATAAGTAGGGACATGTGCGTTCCAGTGCATTTTAGGCGTGTTTTTGATGCATTTTGGTGCGTTTTTGATGCGTTCCGCTTCACTTCCCCCCTCTCTTCAATATAAATAGGGACATGTGCGTTCCAGTGCATTTTTGATGCGTTCCAGTTAATTTTCCCCCTCTTTCTTCAATAAGAATAGGGACATGTGCATTCTAATGCATTTTTGGCACGTTCCGGTGCATTTTTTGTGCATTTTGAGGTGTTTCGGTGCATTTATGATGCGTTTCGGTTCATATTCCACCCTCTCTTTCTTCAATATAAATAGGGACATGTGCGTTCCGGTGCATTTTCTATGCGTTTTTGGTGTGTTCCAGTTCATTTTTCCCGAGTTTCCAAATGGTCAGTCCGCCCCTGACCCCCACACTAGCGCGCTGCAACCGTGTGCATCACCCGTGGTTGTGGGGCTTTGCGCCATTCAGAGGGTTCTATTCCCTGCCGGAAGCAACAGGGGGCATCATTCTTGCTGCGACCACAACGCATGTTGCTGCCCACAACGCATGTTACCCCCCCAATCTCACCCTTAAGTCCCCATTCACACATGGCGTAGCATGCGTTTTGCACCCTACGTGTATGGGGCAGCCCATTCACTTCAATGCACAACAAATGCGCAAAAGAAGCTGCAGATTTGGGCGTGGCATGCCGTTCATTTTTCAACACACATTTTGGCGCCTTTGCAGCCAGTTTGTCATCCATCTGCCAACCGCATTAACAATTCATGGCCTCGCAAGCGGGACTCGCGTTTTGCGGCATGTTTCCGAAATGCACGTTTTGCCGTGCGTTCAGGAAACACGAAGGTGTGGAAGCAGCCTAAGTCCAATACAGTTTTGTTTAGCACATCGGGAAGTTGCAAAAAAAAAAAAAAACACGTTTCGGGGGCTTTGTCCTCCCTTCATCAGGGTTGGGAAACGAGACAACATGGACTTCCTATAGACTTCTCCTAAGTTGGGCGGCTTGGGTGCGTTTTCTGGAAGCACAACGAAGGTCCTGCATGCGGGACAGTAGAAGAGCTTACAACTGAAATCATATTACTTTCGCCCAACTGGAAGGTGCAAGAGAACATACAACGCGTTTCAGGGGCGTCTCCCTCCCTTCATCAGGGTTGGGAAAGAGGACAACAATTTCCATAGACTTCTACTGACCATTTGACAACTGGCCTATAGCAGAATGATGGCTGCAGTGTGGTTGTCCAGTTCTGGAAGGGTGTCATGTGACGTCCACCCAGAACGCCCCCAGCGCTGTCTGTGATCACTGTGCCCTAAGGAGCTGATCACATGACAAGGTAAAAGGCCAATCACGGCAGCCTTTTACCATGTGATCAGCTGTGTCCCATGGCACAGCAGATCACAGAGTACAGACAGTTGCTGGTTACCGGTGTCACAGCGTAAGGAAAGTACTGCCGATTATCCGGAAAGTGTCACTGAGGACATCTGCACTGATTATCAGTGCAGCCCCAAAAGTTCCCAGCAGTGCCCATCAGTGCCACCCATCAGTGCCGCTCAGCAGTGCCACCCATCAGTGCCGCTCAGCAGTGCCGCCCAGCAGTGCCGCCCATCAGTGCCCAGCAGTGTCACCCATCATTGCCGCTCAGCAGTGCCACCCATCACTGCCGCTCAGCAGTGCCACCCATCAGTGCCGCTCAGCAGTGCCGCCCAGCAGTGCCACCCATCATTGCCCATCAGTGCCACCCATCAGTGCCCAGCAGTGTCACACATCAGTGCCCAGCAGTGCCACCCATCATTGCCGCTCAGCAGTGCCACCCATCAGTGCCACTCAGCAGTGCCACCCATCATTGCTGCTCAGCTGTGCCACCCATCAGTACCGCTCAGCAGTGCCACCCATCAGTACCGCTCAGCAGTGCCACCCATCAGTTCCGCTCAGCAGTGCCACCCATCAGTGCCCAGCAGTGCCACCCATCAGTGCCCAGCAGTGCCACCCATCATTGCCGCTCAGCAGTGCCACCCATCAGTGCCCAGCAGCGCTGTCAGTCAGTGTCGCCTATCACTGCCCATCATTGCCAACTATCAATGCTGCATCTCAGTGCAGCACCATCAGTGCCTCCTCATCAATCCCCACCAGTGCCGCCTCATCAGTGCAGCCTATCAGTGCCCATCAGTGCACTTTTACCACCCACCCCCAATGGCCCAGCTAAACATAGGTGACATGCTGATTGGAGGAGAGAGCAGAGAGATAACCATAAGGCTGCTCTTCCCCTGTCCAATCAGCAGGCTGGGGATGCAGCTTTTTTTCTTTAACTGTAGCTCGTGTTTTATTCTACTGGCTGTACTGTGTGGCAGAGCTGTGTCTATTGGAGAACTGGATAGACAGGAATGGAAATCCTTTAGCAGGTTATAGAACTCCCATTTCCGTATTTTGTACCTGCCGGGAGTTCATCCGCAACAGGCGGAGTCAACATGGAAAATGAACAATTCTCAGGAAGCCGAGGTGGGGGGGGGGAGAAAAATTTCCATCCATTATGAGGAGATAGCAGTGATAAATGAGATCCGTAGGAATGGGATGGTGACATCCAGAGGTCATGACCGTGCGTTGTGAAAGCGAGGAAATTAACGTGCGAGTGCTTATTTTCATAACAAAAAAAGTGTTTTTAGGTTAACTGACACCTTTCTGTTTATTGTGCTTTTTTATACCGCAAAAAAATGTTCATCTTTATGGGGATTTAATGCATTTCTATTTTTTTTTTTTAAGATTCCTTTTTTTTTTTTTTTTTTTTTTTTTTTTTTTTTTTTTTAAAGAGGGTTTTTTGTACACAAACATTTTAATTTTCCCCTATGCCAGGGACAAAAAAAAGCACAAAAATAAAAAAGGATAATATACAAAAAAAAAAATAGTTTGTATGTACTGAGCAAGCAAACCGCATATACAATACTACTATAACAATTTCCAATGAAAGCATAACAAGGACAAACAAAAGAAAAAAAAGCCGTATTGATCCTTAAAGCTGCACTGCACGCCGTGCTCGAAAATACATAAATAAAAAAATAAAAAAACAAAGAATACAGAAAGAAAAAAAAAAGTTGTAATGATCCTTAAAGCTGCGCTGCACGCCATGCTCGAAAATAAATAAATAAAAAACAAAGAATACAGAAAGAAAAAAAAAAGTTGCATCGATCCTTAAAGCTGCACTGCATGTCGTGCTCGAAAATAAATAAATAAATAAGTAATTAATAAAAAACAAGAATATAGAAAGGAAAAAAAAAAGTTGCATCAATCCTTAAAGCTGCACTGCACGCCATGCTCGAAAATAAATAAATAAACAAAGAAAAAAACAAAGAATACAGAAAGAAAAAAAAAAGTTGTATCGATCCTTAAAGCTGCACTGCACGCCGTGCTCGAAAATAAATAAATAAATAAAAAACCAAAGAATACAGAAAGAAAAAAAAAAAAGTTGTAATGATCCTTAAAGCTGCACTGCACGCCATGCTTGAAAACCAAATAAATAAAAAACAAAGAATATAGAAAGAAAAAAAAAAAGTTGCATCGATCCTTAAAGCTGCACTGCACGCCATGCTCGAAAATAAATAAATAAGTAAATAAATAAAAAACATAGAATATAGAAAGAGAAAAAAAAGTTGTATCAATTCTTAAAGCTGCACTGCACGCCGTGCTCGAAAATAAATAAGTAAATAAATAAAAAATATAGAATATAGAAAGAAAAAAAAAGTTGTATCGATTCTTAAAGCTGCACTGCACGCCGTGCTCGAAAATAAATAAATAAGTAAGTAAATAAATAAAAAATATAGAATATAGAAAGAAAAAAAAAGTTGTATCGATTCTTAAAGCTGCACTGCATGAAGTGCTCGAAAATAAATAAATGAATAAATAAAAAACAAAGAATATAAAAAGAAAAAAAAAGTTGTATCGATCCTTAAAGCAGTTCAGCATGTCATACTCGAAAAAGAAAAGAAAGAAAAAAGTTGTATTGATCCTTAAAGCTGAACTGCATTCCATGCTCGAATGAAAAACGGAAAAAAAAACAAAGAATATGGAAAGAAAATAAAGTTGTATTGATCCTTAGCACTGACCTGCATGTCATACTTGGAGGGAAAAAAAAAAAGATGGATTGCCCCTTAAAGCTGAGCTGTATGTCATGCTCAAAAAATAAACAAATAACAAAAACACAGAATATGCAAAGAAAAGAAAAGTTGTATTGATCCTTAAAGCTGAACTGCATGTCCTGCTTGTGAAAAAAATATAGAAAAAAAAAAAGCTGAATGAGCATTTCACACTAGAAAAAAAAATAATACAAAAAATAAAAACACAGAATATAGAAAGAAAAAAAGTTGTATTGATCCTTAAAGCTGAACTGCATTCCATACGTGAACAAAAAAAAAAAACAAAATAAAACAAAAAAACAAAACAAAGAATATAGATAGAAAAGAAAGTTGTATTGATCCCTAGCGCTGACCTACATTTCATGCTTGGAAAAAAAAGAAAAAAAAAGAAGAATATAGAAATGAAAAAATTTGGATTGCACCTTAAAGCTCAGCTGCATGTCATGCTCAAAAATAAATAAATAAATAAATAAATAAATAAAAACACAATATACAAAGAAAAAAAATGTTGTATTGATCCTTAAAGCTGCACTGCACGCCAAGCTTGAAAAAACAATAAAAAAAAGAATACAGAAAGAAAAAAGTTGCATTTATTCTTAAAGCTGAACTGCATGTCATGCTTGAAAAAAAAATGACAAAAAAAAAAGCAAAGAAAAAAGAAAGAAAAAAAGTTGCATTCAACCTTAAAACTGACCTACATGTCATGCTTGGAGAAAAAAAGAATGTAGAAAGAGATGTAGTTGAATTAATCCTTAAAGCTGATGAGTGTGTCACACTCAAAAAAAAAATAAAAACACAGAATATAGAAAGCAGAAAAGTTGTATTGATCCTTAAAGCTTAACTGCATGTCATGTAAAAAAAAAAGAATTTATTAAAAAAATAAGTTGTATTGATCCTTAAAGCTGATGAGCATATCACACTAAAACAAAAAAAAATAAAAACACAAAATATAGAAAGCAGAAAAGTTGTATTGATCCTTAAAAATTAACTGCATGTCATGTAAAAAAAAAAAAGAATTTAGAAAGAAAAAAATTGTATTGATTCTAAACTGCGGTCACACAAAAAATAAAAAAAAACCCAACAATTTAAAGACATCATAATATATGAACAAAATGTTTAAAAATGCATTTACTTTATTAATGTGCAACATAACGTAATAACCTTCTCATAGTTTGGACTTTGTGCAACGGCTCCAAAATAATAAAGAAAACAGAAAAAGTTATATTGATCCTGAAAACTGAACTGTAAAGCTTACAAATATAAAATTAAAGGCATCATAATATAATAAAATGTGTAAAAAATAATTTTATTTAATTATTGTGTACTGTAGAGTTTAATGACCCTCTGGAAGTAGGAGTCCCATGATTTTATGCAGCAATCTATAATAAAGAAAAAAAAAGTCAAGCTTAAAAAAGAAAAAACGTATATGCCTCATATTATTTTATTGATCCTTGAACTGAACTGCAAGGCAAAAAAGCAGAAAAAAAAATAAAATAATAACAATATGTGTAAAAATGCATTTACTTCATTATTTTGTAATGTAGCATTTAATAATTGTCAAAATCATGGTGATCATGTGGTAGTGTTCCCCGTTTCCGATTGCCAGTCCGAGACCACGCCCTCCACGCTGTATAACGCGCCTACTACACACGCCGTATATTTGTGGTGCCAGAGAAGAAAGCCCACCTCTGTGATGCCACCTTAAAGGGGTTAAAAATCACCAAACACTACCTCAGTGTCACCTTCCCCGCTGACACCAATGCATTTTGCTGACCAGCAAAGTTTTACCAAAATGTTCCAGGTTAGGCTGAAAATTTGGCAAGCCGTGTTTGAAAGCAGCGGCAGAAATTCAACACAGATCCTGCTGAGTCAGGGCTAGAGCTCTCCGATCAGCAGGGAAAGGCACGAACCTTGCTGATTGGAGAGCTGTATGCTCTGACCCAGCGGTGGGCATGTTGGACCTCTGCAGAGAGACCAACCACCAGGGGGACTGAAACTTGCTAATTGGAGAGCGCTAATCTCTGATGTGGCAGTGGGCATGTTGGATCTTTGCAGAGAGACCAACCAACAGTATGGCATGAGCCTTGCTAAATGGAGAGCTCTAATCTCTGATCCAGCAGTGGGCATGTTCAACCTCTGCAGAGAGACCAACCAGCAGGGGTAATGACCCTTGCTAATTGGAGAGCTCTAAGCTTCGACCCAACAGTGGGCATGTAGGACCTCTGCAGAGAGACCAACCAGCAGGGTGGTATGAGCCTTGATAATTGGAGAGCTCTAAGCTCTGATGTAGCAGTGGGCATGTAGGACCTCTGCAGAGAGACCAACCAGCAGTGTGGCATGAGCCTTGCCATTTAGAGAGCTCTAAGGTCTGACCCAGCAGTGGGCATGTAGGACCTCTGCAGACAGACCAACCAGCAGTGTGGCAGGAGCCTTGCCAATTAAAGAGGTCTAAGCTCTGACCCAGCAGTGGGCACTTTGGACCTCTGCAGAGAGACCAACCAGCAGTATGGCATGAGCCTTGCTAATTGGAGAGGTCTAAGCTCTGAGGTAGCAGTGGGCATGTTCGACCTCTGCAGAGAAACCAACCAGCAGGGGCCATGAACCTTGCTAATTGGTGAGCTCTAAACTCTGACACCCAGCAGTGGTCATGTTGGACCTCTGCAGAGAAACCAACTAGCAGGGGGCTATGAGCCTTGCTAATTGGAGAGTTCTGAGCTCTAACACAACAGCAATCATGTTGGAACTCTGCAGAGAGACCACCGATTTTCCACTTGTGATGTTCCTGCTTTCTACATAAAATCAACTGTAAGACTTTGCACACTTTTTGTGTCATTGCACCCATTTTGCAAGTTCAGTTGGGCTTTATGAATTCATTATATTTCTATCAGTATGATGCTGGGAGGGGAAGAAGGATATCAGCATGCTGATGTCATCTGATTGAAAATTCCTTGTTGGCTTTACCCAGAGCTACTGTACTTACTGTAAGTCCTCTGAGCCGGGATTTTCAGACCCATACTTCATCTTTGATTCATAAGGCACCAAGTTATTATAAAGATGATTTAGCTTGGATAAGTAAAGTGCATTCATCGCATCGCTTAATGGACGTAACATTAATTGGTCTGCTGTCTGAGGGCCCGGAAGTGTGTGCCCTGATGGATGCTACAAGGTCAACAACTCACCTTAAATTAAAGTTCACTTCAAACATTAAATACCATTAGATAGGAGTCCAACCGCTACAGTACAAGTATCATGATTTCTAGCTGCTGAAAATCCAACATCTGATACTCTGAAGTCTATGACCAAAACCTCTTTTGTTTTAGTTCTCAATAGAGTGGAAATGGGTTGGAACCCTAGTGCCCGACCTGTGGCCTTTGTTGTACGATGTGCGGCCCTCGGACCTCAGCAGTCTGTAGTGGAAACATTGATTAGAATATTAGTATTTATCTCTGTAGGGGTCCCCCCAAGATTCTGTCCTTGGACCCCTTCTCTTCTCCATCTACACCTCCTCCCTTGGTCACTTGATAAACTCCCACGGCTTCCACTACCATCTCTATGCTGATGACATGCAAATCTATCTGTCTACATCTCACCTCACCCCTTCAGTTTCCACCTGCTAGCCTACTAAGCGACATATCGGCTTGGATGTCACTCCACTTCCTCAAACTCAACCTCTCCAAAACTGAGCTCCTAGTTTTCCCTCCAGCCCGCGCCACCTCCACTGACTTCACCATAACTATCTCTAACACTATCCTCAGTCCATCCCCTCATACTTGAGTACTAGGTGTAATCCTAGACTCCCATCTGTCCTTCCAGCCCCAGATCCAATCGCTGACAAACTTTTGTAGACTTCACCTCCACAACGTCTCCAAGATACGACCATTCCTAACCTCGGAAACCACTAAGCAACTTATTCACTCACTTGTCATATCAGTCCTCAACTACTGTAACTCCCTCCTCATTGGCCTACCTCATCGTAGACTATCCCCCCTCCAGTCTATCATGAACGCTGCCAGACTCATCAACCTCACTAACCATCTGTATCCGCCTCCCCTCTCTGCCAATCCTTCCACTGGCTCCCAGTTGCCCAACGGATAACATTCAAAACTCTAGGAATGACATATAAAGCTGTCCACAACACTGCCCCAACTTACATAAGCAATCTTATCTCTAAATATCACCCAAACCGTACACTCTGCTCCTCGCAAGACCTCCTACTCTCTAGCTCCCTTATCTCCTTCTTCCATGCTCGTCTCCAAGACTTCTCCAGGGCATCACCCATCCTCTGGAACTCCCTACCCCAATCTATCAGATTATCACCTACTACTGTATACTTGCCTTTCGGCGATCACTGAAAACCTTTCTCTTCAGGGAAGCCTATCCTGCCCTCTGCTAATTCTGGAATCCTCCACTCTTCCAACCACTCCATCCCCGACAGTGACTACCTACTGTACCATTCACCCCGCCCTCCTAGATTGTAAGCTCCAAGGAGCAGGGCCCTCAAATCCCTTTTGTATCGAACTGTATTGTTACTGTATTGTCTCCCACTATAATGTAAAGCGCTGAGCAAACCGTTGGCACTATATAAATCCTGAATAATAATAATAATAATCTCTACTAGCCTCATGTAAGATGTTTCCAGTTTCATATTGTCTTCTGCAGCATATCCCCAGCCAACATTGTAGCACGTCCACACTGTGCAACTTGACAGTCATTACACATATCGAGCATTGTGTTTGACTCCTTTGGTTATGTCAGAGGCCACATTTGAGGTCCCCTTTAGCTCAAAAGTTGACAACCACTGGGTCAGAACCTTGTTTTTAGGCTTCTTCCACGTGGCTATTCCATCAGCCCATTTTTTTTTTTTTACCCATGATGTGCAATATGTCCCTACTGGTGGCTGGAAAAAAAAGGTCATGCATCTTGCTGTATCCACCCACATCTGAACCCATTCAAGTATGTTGGACCAAATGTAAAAAGTTTGTATCCAATCCAGTTTTACTAACCTGTTATGGGCAGATATAGGTGGGCACAAGTCTGCTTACATCCAGCCATCCATAGGGACTGGTGTATGGAGAGCAGCCCCACGCTTGGAAGATTGGAAAAAAGCAGCTGCCGCTAAGATTTGTGATACCAAAACCTCAAAATTATTATACAGCAGTGAAGCGCTAAGAAAATTAAATAAGGAACAAAATAATTATAATTTTCAGACTAATAATGAGTGTCCGTAAAAGAAGATTAACCCAAAATACAAAATTAGAACGTTCACAGAGGTCCCAATGTCAATGTAGAAGACTGAAAAAGATTCTTCAAAAGAGGCTTCCACCAAAACAAACTAAGAGGAACACCCCAATCACCACGTGATCACCTCAAGTGCTCATGAAATACCTTACCAGAGGGTATGCGACGTGTATGGAGATATGGTCATAAAGTGCTCAAAATAACTGGACGCCTTGCTAGTGAGATACTCTGGCAGCTAGCCCAAATCAAATGTTACCTTAAAGGCGAACCGATGACAGTAATAAAAGTTCCCATAGTGTAATAAAGCGCTCAAAATAACTGGACGCCTTGCTGCTGAGATACTTTGGCAGCTAGCCCAAATCAGCCCAAATAAAGCGCTCAAAAGTTCTCATTGTGTAATAAAGCGCTCAAAAAGTTCCCATAGTGTAATAAAGCGCTCAAAAGTTCCCATTGTGTAATAAAGCGCTCAAAAGTTCCCATAGTGTAATAAAGCGCTCAAAAGTTCCCATTGTGTAATAAAGCGCTCAAAAGTTCCCATAGTGTAATAAAGCACTCAAAAGTTCCCATTGTGTAATAAAGCGCTCAAAAGTTCCCATAGTGTAATAAAGCGCTGAAAAGTTCCCATACTGTAATAAAGCACTCAAAAGTTCCCATTGTGTAATAAAGCACTCAAAATAACGGGACACCTTGCTACTGAGATACTCTGGCAGCTAGCCCAAATCAAATGTTACCTTAAAGGCATACCGATGACAGTAATGAAAGTTCCCATAGTGTAATAAAGCGCTCAAAAGTTCCCATAGTGTAATAAAGCGTTCAAAAGTTCCCATTGTGTAATAAAGCACTCAAAAGTTCCCATAGTGTAATAAAGCGCTCAAAAGTTCCCATAGTGTAATAAAGCACTCAAAAGTTCCCATTGTGTAATAAAGCACTCAAAAGTTCCCATAGTGTAATAAAGCGCTCAAAATAACTGGACGCCTTGCTACCGAGATACTCTGGCAGCTAGCCCAAATCAAATGTTACCTTAAAGCCATACCGATGACAGAAATGAAAGTTCCCATAGTGTAATAAAACACTCAAACGGTCCCATAGTGTAATAAAACACTCAAACGGTCCCATAGTGTAATAAAGCGCTGAAAAGTTCCCATACTGTAATAAAGCACTCAAAAGTTCCCATTGTGTAATAAAGCACTCAAAATAACGGGACGCCTTGCTACTGAGATACTCTGGCAGCTAGCCCAAATCAAATGTTACCTTAAAGGCATACCGATGACAGTAATGAAAGTTCCCATAGTGTAATAATGCGCTCAAAAGTTCCCATAGTGTAATAAAGCACTCAAACGGTCCCATAGTGTAATAAAACACTCAAACAGTCCCATAGTGTAATAAAGACCGTTATATACATTTATGTAGACCACAGATGAATATGCACTCAAAAGATTAAAATATAAAAAGCTGTCAAAACAGATAAGTATTGCCATCCAATCAGCCACTATCTCGATACACAGTCCCACTTCCTGTCTCGGCATGCATGGTGATGTCACATCTGCTGACCCGACCAGATGCGTTTCGTCACAGCAGACATCATCAGGGAGTGTGGCTGGAAGGAGACACAACCTGTATATATAGTGCCAGGAAGCGGAACAAGCCGATGAACAGGGTATAGGAAACAAAATCAGTGGCAACAACAAAGATTAAATAAACAAGTTCAATCTGGTTCAGCTTTACGAGGGGACAAGTCAATGACCACTGATGAGATAGAACAGGGAGCACCGGTGTGAAAGAGGCTTTAATTTGTTTTCCTTTTAGGCTGGTCATGCACTGGTAGAATTTGGTTCACAAACGTTCATTTTTGGAAGTTTCTATAATGGTTATTGGGGTCTAACTGATACAGTATATGTTTTTGACCATAGTGACCAGAATATTTGAAGGAACGGGATGGAAAATCTTGCTTGAAAGAACAAAATTCTAACTGTAAATGGGGAAAATTGCTGTATTGTAATGAAATTTGTTTAATGCATCTGGGTGTCCATTCAAATGGCAGGTCTGGATGAAATTTTAAGGGCTTTCGAATGAAATGAGTTAATTCAACAATCACAAGAAAGAATGTTCTGACTAATGATTTTACTACAAATGTTCGAATGACAATCTAACAGTGTTTTGTCAGCATTACTCTGTCTTGTAGACACAATGGGAGGAAGAGGGAATCTCTCCAAGTGATGGAAATTTGACACCATAAAATGTGTCCCCACTGGAAGATTTCCACTTACCTCCTCTTCCAAAGACAACTGTAGAATTGTGGCTGTTCAGTTAGATCTGTTAAATCGCTGGTAGCCCGGCAACTTGAACAAACCATCACACTTGCATATGGAAGCCCCCAATCCGGGTTGGCTATCCGTTGATGTTAGTGAGTTCAATAAAATACTCATTGACATTCCAAGGAGCTATCTGGGCCCATAGGTCTTTGAAGTTCTGGCTTTGACTTTAAACTGAGATATCTACTCATAATTGGGCCCAGTGCTCCACCAATTGTGTTCTTCATCAAGGTAAATGCCTAGACCAGCCATAGTCAACCAAGGATCCATACAACCGTTGGGATCCTCTGGATGTTGCTAGTGGTTCCTTGAGCTATGGTTGAATCACCATCCAACTGATGGCTCTGTGACCAACACCACTTGGCAAAGTCAGTAGCATGACACCGATTATCTTCATAACGGTCTGTAAGGGTGGCAATCTGACCACTACTGTAAAGCCTAGTACACACGATGAGAAAATTAGATGAAAAATACTGCTTTTTCAGTGATCGCCCGATAATATGATCATTAGTACACAGCTTTCGAGAGCCGATCATGACAGTTCGTGCGAAATTATCCACAAGGAGAAGCACAAAAAAAATTTTCTCGTACGATACCAGAACAAACGACTGTTGCTTAATTAGTACAGTATTCGTCCACAAATAAAATCGAGTGACCAAGACCACGTACGCTTAGAAACAAAAGAATACATTCGTCCGGTCATTCGTCCAATATTCTCATCATGTGTATGAGGCTTAAGGGTTGCAATATTCCTTCTGTCCAGGGGCGGACTGACCATTCGAGCACTCGGGCACTGCCCGAGGGCCTGGGGTCAGTAGGGGGCCCCATGAAATACCACTGGTACCTTTTTATAGGCTTTTTTGGGTGTGCTTTGAGTTTGGGCAAGGACACAGGGGTACCACGATCCCCTATTGCCTGGGGGCCCCATGATTTTTCAGTCTGCCCCTGCTTCTGACCATCAATGTAGGGGGATCTTTTCTATTGACACCCAATTAACTGGTTTTGGAAAGACTTCTGTGACCTAAAAAAATTTCAGAGGTTCTTCTGGGGTAAAAAGGTTGAGAGAAGGTGGCCTAGATGCAGAGCATCACCAAAGATGTTCTATTGTCCATGACTCCAAGGACCACCAGCCTCTACAACTCTGTACCATCTAAATTCCCATTGAGTACAACCCAAATTCTGGTGTTAATTATAGGACTTTCCACAGGAAGTACAAGACGATAGGAAATATTTACACATTTTTAAAAATTAAATGAAAATAGTGATCCATACCTTAGCAAACATTCTAGATGTCCACTATACGTGGTAAACCTGATCACTAAAATCTCATAGAACCTTTATCGGGGTAATGTTATTCTAACAGTCATTTGATAAAATAATCCCTAGTGATCCTGCCATAGAGATCCTTGTTCAGGCACCTCCTGCTATGAGGTGACAACGCTCTGTCCCTGTCTCCCAGCTGTGCTCCTGCCTTGTCACCCTGTCATTGGGCTTCAGATGAAAACTACAAGTGGCAGTTTCAACACAATTTACAAGGGAATGGTTCACTGTTGTCACCACTGGAAAACCCGCCCTGAGAAATGCAATGGAGCCATCATGGAGTGCATGTAGACAGTGGTGCACTTAGGTTTTGTGATGCCGTAGGCAACACAAAAATCGTCTGCCCCCACGGACACTGACCAACACTCCTGTCCCCCATGGAGAGAGCCTGACATTGACCAACAACACCCCTGCCCCCCACCCGGTAGAGCCTTCCACTACCCCTCCCTCCCACCAAAAGAGAGACACTCACCTTCACAGCTCCGGACATCTCCGGGAACGAGAGCCAGGCTCTACATATACCATCAAGCAGCCCTCAGCCTCTCTCAGATCCCATCTGGTTCCCATGGTGCGTGTGTCCCTTCTTTCATCCTTTCTTCTGGGGGGAGGTTCTGCCCCCCCCCCTGAAAGATGCCGCCCTAGGCAAGTGCCTTGTTTGCCTTGTGGTAAATACAAAATGGTTGCCCATAGCAAGAAAAACCTGTTGCTGCTGTTACTTTTTTATTCTGACGGTTAGAATATTAAAGTATTTGTAAGCCCTGAGCTTCTTGAGTCATAAACAACTGCCATTTTTAAAAAAAAATACAATATTTATTGTAAATACGAAACGGTTGCCCATAGCAAGAAAGACCTGTTGCTGCTGTTACTTTTTTATTCTGAGGGTTAGAATATTAAAGTATTGTAGATAGGAAATGGCTTCAAAGAGATAAAATGAAGGATAAAAAGGTGACAATAAATATTGTATTTTTTTTAAAAATGGCAGTTGCTTATGGCTCAAGAAGCTCAGGGCTTACAAATACTTAAATATTCTAAACCTCATAATACAAAAGTAGCAGCAGCAACAGGTTTTTCTTGCTACGGGCAATCATTTTGGTAAGGTCCTATTGCAATCACATGCATTAATGCTGGGTTGGGGAGCCATTTATTATGAACTGCCCCCCCCATCCCCAACGTATCCATGTATTGAGACAACGTGGGCATTTTATATACACAAATGTGAATAGGGCCTAGATTTTTTTGTTTCTTAGAGCCCTATGATATATGGTATCAGTTTATAAAAAAAAAATTGTTTTTTTTGTGTCTTTAGGCACCAGAAAATGAAAATGCATTGATGATTCGCTTGGGCAGCAGAAAACAAAGCCCTCAGAGAACCTTTCTTCATAACCAGGTAAGGTATATTGTACTTATATAATGTCCCTCATGTAATAAATGACATATATAGGTCTTCAATGATTGCATACATTACCAGCTTCCTGTTAACTCCTATATGATTGACATTTATCAGTAGGTATGAGCAAAATGAAAAGTTTTATCTTTTGCAAAAAATTTGGCAAAATTGATTGATGTCAGTGGTGATGGTGAAGGCAACCCCTTGATGACGGTGAGAGCAGGCCCTTTAAGTGGGCTGTTACACAGCGGTAGGGGAGGGGCTCCTAGACCTTTGTTCACTGTGATTGGCTGCACACTGATGATGCAATTGGAAGCCCGTCTTACCAGCTCTTAGTTGTTGGCAGTTGGCCATGAGCTGTTGTTGAAAATTCTTTCACAGATCTGGGGGCGCCCATTGAGCCCACCCCAGGACAACACAGCAACACTATAAGCTGCAGCTGGGCGCTAAAGCATCATCTATGGAAAATTTAGGGCACCAAAGGTTGTCACCATTTCAGGGATGTATACAGTCTTAACCACTTCCTGTCCAGACATTTTCACCCCCTTCCTGCCCAGGCCAATTTTCAGCTTTCAGCGCTGTCGCACTTTGAATGACAATTGCGCGGTCATGCAACACTGTACCCATATGAATTTTTTTAGCATTTTTTTGAGACAGATACAATTAGGTCCTGTCCGTGATACTTTTTTTATTTGCACTAACATACAATTTTGAGGACCAGCTTTCGGGGTATGTCCCCTTCTTCAAAGTCCAAACAGTACTATTACAAATTATTATTTTTTTGAGACCGATAAAACTTGATTTTGGTGGTATTTATTCACCACTGGGATTTTTTTGTTTTTGCAACATAAATGAAAAAGTCCAAAAATTTAGAAAAAAAAGTGTTTTTCTTATAAAATTTTGCAAATAAATAATCTTTCTTCATAAATCTTGGCCAACATTTATTCAGTTATCTTTTTAGTAAAAAAAAAAAAACAAATTAGTTTATAACCAAAAATTATCATTTTTTAAACATTTTTTTTTACATTTTTTTTTTTATATTATTTAGTTATTCATTTACATACTGTCACCCTAGCAGTACAGTGTCACCATAGTGACACTGTATTACTTGTGGGGGGTGATGAAGATTTTTTTTTTTTTACACAGATTGCTTTTACACCCATAAAGGCTGTAAAAGCAATAATTTCTCCTTCTCTCTGGCTGCATTCTTGCAGCCATTGAGAAATACTGTGTGAGCTGTGATTGGTCACAGCTTGTCACATGGTACAAGGCTGTTGTGAATAGCTCTGTACCATGTGACCTCTGTGATCATTTACAGATTTCAGACGTAGTAAGCAATGATGTCAGAAGTGACATCTTGCTTACACCTATTCATGTGATCACTGATTGGCCAATCAGTGATCACATGATCGGGATCTCACACAGAGGTCCCGTACAGCGATCGGTGTTCTGGAGGATACAGCAGGCACCAGATCGTGGTGCCGCGCGCTCCCAGGGAGCACGCACAATCCAAAATGGCGGGCACCATTTATGAACGGCAACCCGCCCCTGGACTGCCACCGCCCGGCCGTTTATATACAGTGGCCAGACGAGAAGTGGTTAAGGATTGACATGTTGGGTATCTATTTGTGAGCAGGGCTTATGGCACCCAAGTGGGGAACTGAAATAGTGTCTCCAAAAGCAGGTTGGGGCTGCCATTTAATGCAAAATTGGCATCAAGGCAGCATTCCAATCCAGAACAGAGGCTTCTCCAAAAGAACACAGTGAACTCCGTGTAATCTGTGGCACAATTTTTTTATATATATATTTTTTACGTTCTTTATTTATTTCTTTAACATCTTTTACAACAAAGCAAAACTTCGAGGTTGGACACAACAGCAGGCTTCAAACAATGGGCAACGAAGGTGAATGCTAAAGGCAAAAAACGGGGCCATGAACTAGCATGTAGAGTCGGTTATAGAAGCAATGAATCACTCAGGGATATGAAATCTTCTACCTGTAGGAACCTGCTGTGGGTTCGACCCCAGCCAACTACAACCTATGTGGCACAGTTCTTTAACTCATTGCACTCTATACACAAAGGATTATGGTTTCTCATTATGTTTCATCGATCTTCTCTCTTTGGTTTTTGCCCCATTTCTGAGCTGGTAGCACTGAGCTTGTATTGGACTCCACCAGCCCAGTAACCCATCACTTCACTCCCAGTGGCATATATTCGTATATTACACTTGAATATTAGGAAGCTGAATTTGTACATAGCCTGTGCTTTTTCTTCTCCCAAGGCCTTCCAGGCTGGCTACCTAGGATACCCTGTGCCATGATATCTGACCCATTATTGGGGTTCCGGATACAAGAGAAGGAGCCTAAATACACAAGCTCCTTCACTATCAGGGCCTTCCATCACCTAAGCCAAGTCACCCCCGCTTCCCGACTGGCTGGCTGCTCATGCACTCAACACTAGCACTATAGTCATTGGCATGGGCAATATAACCTCCTCCGAATAGCTTCACTGCGTATTAGACATACTGTATGTACTGCATCTTCTCTGACTTGCCTTGTCCCAGCAAAAACGGCTCTAGCAGTGAAAGAGTTAAATGACTCCCGATGGTTACAGAAGTCACCAAAAATGGGTCAAAAATGGTCCTCTTTAGCCCCATTATTTTACATTTCTTTATTCACAGGAACAAAAATTGTGAAAAAAAATGTAAAATATAAAATGTACAAACAACAAGCAAATAGAAAAAATACAAATACAATAAAAGAACATTAAATTTAAAAAAAAAAAGCTAAACTACCCTAAGTACCCTGAATTCTTAAACAGTGGTGTCTTGTGAGCTACTATGGTGTGAAAATAATTCTCTTAATGTGTTAAGCCAATCTTGTGGTGCAGGGGCGGACTGAAAACTCATGGGGCCCCCGGGCAATAGGGGATCATGGGGCCCCTGTGTCCTTGCCCAAACTCAAAAAAGCCTGTGAAAAAGGTACCAGGGGCATCTCATGGGGCCCCCTACTGACCCCGGGCCCTCGGGCAGCGCCCGAGTTTCCAAATGGTCAGTCCACCCCTGTTGTGGTGTGAATATTAACAAATAAAATAAAATAAATGAAAATAGTGGGTCCTCTACACATACTCATACCAATGTGTCATAGCAAATCCAAAATTATATCTAACAGTGTCACGCTCCACTGACCATCGAAATATGTGATATCAAAATAAAGTACAATCCAAAACAAATTCTATGTGAAATTACAATCGTACTATTGCAAAAAAAAATTGTCCTCATTCTATCCGTGACTTCACACTCCTTATGGTGACATAGAGAGAAAACAGGTGGCGCACACACCTAGTGCATTATCCAAGGTTTATTGTAGGAGTGAAATAATAAAAACATACTCACAGACGAAGCATGTATCTAAAAAGCATAGAAAAATGACAATGGCCACAACGGCAGGCAAGGTGTTCTCACTGTCAGTGCGGTCAAATGGCTGACGTGTTTCGGGGACAAATCCCTTTCCTCAGAGCTGATGACAAACCTCTGATGCTGATGTATGATGAATGGAAAGTAAGAGCCTTGCTGTTGATGCCTGAGTGGGCTTTGGTTGTCGCTGTCCTGGTACCCTTGGCTTCCCTTTTGGCTGTGCATATCTGTTATGATCCGCCAGGTGGTGCCTCTGGCTGCCCACTTGACAGACCTACACAAAGCGTGGAGTCTAAGTCCCGGTCTGTGCTTTCACCAGGGCCCCTGATGGTGGGGATGGACTTGTAACAGACCAGGACCAGGTCACGACCTCTGAGCAGGCCCACCAGTGGCAGAGGGAACCTCCGGGGATGTATAGGTACCGGGAGAGGCAGATGTGAGGAGGCCGGCAGGACCTAGCAGGATGGATCACAAGCAGTGGTCCCGTGGGGGAAGCGAGGTACAGAATTGGCAGGCGGAGAGTAGTCAGGTCACACGCAGGGTCAGCAGGATAAGTCAGTCCGCAGATAGGTCAAACAAGCCGGGAGTCAGGAGAGGAGAAGGCAGAGTAGTCAGGGCAATCCGGGTCAAACACAGGAGAAGGCAGTGTAGTCAGGACAATCCGGGTCAAACACAGGAGAAGGCAGTGTAGTCGGGGCAATCAGGGTCGATATCACAGGTTCAGGAACTCAGGATCACAGATAGACCTTGCGGCAATCTGTGACAGTGCAGGGCATCTTTAAATATCGTGCCCTGCATTGTCATTGGTCGCCCAGGACGCGCCCCCGGGCTGTCATTGGCCGCCCGCGGCTCGCCCGCGGCTCCTACTGCGCATGCGCGGCGTCCTGTCAGCCGCGGCCCACCGGGACCTGGTGCCTGTGCGTGAGCCGCCGCTAGTGCGCGTGCGCCGGGGGAGGCGCCGCGACGGTCCCTGACAATATCCTGAGGCGCTGGAGAGTACATACGATATCCTTCTGGTGACATGACTGAAATGATTTGTGTGCAATCCACCAATAGTAAAATGTGCACCTTTTTATACCTGGTATATATGACCAAACCGTGACGTGAGGTCATGTAAGGCTTGTGTCCCTTTAATTGGACTTAGAGCTGAATAGGAATGTCACTCTTCAAAGTTAGGGGTCCCCTCACTTCCTTAGGACTCTTCCTCCATAAGTATATGTACCATAAAGGGTAATAAAAACATAGTGCCTTATCTTCTTTTTAAAACATTTATTAAACAAAGTATTGTACTCACATGTAATTAGAGTTAAAATTGCATTAAATCATTGTATAATCAATCCACAGTGTGCATTTGTAATCTGTAGTATACTTGCTGTGTGTTGCCTTTAAGCGTCGTGACGTCAGAGCCCCTCCCCTATGCGTTACACCACCGGGTCATGTGGCTTCATCAGGGGAGAGCCACATGACCCGGTGGCGTAACGCGTAGGGGAGGGGCTGTGACGTCACACCGCTTAAAGGCAACACACAGCAAGTATACTACAGATTACAAATGCACACTGTGGATTGATTTTACAGGCATCTCCCTCCTTTTTTCTCTCCACCAGGGGCGGACTGACCATTTGGAAACTCGGGCACTGCCCGAGGGCCCGGGGTCAGTAGGGGGCCCCATGAGATGCCCCTGGTACCTTTTTCATTGGCTTTTTTGAGTTTGGGCAAGGACACAGGGGCCCCATGATCCCCTATTGCCCAGGGGCCCCATGAGTTGTCAGTCCGCCCCTGCTCTCCACATATTATTATTCTTCACATCAGAGGTCCCCCCATCACATTAGAGCCCCCCATTACATCAGTTCCTTTCTTCACATCAGAGCCGCCTCTTCACATCAGTGATTCCCATTACATCAGAGGTCCCCCCATCAAATCAGAGGTCCCCCTTCACATCAGAGTCCCCTTCCATATCAAAGGTCCCCTAAGACATCAGAGCCCCCCATCACATCAGATGTCCCCTCTTCACATCAGAGGTCCCTCCATCACAGAGTCTCCATTCATACTAGAGGTCCGCTATCACATTAGAAGCCCCTTTTCACATCAGGACTCCTCCCCCCCAAAACACATGGTCTGGTGACAACTATCTAAAAAGGGGATTTGCCCTCACATGACATCTACTCCCTGTTTTGTCTCCAGGACAGGAAGTAAAGGGAAGTCTCCCCAAAGTGGCACAGGTAGAAAGCCATTATCTACTCTATCCAAAACTAAAAAAGGTTTTGACTGGAGATACATTTTAAACCCTGTACATTATCTACGTTCCACCAGTGTTTGGTCTCCAGGACAGGAAGTGAAGGAAAGTCTCCCCAAAGTGACACAGGTAGAAAGCCATTCCCTACTCTATCCAAAACTAAAAAAGGTTTTGACTGGAGATACATTTTAAACCCTGTACATGATCTACGTTCCACCAGTGATGCAACAACCTAGCCTCTGACCAACATCCATGTCATGTGAGGATAGATTCCAGGGAAACTGTGCAATAATGCCTTACATACACAACCATATATTACATAAGGGCTCTATTTCTACCACTTTGAAATTTACATTTTTGCACATTTTCTATCATCCTTCAAAAATCAAGGCAAAAACTCACTGACCTAATTTAGTTCAATTTAGTCCATCCAGTTCCACGATTTACACAGCTCTGCCACACAGCAAGTTCCACCCTGATGACCTGACTATCTTTTCTCTTGCAGCTATGCAACATAATCCTGTCACCTCCCTGCCCGTAGCTTGTGACTGAACAATGAGAGAGCAGCAACAGACTGATGATGTCATCTCTCTGCTCTCTCCCCCTATCAGTATGTTCTAGCATATGTGAATACAGGGCACCTGATTAGCGTTACATGTAGATCCCCTTCCTCTCCTAGTCTGAGTGGTGTTGTAGGCTGCCAAGTCAGGGGACACAGAGATGAAACAAATCCCCCTACACAGGGGCGGACTGACCATTTGGAAACTCGCACTGCCCGAGTGCCCGGGGTCAGTAGAGGGCCCCATGAGATGCCCCTGGTACCTTTTTCATAGGCTTTTTTTGAGTTTTGGCAAGGACACAGGGGCCCCATGATCCCCTATTGCCCGGGGGCCCCATGAGTTGTCAGTCCGCCCCTGCTCCTACATAAGTTGTACCAGTTTATCTACAACAGTATGTCCTATTTATCCAAAGTGCAGAATTTACACAGGATCTCTCAGCTCTGAAAAGCAGGGGGCGGGAGCTGAAGGTACATCAGTGAGGAGAGCTCTGAGAGTTGATTGGAGGGAACGGAAATTCCCCCCCTTTACACAGGACACACTGTGAAAAATCTGTGAAATCTGTGAATGATCACAGAGATCACATGCTACAAGGATATTCACAACAGCCTTGTACCATGTGACAAACTGCGACCAATCACAGCTCTCACAGTATTTCTCAATGGCTGCAAGAATGCAGCCCAAGAGGAGAAATGATTGCTTTTAAAAGCAATCAGTGTAAAAAAAAGAAAAAAAACATTTTCATCACCCCCCACAAGTAGTACAGTGTCACTTTACTGCTAGGGTGATGGTATATTTTAAAAAAAAAAAAAAAACATAAATAATAATATAAAAAAATTAAATAAAAATGTAAAAAAAAAAAAATTAGAAAAATTATCATTTTTGGTTATAAACTAATTTGGGTTATTTTTCTTTTTTTTTTTCACTAAAAAGATAGATGAATACATTTTGGCCAACATTTATGAAGAAAAATTATTTATTTTCAAAGTTTTATAAGAAAACCCCTTTTTTTTCAAAATGTTTGGACTTTTTCATTTATATAGCAAAAAAATAAAAATCCCAGCGGTGAATAAATACCACCAAAATCAAATTTTATCTGTATCAAAAAAATGCTAAAAGAATTCATTTGGGTACAGTGTTGCATGACCGCGCAATTGTCATTCAAAGTGTGATAGCGCTGAAAGCTGAACATTGGCCTGGACAGGAAGGGGGTGAAAGTGTCCGGACTGGAAGGGGGTGAAAGTGTCCGGACTGGAAGGGGGTGAAAGTGTCCGGACTGGAAGTGGTTAAGAATACATACTTGACTAGAATTTTTACTTTTTAAATCAGAGTTTAGTGTCCCTTTGTGTTAATCAGCCCCCCGAAATACAGCTGTAGGGTTTTTATGATGATTATTATTATTATACAGGATTTATATATTATTATTATTATACAGGATTTATATATTATTATTATTATTATACAGGATTTATATATTATTATTATTATTATTATTATACAGGATTTATATATTATTATACAGGATTTATATAGCGCCAACAGTTTGCTCAGCACTTTACAATATAACGGGAGACAATACAGCAACAATACGGTTCAATACAAGAGGGTTAGGAGGGCCCTGATCCTGGGAGCTTACAATCTAAGAGGGAGGGGCTGGAGGGACAAAAGGTAACTATGGGGGATGGACTTACTATTATTATACAGGATTTATATATTATTATTATTATACAGGATTTATATATTATTATTATTATACAGGATTTATATATTAATATTATTATTATTATACAGGATTTATATATTATTATTATTATTATACAGGATTTATATATTATTATTATTCAGGATTTATATATTATTATTATTATTATACAGGATTTATATATTACTATTATTATACGGGATTTATATATTATTATTATACAGGATTTATATATTATTATTATTATTATACAGGATTTATATATTATTATTATTCTTCAGGATTTATATATTATTATTATTATACAGGATTTATATATTATTATTATTATACAGATTTATATATTATTATTATTATTATTATACAGGATTTATATAGCACCAACAGTTTGCTCAGCGCTTTACAATATAACGGGAGACAATACAGCAACAATACAGTTCAATACAAGAGGGTTAGGAGCAGGGGTGGACTGACAACTCATGGGGCCCCTGGGCAATAGGGGATCATGGGGCCCCTGTGTCCTTGCCCAAACTCAAAAAAGCCTATGAAAAAGGTACCAGGGGCATCTCATGGGGCCCCCTACTGACCCTGGGCCCTTGGGCAGTGCCCGAGTTTCCAAATGGTCAGTCCACCTCTGGTTAGGAGGGCCCAGCTCCTTGGAGCTTACAATCTAAGAGTTTGGCTTTAAAACTAAAAATCTAAATTTTTTGGTTTTGAACCACCGAGGGCTCCAAAGTATGAAATAAAGAGGGGTTTGTAGGTTCTTCCAGGTCTTCTTCTAGTATATGGCTTGCTGCTGTCCTAGGTGGCCACCATATCTTGTTCTAGGATGACTCCGATCATTGTCACCCGAGCTGCCGCTGATTGTCATGGTGTCACCAGGGCAGGGAAAGTTGTGTTGTGAGGTTGGGCTGTTTTTGTTGGACGCATTGTGTCACACTAAGCCGGATAGGCTGCAAAGTCCCCGGAGAGTCTGGATCACTCCGTCACCCTGCAAACAGATAGGAGAGGCTCAGTAGGCCAAAGGTCATTTCCTATCTGATGTGGCATGCCAGTGTCTCAGCTGCCGTCTGGTACAGCCTGTGTAACCTCTGCTTGGCTTTTAACCTTGTCTGCTGTCCCAGACTGTCTGCAGCTGGGATGCTGTCACCTCTGACCCCGGTTGTCTTAGTTAGTCTGTCTCCGGTAACAACCACCCCCAGCTTGTCACCCTTCCCCCATAAGCTAAAATTGTGCTGTGGTTCCAAATAGATATTCTTGGCATGTCACTTCCACCCTATTCATGTCTAAGCGGCCTACAAAATTGTTTTTCTACAGCAGCCAATCAAACGCCAGCTGTCATTGTATAAGATCGGTTACATAAGTAAAGATATCTATAGACTAAAGTTGGCTGTAGATGAATCGAAGATCGGCCAGGTCAACAAAAACCAGTCAAATTTCGATCCGTCTATTGCCATTCCAGCTTGAGAGAAGTCAATATAATGATCAGCTGCAGAACAGGAATGTTGGAAAATTTGAATTCGATCAGCTCTGTGGCTAATACAATAGCACAGCAGGGAGGATTCCTCCATCTACCTTGCTTGTGTGGATGGGGGGATCCATTTGTTTTTTTTATCAGCTTGCTGACTGGTCAAAAAAAAAAAAAAAATTAATCCATGTATGGGAAGCCTAAGACCTCTTTCCCACAGGTGGCAAAAACAGGCAGTTGAACGCCCAACTACTCATCTAAAACATAGCATACAGTCAGACACATGCCTTGGCAAATTTAAGTCAGAATTTGGACAACCAGAGCATTTGAAGGTAACCTGCAAAGACAGGGCAAGAACCTACCAAGGACCTAAAATATGATATACAACTGGACAGGATTGTACACATGCAATGGCAAACTGAACAGGTCAAGTTGAGTTGTCAGGTGGCACTGCCCCTAGGCCAGTTGGCATCTGATGGAATGGATCATACCAATGGTAATTAGGCAGGTTCTCTGTGCCTATTGTAATCATTATCAATGTCAATCAAGGGGATTAGGGGTTAAACCGTGCCTAGGGCCCCATTCTGCCTATCAACATCAATCGAAAAGATGGGAGGGGTCAGACCGTTTACCATGCCTAGGGCTCCATTCTGCCTAAATTTATCTTTGTATTAACCTAGCACTAGGTTTATGTGTTGTGGATGGAATTTGGACAACCAGTGCATCTGGAGGTGACCAACAAAGACAGGACAAGAACCTACTAAGAACCTAAAACATAGCATACAACCGGACAGGATTGTACACATGCCATGGCAAACTGAACAGGTCAAGTTGAGTTGTCAGGTGGCACTCCCGCTAGGCCAGTTGGCATCTGATGGAATGGATCATACCAATGGTAATTAGGCAGGTTTTCTGTGCCTATTGTAATCCTCATCAATGTCAATCAAGGGGATTAGGGGTCAAATCGTGCCTAGGGCCCCGTTCTGCCTATCAACATCAATCGAAAAGATGGGAGGGGTCAGACCGTTTACCATGCCTAGGGCTCCATTCTGCCTAAATTTATCTTTGTATTAACCTAGCACTAGGTTTATGTGTTGTGGATGGAATTTGGACAACCAGTGCATCTGGAGGTGACCAACAAAGACAGGACAAGAACCTACTAAGAACCTAAAACATAGCATACAACCGGACAGGATTGTACACATGCCATGGCAAACTGAACAGGTCAAGTTGAGTTGTCAGGTGGCACTCCCGCTAGGCCAGTTGGCATCTGATGGAATGGATCATACCAATGGTAATTAGGCAGGTTTTCTGTGCCTATTGTAATCCTCATCAATGTCAATCAAGGGGATTAGGGGTCAAATCGTGCCTAGGGCCCCGTTCTGCCTATCAACATCAATCGAAAAGATGGGAGGGGTCAGACCTTTTACCATGCCTAGGGCTCCATTCTGCCTAAATTTATCTTTGTATTAACCTAGCACTAGGTTTATGTGTTGTGGATGGAATTTGGACAACCAGTGCATCTGGAGGTGACCTACATAGACAGGACAAGAACCTACTAAGAACCTAAAACATAGCATACAACCGGACAGACTTGTACACATGCCATGGCAAACTGAACAGGTCAAGTCGAGTTGTCAGGTGGCACTCCCGCTAGGCCAGTTGGCATCTGATGGAATGGATCATACCAATGGTAATTAGGCAGGTTTTCTGTGCCTATTGTAATCCTCATCAATGTCAATCAAGGGGATTAGGGGTCAAATCGTGCCTAGGGCCCCATTCTGCCTATCAACATCAATCGAAGAGATGGGAGGGGTCAGACCTTTTACCATGCCTAGGGCTCCATTCTGCCTAAATTTATCTTTGTATTAACCTAGCACTAGCTTTGTGTTGTGGATGGAATTTGGAAAACCAGTGCATCTGGAGGTGACCTACATAGACAGGACAAGAACCTACTAAGAACCTAAAGCAAAACATACAACCGGACAGGATTGTACACTTGCCATGGCAAACTGAACAGGTCAAGTCGAGTTGTCAGGTGGCACTCCCGCTAGGCCAGTTGGCATCTGATGGAATGGATCATACCAATGGTAATTAGGCAGGTTCTCTGTGTCTATTGTAATCATCATCAATGTCAATCAAGGGGATTAGGGGTCAAACCGTGCCTAGGGCCCCATTCTGCCTATCAACATCAATCGAAAAGATGGGAGGGGTCAGACCTTTTACCATGCCTAGGGCTCCATTCTGCCTAAATTTATCTTTGTATTAACCTAGCACTAGCTTTGTGTTGTGGATGGAATTTGGAAAACCAGTGCATCTGGAGGTGACCAACAAAGACAGGACAAGAACCTACTAAGAACCTAAAACATAGCATACAACCAGACAGGATTGTACACATGCCATGGCAAACTGAACAGGTCAAGTCGAGTTGTCAGGTGGCACTGCCCCTAGGCCAGTTGGCATCTGATGGAATGGATCATACCAATGGTAATTAGGCAGGTTCTCTGTGCCTATTGTAATCATTATCAATGTCATAAAAGGGGTTCAGGGGTCAAATCGTGCCTAGGGCCCCGTTCTGCCTATCAGCATCAATCGAAAAGATGGGAGGGGTCAGACCGTTTACCATGCCTAGGGCTCCATTCTGCCTAAATCTATCTTTGGATTAACCTAGCACTAGGTTTATGTGTTGTGGATGGAATTTGGAAAACCAGTGCATCTGGAGGTGACCAACAAAGACAGGACAAGAACCTACTAGGAACCTAAAACATAGCATACAAATGGACAGTATTGTACACATGCCATGGCAAATTGAACACAGCAAGTCTAGTTGACAGGTGGCATTCCCAGTTGTCCAGTTGCAATAGATATAAATGGCACTGGAGAAGATGTGTACTACCCCAATACAAAAAGTTAAAAAGTCCATATGCATTAAAGTCCATAATAGTCCATGACTTTCGTATCCGAAAATGGCAGTAGCCCCACAAAGTGAAGCTGGAAAAGGAACACAATGGGGTGCTACCGAAGTGTAGTATTAAAACACACGTTTATTAACAAGACAATGGGCAACTCACATGTAAAAGGTGAAAGGCAGCCATGTCTGATTTATCTGCAGCCTGATGGTGGGCACAAGTCAGGTTCAAAGAGGTGTGATAAAGAAGCGGAAGCTTTGGAACATCTAACCATGCCCCTTCCTACGGCTCGTTGGTGATAACACTTCCGGTTGCATTACACGCTGGCCCTGCTACTTCGAGTCGCGATCCCCCCCAAGGTCTTTGAGGAGCAGAAACATCAGTCCAGTCGGAGAACCTGACTTGTACCCACCTGTAGACCACAGACAAATCAGACATGCCTGCCTTTCTCTTTTTACATGTGAGTTGCCCATTATCGTTTTAATAAACATACGTTTTAATAATGCACTTAGTTAGCGCCCCATTGTGTTCCTTTTCCAGATTGACAGAGTTTGATTCACTCTATGGGGCTACTGCCACTTACTGATATGAAAGACATGTACTATTATGGACTTTATTGCATATGAACTTTTTAAACTTTGTGTATGGGGGTAGTACACATCTTCTCCAGTGCCATTTATATCTGTTGCAACTGGTCAGCTGGGAGTGTCACCTGTCAACTCGACTTGCCATGTTCAGTTTGCCATGGGATGTGTACAATCCTGTCCGGTTGTTTGCTATGTTTTATGTTCTTGGCAGGTTCTTCTTTTGTATGTGAGTTGCCCATTGGCTTTTTAATAAACTTGTGTTTTAATACTGCACTTAGTTGGCGCCCTCTTGTGTTCCATTTGCAGTTGGCTAGTTGGCATCTGATGGAATGGACCATACCAGTACAAATAATGTTCACTGGGCAGGTTCTTTGTGCTTATTGCAAACATTATCAATGTCAATCGAAGAGATTAGTAGGTTGCTATTACCATGCATAGGGCCCCATTCTGCTTAAATCCATCTTTGGATATAACCAGCAGTATGTTAATGTGTTTTTTGGAGGAATTTAGAGAATCAGAGCATCTGGAGGTAACCTACAAAAACAGGACAAGAACCTACCGACCTGAAACATAGCATACAACCTGATGGGACTGTACACATCCTGCAGTAAATTTATTATGGCAAGTCAAGATGAGTGGTGGCACTGCCAGTTGGCACCCAATAGGATGGGCCATACCATACAGATCATTTAAATTGGGCATATTCTCTGTGCCTATTTCAACATTATCAATGTAAGTCAAAGAGATTGGTTGGGGGGGGGGGGGTCAAACCTTTTACCATGCCTAGGACCCCGTTGGATTAACCCAGCAGTAGGTTCATATGTTGTGGGTAGAATTTGGAGAATCAGAACATTCAGAGGTAACCTTCAAAGTCAGGACAAGAACATACCAAGAACATAGAACATAGTATACAGCCAGATGGGACTGTGCACATGCTACAGAAAATTTAACATGGCAAGGCGAGTTGACAGGCAGCACCACCAGTTGGTCAGTTTCATGGAATGGGCCATATTAATACAGATTATGGTAATTAGGCATGTTCTCTGTGCCTACTGCAATCATTAACAATATCAATCAAGGGGATCAGGGGGTCAAAACATATCCAGTACCCCGTTTTGCCTAAATCCATCTCTGGATTAATCCAGCAGTATGTTTATGTGTTGTGGGAAGAATTTGGGGAATCAGAGCACCTGGAGGTAACCTACAAAACATAGCATACAGCTGAAAGCACATGCCACGACAAATTTCAAATGACTAGTCGAGTTGACAGGTGGCACCATCTGTCAAACTTGCCCATTCAAGTCAACTGGACTGTGTCTCAACTACGTACAAAATACTCAACAAAAAAAGTTGTCTTTTCAAGTAGGGTGGGGATAGGTTAAGCTGGCCTTACACAGATTTATTCCATTCAATCCACACTAAAGAGATTCTTCCATTCTTGCTAACACTGTGGCTATTGTATTCGGACCACCAGCCCCACCATCTTTCAGAGTACCCGAACAGTGACTGCATCTGAATGGATCAGGCACTGTTCAGATGCCAATTTTCCTCCCAGCTCCTTAGATTTTTCAAAAGATGTGAGGAGGGAGGGTGGCGACAAGGTCTTCTGCAGAGCAAATTTAAGTTAGTTCGTCAGGAATCCAGTGCGCAGGAGACTAGGGCCTGGTGGCTTTCCAAGGGCTCAGCTACAATCTGTATGCTCCTGCAGTAAACCATAGGGGTAGTGCAACTGGTCTAAAACTGTGTCTATGTGTGTCATATCACAAGGAAGGATGAACTTGGGGACAGTTGACATCTGATGGAATGGGCCATACCAGTACAGATAATGTTATCTGGGCAGGTTCTATGTGCCAAATGCAATCTCTGTCAATGCCAATTAAAGATTGGTGGGTGTAACCTTTTACCATGCTCCATAAATTTGTCCTTGGATTACCCAGCAGTAAGTTTTTGTGTGGTGGCAAGAATTTGGAGAATTGAAGCACCTGAAGGTAACCTACACAGACAGGGCAAGAACATACAGACTCCATGTAGACAGTGGAGAATGAACCCATAGATAATGGTGCCTATAGACCATTTCTAAAGCACACATAAATCAGGTTTTCCCCTTGATTTTCCCAGCACAACATTGGAGAAAGCAAGAGAGAATTTCAATGTCATTGCTGACCAGGCTGACACTGTTTTTCTTGATAATTTTTTGACAGTGTCATATAGAGAACATTGAACTAATCACATCAGCCTCTGCACACAGCTGGAGCTGTCACTTTAATGTCCCAACCACAGTCAAAGAGTCACAAACACCAATTTGGGTGAAACTGCATGACCGAGCGAAATCACTGACAAGGCAAGGAGCCTAAAACCTGGTGGATGTCCAAGGAGGCCCAGCTACAACCTTTTATGCTCCTGCAGTAAACCATATCGAGATAGTGCAACTGGTCAAAACTGTCCATCACTTTTCATGGGAGGATGGACTTGGTCACTTGGGGGTTTATTTACTAAAGCTGGAGAGTCCAAAATCAGACTCCCTTCTGCATAGAAACCAATCAGCTTCTAACCTCAGCTTGTTCAATGAAGCTTTGGCAATGAAACCTGGAAGCTGATTGGTTTCTATGCAGAAGGGAGTCTGATTTTGCACTCTCCAGCTTTAGTAAATAAACCCCTTGGTGTCTTCTGATGGAATGGCCCATACCAGTAGAGGCATGTGATAGTTGGGCAGGTTCTTCTTGCCTATTACAATCATTATCATTCAAAGTGGTGGGGGTGGGGGGGGGGGGGGTTCAAAGCTTTTACTACATCTAGGGCCCCATTCAAAATTCATCTCTGGATAAACCCAGCAATATGTTTATGGGTTTTGGGGAAAATCTAGAGATTTGATGTACCTGGAGGTAATCTACACAGACAGTGACAGTGGAGACGGGGACTCATGTAAAAAAGTGCCTGAAGAAAGGAGCGTTCTTGAAGCACAAATAAATCAGGCTCTCCCTTTGATGTTCCCAGCACAGCATGGGAGAATGTAAGTGAGAATTTCATTGTTGCCTTGACAACAAGAACCACTCTTTTTGCAGACACTTTAACAAATGGAATATTCCCGTCTTGCCAAGTAGGACCATCAGTTGCGTGTATGTGTTTCATCATGTCCTTACATTGGATAGAACAAGCAGCAAATTTTGGTTCGCTGTTTCTGTAGCGATTTTTGGTTGCCAACTTGGGCCCCAACCCTCTCCTATCTCGATCGCTGGCTTGGAGCCACCCACGGCAGGAATTATGAATTTTAGGGCCAATTAAACAACCCATATGTTTTTGGGCTATTGAAAAATTATCAAGGGTCTACCTTCAATTTTGTAGGTGTTATGTAATTTATTAAAAAAAGTGAACATCCAGCAGAAGTTCAAGGAAAATAGTAACATGTTGGGAAGTTGAAGCACAACTCCAGGCAAAACGTTTTTTGGATAGACCAAGAATTAGAGCCCTGGTAAGGGCTTTATTACTCTATTATTACTATGCTTTATTAAAAATAGCCAGCCCTTTTTTTAATAAAGCCTCAACTTCTTACTGGGTTCATACATGCCTAATCCAAAATAAAAAACAAGCTTTATTCCACCAAATTTTCAGGGGCATAGAAGACCCCTTCCCAAGATGACAGATGACTCTGTCCCTTTGTAGAAAAAAAGCAGATGGCGGCATTCCCTGGGGGAACACTCTGTGATAAGTTAAAAAAAAAAAATACCTGGAAATGTTACACTGACCCATTATCTGTCATGTATGAACTTTACTGTAAAAAATACACTCTCTGGCCACTTTATTAGGTCCACCTTGCTAGTATCGGGTTGGACCCCCTTTTGCCTTCAGATCTGCCTTAATTCTTCGTGGCATAGATTCAACAAGGTGTTGGAAATATTCCTCAGAGATTTTGGTCCATATTGACATGAGTTACTGTTGCCTTTCTATCATCTCAAACCAGTCTGCCCATTCTCTTCTGACCTCTGACATCAACAAAGCATTTTCATCCACTCACTGGATATTTTCTCTTTGTTTGGACCATTCTCTGTAAACCTTAGAGATGGTTGTGAGTGAAAATCCCTCTAGATCAGCAGTTTTGGAAATACTTAGACCAGCCCATCTGGCACCATTAACCATGCCACGTTCAAAGTCACCTAAACTCCCTTTCTTCCCCATTCTGATGCTCAGTTTGAACTTCAGCAAGTCATCTTCACCACGTCTAGATGCCTAAATGCATTGAGTTGCTGCCATGTGATTGGCTGATTAGCAATTTGTGTTACCAAGCAATTGAATAGGTGTACCTAATAAAGTGGCCGGTGAGTGTATACTGGATATATAGGTGTACTTTACTTTAAAAGATAAGCTGCTCCATGCTTACAAAGATTATACAGAGCCGTCTGCCCCATTACGACCTAGCCAACAAAATCTTTGTATTGGACCAGCTTGCTTATTGGTGGCTATAGTAGGGAAGGAGGGGTTCTGTTGGCCAAGTTAGTTTTGACAAGGCCAATGATTTAATGGTATACATCATTCATGGGCAATGTTTTATTTATGTTCTCAAACGTCTACTGAGATTATTAAAGCTGAACTCCAGGGGAATTTAAAGCCTACCCTTGTAGTGGGACTCTGACATCTACCCACCGCCCTCATTTTGTTGAGAAGAGCAGCCATTCTTAGCCAAGGCTCTGTGAAACTCTAAGGCTCCTCCAGAAGTTGCAAGTAATTCATTGAGCTGTGGCTAATCAACCTCCCATTTGATGGTGCCAACATAGTTCTGGGTCTAACACCACTTGGCAGAGCTAGCGGCATGACACCAATGATATTTCCAGCTGTATGAAAGAGTGACATTCTGTCCACTACTGTAAGGGGGGCATTCTTTTCAATGACTAGCATTGTAAAATACATTTTTCCAACTGGCAGCCCCAATGAATTAGTTTTAGAAGGGGTTCACCAAGAACTGAAAACTATTTTATATATTTCTCTGGAGTATTAGGTTGAGTTAAGCTGGTCTAGGGGAACAATAAAAAGATGTTTTACTTACCTTATCCCTCACTTTCACAGGCCCCGAAGCCATTTCCCTTTGTCGCTTTGTCTATTGGTTGCACTTTGACATCATCACATACAATGCAGGACCAGAAGCTCTGTACAGACAGTGAGCTTCCTGAGAGTCTGTCCATGGCACAGTGCATTGGATGAAAAGGGAGAACTGAGGAAGTAACGGATAAGGTAAGTAAAACTGCTTTTTATTATTCTCTTAGACCAGACATTCTCAACTAGGGTTCTGTGGAACCCCATGATTGTCCAGAGATTGCTAGGGACTGCTTGAGCTGTTTTCAATTTACCTCTGATCTGGTAGTGCCTGTATAGTTCCAGGGCCACTTGGCACAGTCAGCAGTAGGACACCAATGGTCTTTTTAGCCATCTGTAAGGGAGGAATTCCTACCACCACTGTAATTGGGACATTCTTCCCACACTGACCACCATTGTAAAGTGCATTTTTCCCACTGACTGCCAAGGTAATGAGTATTCTTCCCACTGATCACCAATGTAAGGTGCATTCTTCTCACAGCCTACCAATGTAAGGGACATTCTTCCCACTGACCACCAATGGAAGGGGCATTCTTCCCACTGACCACCAATGGAAGGGGCTTTCTTCCCACTGACCACCAATGGAAGGGGCTTTCTTCCCACTGACCACCAATGGAAGGGACATTCTTCCCACTGACCACCAATGTAAGGGACATTCTTCCCACAGCCTACCAATGTAAGGGGCATTCTTCCCACTGACCACCAATGTAAGGGACATTATTCCCACTGACCACCAATGAAAGTGACATTCTTCCCACTGTCCATCAATGTAAGAGATATTCTTTCCACTGACCTCCAACATAACGAGTATTCTTCCCACCGACCACCAATGGAAGGGCTTTCTTCCCACTGACCACCAATGGAAGGGGCTTTCTTCTCACTGTCCACCAATGTAAGAGACATTCTTCCCACTGATCACCAATGTAAGTTGCATTCTTCCCACTGTTTACCAATGTAAGAGACATTCTTCCCACTGATTACCAATGTAAGTTGCATGCTTCCCACTGTCCACCAACGTAAGGGACATTCTTCCCACTGACAACCAATGGAAGGGCCATTCTTCCCACTGACCACCAATGTAGGAGATATTCTTCCCACTGACACCAATGGAAGGGCCATTCTTCCCACTGACCACCAATGTAGGAGATATTCTTCCCACTGACACCAATGTAAGAGACATTCTTCCCACTGATTACCAATGTAAGTTGCATGCTTCCCACTGTCCACCAACGTAAGGGACATTCTTCCCACTGACAACCAATGGAAGGGCCATTCTTCCCACTGACCACCAATGTAGGAGATATTCTTCCCACTGACACCAATGTAAGGAACATTCTTCCCACTGACCATCAATGTAAGGAGCATTCTTCCCACTGACCACCAATTTAAGGGTATTCTTCCCACTGACCACAACTATAAGGGACATTATTCCCACTGACCACCAACATAAAGAGCATTCTTCCCAAAGACAAGCAATAAAATTGGTTGTAGCAGGGGCTTCTCAAGAACTGAACATTATTGCAACGGCTCCTCAGGGATCAAACAGTTGAGAAAGGCTACCCTAGACAAAAACAAGCATTTGACAGTTGCAGTGAAGGTGGAGCCCCCTTGCGATGGTAGTTTTTAAAACTTCCATAGAGTTCAACTTTCAACCTGTGTTGGTTAATAAATGAATGAAGAGGTATGTTACAGTATGGTGGTGCGGTGAATTATTTATATACTTGGTACTTAAAGTGATACTAAACACACACTGTGTAATTTACATTGTCCTTTCTCTTTCTGTATGTGGATGATAGCACTGTATTTTTTTTTTAACACCTAAGTACCTTTTTCCTATATTTTTCTATATACAGCTGTCCCATGACCCAGCTCTTTACCAGCCTGTCTGCAGGGAGACATAAGCAGAAGGCGCTTCTAGTCCTCTGCAGCTGGTCACATGTTCAAAAGAAAAAAACAGCCTTTGGGATACAGACTAAAAATAAGTAATTAATATCAAATAAACAGTTTTAAATTGTCATACAAATACATATATTAAATCAAATCTTTAATATTTTTGGGGCAATAACATGGTGTGGGCGGATTTCTGCCAGTCACAGGCTGTGTCACGCCCCTTTGTGTCTGTGTCTTAGAATAACAGAGAGGTGAAGCCTCCATCAATCAAGATGTAATATCCCCCCACCCTATTGTATTTAGCTGATTATTACTATACAGGATTTAAATAGCGCCAACAGTTTGCGCAGCGCTTTACAAAATGAAGGTAGACATTACATTTACAATACAATTTGGTACAAGAGGTTACTAGTTACTGGTTGTTAGAGCTTACAATCTAGGAGATTAGTGGGAATGGAGGAGGAGGAGGAGGATGGAGCGAGCGGGCTGTCATTTATCATTGTGTATATGCCCACATGTGTGACTGTGGCCTGCAAAGATGTGATAGGGAGGAAATGCTAAGGGTGGAAAATACACTGAAAACTGAGCATGTGCAGTAGCTGCCAACACTGCTCTGCAAAATCCCCCGCCTGTAGCGGGGACATGGACAGAAGAGGGAGATAGATAACAGCAGGATCAACCAGGAAAATACAGAAAACAAATACCATAGTGATTGAGTGAGTATGAACAGCATGTAATACAGCATTTACTGATAGTTTTTTATTTTATTTATTTCAGGTATTTATATAGCGCCATCAATTTACGCAGCGCTTTACATATATATTGTACATTCACATCAGTCCCTAACCCTCAAGGGGCGTACAATCTAAGGTCCCTAACTCACATTCATACATACACGTACGAGGGCCAATTTAGACAGGAGCCAATTCACCTACCAGCATGTCTTTGGAGTGTTGGAGGAAACCCACGCAGGCACAGGGAGAACATGCAAACTCCAGGCAGGTGGTGCCATGGTTGGGAGTCAAACCAACGACCCCTGTACTGCCAGGCGGAAGTGCTAACCATTCAGCCACTGTGCTACGATGTGGGTTTAGTGACATTGTAGCTGCCTGCAAAATGAACCGAACCTGCACCCAACCATAGTGGGTGGGCTTGCGAGATAAATCCACTGAGATTAATGTATGATGTACATCAAAAAATAATCCATTTGGCCAAGGGAGGCATCATCACATTTTGCACTATTTTATGGAAGAAGGTCCTAAATGAATGTTCCCGGCTTTCTCAACAGCGTTAGCAGCTAATCAATCGCCTTGTCTTGTCCCCTGCGCTCGCTCTGTATTGTCCCCTGCGCTCGCTCTGTATTGTCCCCTGCACTCGCTCGCTCTGTATTGTCCCTTGCACTCTCTCGCTCTGTATTGTCCCCTGGGCTCGCTCTGTATTGTCCCCTGCGCTCACTCTGTTTTGTCCCCTGCACTCACTCGCTCTGTATTGTCCCCTGCGCTCGCTCTGTATTGTCCCCTGCACTCGCTCGCTCTGTATTGTCCCCTGCGCTCGCTCTGTATTGTCCCCTGCGCTCGCTCTGTATTGTCCCCTGCACTCGCTCGCTCTGTATTGTCCCTTGCACTCTCTCGCTCTGTATTGTCCCCTGGGCTCGCTCTGTATTGTCCCCTGCGCTCACTCTGTTTTGTCCCCTGCACTCACTCGCTCTGTATTGTCCCCTGAGCTCGCTCTGTATTGTCCCCTGCACTCGCTCGCTCTGTATTGTCCCCTGCGCTCGCTCTGTATTGTCCCCTGCGCTCGCTCTGTATTGTCCCCTGCACTCGCTCGCTCTGTATTGTCCTCTGCGCTCGCTCGCTCTGCATTGTCCCCTGCACTCGCTCTGCATTGTCCTCTGCGCTCGCTCTGCATTGTCCCCTGCACTCACTCGCTCTGTATTGTCCTCTGGGCTCGCTCTGCATTGTCCCCTGCGCTCGCTCTGCATTGTCCCCTGCGCTCGCTCTGCATTGTCCCCTACGCTTGCTCGCTCTGCATTGTCCCCTGCGCTCGCTTGCTCTGTATTGTCCCCTGCGCTCGCTCGCTCTCTATTGTCCCCTGCGCTCGCTCTGTATTGTCCCCTGCGCTCGCTCGCTCTGTATTGTCCCCTGCGCTCACTCTGCATTGTCCCCTGCGCTCGCTCTGTATTGTCCCCTGCGCTCGCTCGCTCTGCATTGTCCCCTGCGCTCGCTCGCTCTGTATTGTCCCCTGGGCTCGCTCTGCATTGTCCCCTGTGCTCGCTCTGCATTGTCCCCTACGCTTGCTCGCTCTGCATTGTCCCCTGCGCTCGCTTGCTCTGTATTGTCCCCTGCGCTCGCTCGCTCTGTATTGTCCCCTGCGCTCGCTCTGTATTGTCCCCTGCGCTCGCTCGCTCTGTATTGTCCCCTGCGCTCGCTCTGTATTGTCCCCTGCGCTCGCTCTGTATTGTCCCCTGCGCTCGCTTGCTCTGTATTGTCCCCTGGACAGGAAAGCATCATGCTTATATTTTAACGACCTTTTCCAAACAAACTGAAACGTGACACAGATAGGTGGATGACTGAGCCTTTCATGAGCGCAGTGAATGCACTTGTCTTTGAGCCACTGATGGTTATCCTGAGTGTCATGACCCCGGGGCAAGCCATTTATTTTCTCTGTGACAAAACAATTGTCAGCTCTGCAGCGTAGGTCTGATTTGTTTACATACAAGGGAGATCACATTGTGCCCTGGGGCTGAGAATGTGCCTGGGTGCACTCCGAACTGCCGAAAAAAGAAACAAAGGTGGTAACACTAAACAATATTACAGCAGATGTAACCCTCAGCTGGCATTTGCATGGCTACAGCAGTACAGTGTATCATACAGAGTTACTTTAACCGCTTTCCCGCCGCCCTATAGCAGAAATACTGCAACGGGGCGGCACGGGTGTGCAAAATCACGTATATCTACATGATTTTGCAGTTCCTACCCGCGCCACCATTCCTGGACTCAGCTGGCAATCACCGGGTCCCGGCTGGTGATTAGCCACCGGCACCCGGTGATCGCCGAGTAGTACTGACAGGGGAGAGCACTGTATGTAAGCAATACAGATCTCTCCCCTGTCAGCTCCTGTACACTGCTTTGTATGGCTCTGCATAGCAGAGCCATACAAAGCAGTGTGCTAACAGTTGAAAGCACACACACAGCATACTGTGAAACAGAACCTTTCTGCAAACTAGTAATCCCATCAACTCTATGTAAAGCGATGAACAAGGCAACCATGCTTATGGCCCAGTCCGGGTGAAAACCATTGATCTCTCCACAGATACAGTGAAAGAGTGAATGTTGCCACCCAAGGACAGGAAACATGTTATTTGCAGGATTACCAGGTGAAAATAAAGGGAAAGCATGAAAAAAAAGAAAACTAAGGCAGCCACCACATCTAAGGACTGGTAAACTAAAACAGATTACATTTTTATTTACATATTGCAGTAAAACGTACAGACTGTAGGATTACTGGACAGGATGTCGCTGTGTAATGGAAAACATCACAATTTGTTACATCACTACCTTCACGTGTTTAACTGTGAATGTTATTCAGGGCTGGGACAACATGGGGGGGGGGCAGGATTTACAGCTGACTTGGGTGCAATATTTTCATTTGGAAGGGGATGGGGTAGGTGGAGCAACAGCAACTATCCCGGGTGCAGTGTTTTGAGGTAGTGGAGGGGGGGGGGGGTCAGGATTTGAAACTGCCCCGGGGTAATGCTTTACTGAGCAAAAGAGGGGGAGTCAGGAGGAACAGCATCCCCTGGTGCCATATTATCATGTGGAAGGAGGGGGCAGGATGAGGAGCTTCCCTGGGCACAGTGTTTTCAGGTGGAGGGTTGGGGATGGGGAACAGGATTTGAAGTTGCCCTGGGCACAGTGTTTTTTGATGTGGGGGGTGCATTTTGATCTTGTCTCTGCTCATTCCTGATCTTTTTACAATCAGTGCATGGAGACCGGTGCGAACAGCCAGCAGGAAGATTCCATGATACTACTGTGCACTTCCAGATCCATATGAAACCCTACTGGTGGACCCGGACCTGTGCAAGGATGCAGAGATGAGAGCAGTGGCAACTAGTAATAGGATCCTAGCTGCAGTAGATGAATGGGTGCACCCCAGGGGGGGGCAGTTTGGCAACTGTGATCAGGCAAGCACTTGGGGGGGGGGGGAATACAGTTTGGTATCTTGACCTTGCCCTCCTAACCAGGGGCGGACTGACCATTTGGAAACTCGGGCACTGCCCGAGGACCCGGGGTCAGTAGGGGGCCCCATGAGATGCCCCTGGTACCTTTTTCATAGGCTTTTTTGAGTTTAGGCAAGGACACAGGGGCCCCATGATCCCCTATTGCCCGGGGGCCCCATGAATTTTCATTCTGCCCCTGCCTGGCACTGATGTTATTCCAAACCCTTTTGGGAGTTAGGTTTGCTTGGTCCTTTAAGTATGATCAGTATTGGTGCCAAAGTGGGCCTTGCACCCAAGACCCATGGGGAAGGGGGGACACAGTTTTTCATCTTCACCCGGGGCACTGAATGAGCTTGCCCTGGCACTAATGTTATCCCAAACCATTTTGGGAGTTAGGTTTACATGGTCCTTTAAGTATGATCAGTATTGGTTCCAAAGTGGGCCTTGCACCCAAAACCAGTGGGGAGATGGGGGATGCAGTTCGGCATCTTCGCCCAGGGCACTGGATGCTCTTTCCCTGGCACTAATGTTATTCCAAAACCTTTTTAGCGTTGGGATTATATGGTCCTTTAAGTTTGACCAGGATTGGTGCAAAAGTGGGCCTTGCACCCAAGACCAGGACACAGTTTGGCACTGAATGACCTTGCCCTGGCACTGATGTTATCTAAATAACAAGTGGTCTTTTAAGTATGACCAATATTGATGTTAAAGTGGGTCTTGCACCCAAGACCAGTGGTGAGAAGAGGGACGCAGTTTGGCATCTTTTACTATGACAATGGATGACCTTACCCTAGCACTGGTGTTACTCCGAACCCTTTAGGGAGTTTTTAGGTGGTCCTTTAAGCATGACCTGTATTGGTGCCAATGTGAGCCTTGCACCCAAGACCCATGGTGAGAAGATGGACACAATTTGGCCTCTTTTACTATGACAATGGATGACCTTACCCTGGCACTAGTGTTACTCCAAACCCTTTAGGTAGTAAGCTTTAAGTGGTCCTTTAAGTATGACCATTATTGGTGCCAATGTGAGCCTTGCACCCAACACCCATGGTGAGAAGAGGGACACAATTTGGCCTCTTTTACTATGACAATGGATGACCTTACCCTGGCACTGGTGTTACTCCAAACCTTTTAGGTAGTTAGCTTTAGGTGATCCTTTAAGTATGACCATTATTGGTGCCAATGTGAGCCTTGCACCCAACACCCATGGTGAGAAGAGGGACACAATTTGGCCTCTTTTACTATGACAATGGATGACCTTACCCTGGCACTAGTGTTACTCCAAACCCTTTAGGTAGTAAGCTTTAAGTGGTCCTTTAAGTATGACCATTATTGGTGCCAATGTGAGCCTTGCACCCAACACCCATGGTGAGAAGAAGGACGCAGTTTGGCATCTTTTACTATGACAATGGATGACCTTACCCTGGCAATGGTGTTACTCCAAACCTTTTAGGGAGTTTTTAGGTGGTCCTTTAAGTATGACCTGTATTGGTGCCAATGTGAGCCTTGCACCCAACACCCATGGTGAGAAGAAGGACGCAGTTTGGCATCTTTTACTATGACAATGGATGACCTTACCCTGGCACTTGTGTTATTCCAAACCTTTTAGGGAGTTAGCTTTAGGTAGTCCTTTAAGTATGACCATTATTGGTGCCAATGTGAGCCTTGCACCCAAGACCTGTGGTACCAATTACATTCCCTCTATGCAATTTACGGAAAAACGCAAGGTATCGCTCCTGCCACCCACCTTTATTTCAACATTATACAAATCTTTCATAGTAAACATGTAGCAAAGTGAACATCTATTAAACGAATACAGCCGTACTGCCTGTTGTCTCCTCTCTAATATGCCTTACTTTTATTTTTTTGTAACCTTGTTGGGACCGGAGTCTTCACCGAGGCCTAACACAGAGCTTTGTGGAGAATGGGCACAGTGACGGCTCCCTGCAGCTGCTCCCATGCTGCAGTTGGAGGGGTGCCACCATCTTGTGCGGCTCGGGATTCAGGGAGCTCTGAAATGGCGTCCACCTGGCACGGCCCGCAGAGGGCTGGGCTTTGCGAGCAGTATCGAAAAGGCCCGGCGCGTTTGCTGGACCTGTCTACAGAGAAAAACGCAGGCAGGTTTCTGTGGTTACAAAGAGGGAAAAGGGGACAGGCCGATTGTAAGAGCTAAAAAAAAAAAAAAAAAAAAAAAGAAAAGAAAATGAGTCAAGAAAGGAAAAAAAAAAAAAAAAAAAAAAAAAAAGGAGACACACAGACAGCAGACTGGCACAGACTGCAAGGAGTGGCACAGCGGGCAAGACATCGGGATAGCGAGACGTTATTAAACCACGAAGGAAAGGCAATAATTAAACGGAACACGGAACAAGTATTAGGAGAACATACAAAAAAAAAAAAACGGGCAGAAGACCAGCCACAATAGAAAAGCAAGGTGCATATCCAAACCGTTTTTTGTTTTTTTTTTCGTAGGACAGTAACCCTGTCAATGCTGCAGCGTTACGGATGGCTAAGAAAAAAATACAATCGAGAAGCCAGCTTTTACAATAAAACAGAATGGGGGAGACGTCTTCGGTATACAGATACGGATCTGAGCACAGACAGGCGAAGAAACGTTTTTTGGAACAAAAAAAAAAAGGCAAAAAAAGGGACAAAAAAAATACAGTGGGAGGGGTGGGATTCAGAATTTGTAGCAGTCCTTTTAAGGTGCGCCGAAAACGACAGGTGGCGAGGGATCCAATCTGTTGGGTCGCTACTTTTTCGTCTCTCTGTGTATACAGAAGGAGTAGTTGATAAAAAATTGCCGTTTTCCAGCATTTTGCTCAATTTCGCCTGCCGTAAGGACAGGGGCGGACTGACAACTCATGGGGCCCCCGGGCAATAGGGGATCATGGGGCCCCTGTGTCCGTGCCCAAACTCAAAAAAGCCTATGAAAAAGGTACCATGGGGCATCTCATGGGGCCCCCTACTGACCCCGGGCCCTCAGGCAGTGCCAGAGTTTCCAAATGATCAGTCCGCCCCTGGTGGAGAGAAAAAAGGAGGGAGATGCCTGTAAAATCAATCCACAGTGTGCATTTGTAATCTGTAGTATACTTGCTGTGTGTTGCCTTTAAGCGTTGTGACGTCACAGACCCTCCCCTACACGTTACGCCACTGGGTCATGTGGCTGTCCCCTGATGAAGCCACATGACCCGGTGGTGTAACGCATAGGGGAGGGGCTCAGTTTTGGCTTTAGTTATATTTTTTAAAAATTGTAAAACTGATTTTTTTTTTGGTATGGGTCAAGGCACCTCTACAAAGCGCGGCTCCTAACTAAGCTATCTGAGCTCCCAAATACATGGCTAGCAGGCTTACCTTGCAACGTCTGCTTATATTTTCCTTCCTGCTGATTACCTTTTTAAATAAAACCTTTCCATTTTCTATACATACCTTATTTTAGACCCAGTGACATCATAACTGGGTCTCTGTGCTTCTCTATGCAATACAGGCAGGTCATGGCTGGTGGGAGGGGCTGCCAGGGTGCTTCCTGAAAGCATCACAGCAACCTCTGTAACCATTTCCAATCCGAACGCTGTATATAAACGGCCCGACGGTGGCAGTGCAGGAGCGGGTTGCTGTTCATAAACGGCGCCCACCATTTTGGATTGTGCACGCTCCCTGGGAACAGCGGAACACCGGTCGCTGAAGGCGACCTCTGTATGAGGTCCTGATCATGTGATCACTGATTGGCCAATTATTATATTATTATTATACAGGATTTATATAGCGCCAACAGTTTGCTCAGCGCTTTACAATACAGCAACAATACAGTTCAATACAAGAGGGATAGGAGGGCCCTGATCCTTGGAGCTTACAATCTAAGAGGGAGGGGCTAGTGGTACAAAAGGTTCATGAGCCCTTAACATGACTTAACACAGCTGAGGACTCAAGAGTCAGTAGGACGGGCTCCCGGTTATCATTGGAACAGCCAATCACAGCGATCACATGATCCGGAAACTATTGAATTGTTTCCAGCATTTAAATTTAAAGGGCACATCAGCAGAAAAAGAGAACACTACGGGGCTGATTTACTAAAACCTGGAGAGTGCAAAATCTGGGGCAGCTGTGCATGGCAGCCAATCAGCTTCCAACTTCAGCTCGTTCAATTAGGCTTTGACAATAAAACCTGGAAGCTGATTGGTTACTATGCAGCGCTGCACCAGATTTTGCACCCTTCAGTCTTAGTAAATCGACCCTTATGGCTATAGAGCAGCTTTGTCAAACTGGTGGCCCTCCAGCTGTTACGAAAATGAAACTACAAGTCCCATCATGCCTCTGCCTTTGGGAGTCATGCTTGTAACTGTCAATCTTGCAATGCTTCATGGGACTTGTAGTTTGGCAACGGCTGAAGGGCCGCCATTTTGAAACTAAAGCAAGCCTGCAAGATTTGTTCTGGGTGCAATTACCAGTCCACCTGGTACAAGCCGTGACTGTACCATAAATGTAGACCAGGGGTGGCAAACTGGTGGCCCTCCAGCTGTTGCGAAACTACAAGTCCCATCATGCCTCTGCCTTTGGGAGCCATGCTTGTAACTGTCAATCTTGCAATGCCTCATGGGACTTATAGTTTGGCAACAGCTGGAGGGCCGCCAGTTTGATAGCCGTGATTTAGGCCATCGCTATGATGAAGCCAAGTGGCGCATTTAATGGAATGGAACTGGTGGAGTATCCCTTTAAGGGAAGGGTCGTATGAAAGTCCTGAGCTAAACTCGTCAAGACCCTGCAAAGGGGGAATTGTCTCTCGTCTGCGAATCGCGTAGGCTCCTAAATCTGGGTCAGCTGTGCATGGGAGCAAATCAGCTTCCAACTTCAGCTCGTTCAATTAGGCTTTGACAATAAAACCCGGAAGGGGATTGGTTACTATGCAGCGCTGCACCAGATTTTGCACCCCCCAGTCTTAGTAAATTGACCCTTACGTCTATAGAGCAGGGGTGTCAAACTGGAGGCCCTCCAGCTGTTGCGAAACTACAAGTCCCATCATGCCTCTGCCTTTGGGAGTCATGCTTGTAACTGTCAATCTTGCAATGCCTCATGGGACTTGTAGTTTGGAGGGCCACCAGTTTGATAGCCGTGATTTAGGCCATCACTATGATGAAGCCAAGTGGCGCATTTAATGGAATGGAATTGGTGGAGTATCCCTTTAAGGGAAGGGTCGTATGAAAGTCCTGAGCTAAACTCATCAAGACTCTGCAAAGGGGGAATTGTCTCTCGTCTGCGAATCGCGTAGGTTCCTAAATCTGGGTCAGCTTTGTACATTCTGTGCAGCCCCGTTCGCAGCCTCCTCGGTCTGATGCGCGTCTCGGTCTATTTATAACCCCTATAAATATAACTGCCAGCGATTACTTATAACTACAGAATAATCTGCGAGTCTGTCTCTCGTATGCACACTCACATCGCCATCTGCCTGTATACCGCGTTTATTGATGCAAATGGAAGGGGGGGGGGATACACGGCGACAAAACTGGGAAATATCGGCTACACCAAGGTGTCACTTATATAGGCCAAGAAAACAATCAAATTAAAAGTTTACATCTTTCAGCAACCCAAAGTATGGCACAGAGAGTGGAGCCAGAGGACGGTCGGATTTCAGAAGAAGTAGGACAACCTCCAAACTGAAGGCCTAAAATGAGAGGAGGTATGATAGGAGCCAGGTGATGGCAGGATTCCGGGAAGAAGGATGACAACCTCCAAATTGGAGATCTAAAATGAGATTGAGTATGATAGGAGCCAGATGACGACAGGATTCCCGAAGAAGGATGACTACCTCCAAATTGGAGTTCTAAAATGAGATGGAGTATGATAGGAGCTAGGTAATGGCGGGATTTCAGAAGAAGTAGGACAACCTCCAAACTGAAGGTCCAAAAATGAGAGGGGGTATGATAGGAGCCAGATGATGGCAGGATACCAGAAGAAGGATGACAGCCTCCCAATTGGAGTCCCAAAATGAGAGGGGGTATGATAGGAGCCAGATGATGACAGGATTCCCGAAGAAGGATGACAACCTCCAAACTGAAGGCCTAAAATGAGATGGTGTATGATAGGAGCCAGATGATGACAATATTCCAGAAGAAGGAAGACAACCTCTAAATTGGAGATCTGAAATGAGATGGCGTATGATAGGAGCCAGATGACGACAGGATTCCAGAAGAAGGATGACAACCTCCAAATTGGAGGTCTAAAATGAGATGGTGTATGATAGGAGCCAGATGATGACAATATTCCAGAAGAAGGAAGACAACCTCCACATTGGAGATCTGAAATGAGATGGCGTATGATAGGAGCCAGATGACGACAGGATTCCAGAAGAAGGATGACAACCTCCAAATTGAAGGTCTAAAATGACATGGAGTATGATAGGAGCTAGGTAATGGCGGGATTTCAGAAGAAGTAAGGCAACCTCCAAACTGAAGGCCTAAAATGAGATGGAGTATGATAGGAGCCAGATGATGACAGGATTCCAGAAGAAG